>NC_037673.1:111115437-111415437 GCF_003255815.1 Theropithecus gelada | reverse complement strand
AGACGGGGTTTTGCCATGGCAGCCAGACTGGTCTCGAACTCCTGACCTCAGGTGACGCACCCACCTTGGCCTGCCAAAGTGTTGGGATTACAGGTGTGAGCCACCACGCCTGGCCTCTGCTTTTAGTTCTTTAAGGAATCTCCACACTCTTTTCTGTAGTGCTTGTACTAGTTTGCATTCCCACTAGCAGTGTAGAAGTGTACCCTGTTCACTGCATCTATGCCAACATCTGTTTTTTTTTATTATGGCCATTCTTGCAGGAGTAAGGTGGTATCACATTGTGGTTTTGATTTGCATCTTCTTGATCATACAGTGCTATTGAGCATTTTGAAATACGTTTGTTGACCATTTGTGTATCTTCTTTTAAGAATTGTCTATTCATGTCGTTAGCCCACTTTTTGATGGGATTGTTTTTTTCTTATTTATTTGTTTGAGTTCATTGTGATTCTGGATATTAGTCCTTTGTCAGATGTATAGATTTTGAAAAATTTTTTTCCACTCTATGGGTTGTCTGTTTACTCTGCTGACTATTCCTTTTGCCATGGAAAAGCTCTTTAGTTTAATTAAGTTCCAGCAATTTATCTTTCTTTTATTGCATTTGCTTTTGACTTCTTGGTCATGAACTCCTTGCGTAAGCCAAAGTCTAGAATGGTTTTTTCAATGTTATCTTCTAGAATTTTTATAGTTTCAGGTCTTAGGTTTAAGTCTTTAATCCATCTTGAGTTGATTTTTGTATGAGGTGAGAGATGAGGATCCAGTTTCATTCTCCTACATGTGGCTAGCCGATTATCCCAGCACCATTTGTTGAAAAGGATGTCCTTTCCCCACTTTTATGTTTTACTTTGCTTTGTTGAAGATCAGTTGGCTGTAAGTATTTGGGCTTATTTCTGGGTTCTCTATTCTGTTCCATTGGTCTATGTGCCTATTTTTATACCAGTACCATACTGTTTTGATGACTATGGCCTTACAGTATAATTTGAAATTAGGTGATGTGATACCTTCAGATGTGTTCTTTTTGCTTATTAGTTTTGCTTTGGCTATGCAGGCTCTTTTTTGGTTCCATATGAATTTTAGAATTTTTTTTTTTAAGTCTGTGATGAATGATGGTGATATTTTGATGGGGATTGCATTGGATTTGTAGATTGCTCATGGCAGTATGGTCATTTTCACAATATTTGATTCTACCCATCCATGAGCATGGGATGTGTTTCCATTTTTTTGTGTCTTCTATGATTCCTTTAGCAGCATTTTGTAGTTTTCTTTGTAGAGGTCCTTCACTTCCTTGGTTGAGTATATTCCTGTTTTTTAATTTTTTTATTTTTTTTATTTTTTTGCAGCTATTGTAAAAGGGGTTGAGGTCTTGATTTGATTCTTAACTTGGTCACTGTTGTTGTATAGAAGAGCTACTGATTTGTGTACATTAGTGTATCCTGAAACTTTGCTGAATTTTTTTATCCGTTTTAGGAGCCTTCTGGAGGAGTCTTTAGGGTTTTCGAGGCAAACAATCATATCATCAGCAAACAGTGACAGTTTGACTTCCTCTTTACCGATTTGGTTGCCCTTCATTTCTTTTTCTTGTCTGATTGCTCTGGCTAGGACTTCCAGTACTATGTTGAAGAAGAGTGGTGAGAGTGGGCATCCTTGTCTTGTTCCAGTTCTCAGAGGGAATGCTTTCAACTCTTCCCCATTCGGTATTATCTTGGCTGTGGGTTTGTCATAGATGGGTTTTATTATATTGAGGTATGTTCCTTGTATGCTGATTTTGCTGAGAGTCTTAATCATAAAGGGATGCTAGATTTTGTCAAATGCCTTTTTTGCATCTATTGAGATGATCATGTGGTTTTTGTTTTTAATTCTGTTTATGTGGTGTATCACATTTATTGACTTGCATATGTTAAACCATCCCTGCATCCTGGTATGAAACCCACTTGATCATGGTGAATTATCTTTTTGATATGTTGTTGGATTTAGTTAGCTAGTATTTTGTTAAGGATTTAACGTCTATGTTCATCAGGGATATTGGTCTGTAGTTTATTTTTATTTTTGTTTTTGAGACGGAATTTCGCTCTTTGTTGCCCAGGCTGGAGTGCAGTGGTGCGATCTCGGCTCACCACAACCTCTGCCTCCCTGGTTCAAGCAATTCTCCTGTCTCAGTCTCCTGAGTAGCTGAGATTACAGGTCCCTGCCACCATACCCAGCTAATTATTTTTGTAAGCAGTGTTTTGCTCTTGATGCCCAGGCTGAAGTGCAATGGTGTGATCTTGGCTCACTGCAACCTCCGCCTTCTGGGTTCAAGTGATTCTCCTGCCTCAGCCTCCAGAGTAGCTGGGCTTACAGGCATGCGCCACCACACCTGGCTAATTTTTTTGTATTTTTAGTAGAGATGAGGTTTCTTCCATGTTGGTCAGGCTGGTGTCAAACTCCTGACCTCAGGTGATCTGCCCGCCTCAGCCTTCCAAAGTGCTGGGATTACAATCGTGAGCCACCATGCCCAGCCTGGTCTGTAGTTTTCTTTTGTTGTGTCCTTTCCTGGTTTTGGTATTAGGGTGATACTGGCTTCATAGAATGAGTTAGAGAGGGTTCCCTCTTTCTCTGTCTCCTGGAATAGTGTCAATAGGATTAGTACAAATTGTTCTTTGAATACCTGGTCGAATTCTGCTGTGAATCCGTCTGATCCTGGACTTTTTTTGTTGGTAATTTTAAAATTACCATTTCAATCTTGGTGCTTGTTACTGGTCTGTTCAGGGTCTCTAATTCTTCCTGATTTAAGCTAAGAAGGTTGTATCTTTCCAATAATTTATCTGTCTCTTTTAAGTTTTCTAGTTTATGCATGTAAAGGTGGTCATAGCAGCCTTGAATGATCTTTTGTATTTCTGTGGTGTCAATTGTAATATCTCCTGATTCATTCCTTATTGAGCTTATTTGGATTTTCTTCTTTTCTTGGTTAATTTTTCTAATGGTATATCAATTTTATTTATCTTCGAAGAACCAGCTTTTTGTTTGATTTATCTTTTGTGGTTTTTTTTTTTTCGTTTGTTTCAATTTCATTTAGTTCTGCTCTGATCTTGGTTATTTCCTTTCTTTTGCTAGGTTTGGGTTTGGTTTGTTCTTGTTTTTCCGGTTCCTAGAGGTGTGTCCTTAGATTGTCTCTTGCTGCTCTTTCAGACTTTTTGATATAGGCGTTTAGGGCTGTGAGCTTTCCTTTTAGCACTGCCTTTGCCATGTCCCAGAGGTTTTGATAGGTTGTGTCACTATTGTCATGCAGTTTGAAGAATATTTAAATTTCATCTTGATTTCATTTTTTTTTTTTTTGACCCAGTGCTCATTCAGGAGCAGGTTATTTAATTTCCATGTATTTGCATGGTTTTGAAGGTTCCTTGTGGAGTTGATTTCCAGTTTTATTCCACTGTGGTCTGAGAGAGTGCTTGATATAATTTCAGTATTTTCAAATTTATTGAGGCTCATTTTGTAGCCTCTCATACAGTCTATCTTGGAGAAAGTTCCATGTGCTGTTGAATAGAATGTATATTCTGTGGTTGTTGGATGGAATGTTGTGCATATAACTGTTAGGTCCATTTGTTCCAAGGAATAGTTTAAATCCATTGTTTCTGGCCAGGTATGGTGGTTCACGCATGTAATCCTGGCACTTTGGGAGGCCAGGGCGGGGGGATCACCTGAGGTCAGGAGTTCGAGACCAGCCTGGACAACATGGTGAAACCCTGTCTCTACTAAAAGTACAAAAATTAGCCGGGCCTGGTGGCACACATCTGTAATCCCAGCTACTCGGGAGGCTGAGGCAGGAGAATCTCTTGAACCTGAGAGGTAGAGATTGCAGTGAGCTGAGATTGTGCCACTGCACTCCAGCCTTGGTAACAGAGCATGACTCCATCTCAAAGAAAAAAAAAAATCATTGTTTCTTTGTTGTCTTTCTGTCTTGACCTGTCTAGGGCTGTCAGTGGTGTATTGACACCTCCCACTATTACTGTGTTGCTGTCTATCTCATTTCTTAGATCTGTTAGTAATTCTTTTATAAATGTGGAAGCCCCTGTGTTAGGTGTATATATGTTTAGGATTGTGATATTTTCCTGTTGGATAAGGCCTTTTATCATTATATAATGTCCTTCTTTGTCTTTTTAAACTGGTTTCCTTTAAAGTTTGTTTTGTCTGGTTTATGAATAGCTACTCCTGCTGGCTTTTGGTGTCCATTCACATGAAATGTCTTTTTCCACCCCTTTAGCTTAAGTTTTTGTGAGTCCTTATGTGTTAGGTGAGTCTCTTGAAGGCAGCAGATGGTTGGTGAATTCTTACTTATTCTGCAATTCTTTATCTTTTTTTAAGTGGAGCATTTAGGCCATTTACATTCAGTTGGTATTGAGATATGAGGTACCATTCCATTCATTGTGCTATTTTTTGCCTATATACCTTGTTTTCTTTGTTTTTTTAAATCTTATTTTTGTTTTATAGGTCCTGTGTGATTTATGCTTTAAAGAGGTTCTGTTTTGATGTGTTTCCAGGATTTGTTTCAAGATTTAGAACTCCTTTTAGCAGTTCTTTTAGAGGAGGCTTCGTAGTGGCGAATTCTCTCAGCATTTGTTTGTCTGAAAAAGACTCTTATCTTTCCTTCATAAATGAAGCTTCGTTTTGCTGCATATAAAATTCTTGGCAGATAATTTTTTTTTTTAGGAGGCTGAAGATAGGGCCCCAATCCCTTCTAGCTTGTAGGGTTTCTGCTGAGAAATCTGCTGTTAATCTGATAGATTTTCCCTATGGTTACCTGGTGCTTTTGTCTCACAGCTCTTAAGATTCTTTCCTTTGTCTTAACTGATAACCTGATGACAATGTTCCTAGGCAATGATCTTTTTGCCATGAATTTCCCAGGTGTTCTTTGTGCTTTTTGTATTTGGATGTCTAGGTCTCTAGCAAGGCTGGGGAAGTTTTCCTCGATTATTCTCCCAAATACGTTTTCCAAATTTTAGATTTCTCTTCTTCCTCAGGAACGCTGATTATTCTTAGGGTGGGTCATTTAACGTAATCCCAGGCTTCTTGGAGGCTTTGTTCATATTTTCTTATTCTTTCTTCGTCTTGTTGGATTGAATTAGTTCGAAGACTTTGTCTTCGAGCTCTGAATTTCTTTCTTATACTTGTTCAATTCTGTTACTAAGACTTTCCAGAGCATTTTGCATTTCTATTAGTGTGTCCATTGTTTCCTGAAGTTTTCATTGTTTTTTATGTATGCTATCTATTTCCTTGGACATTTCTTCCTTTACTTCTTGTATCATTTTTTGGATTTCCTTACATTGGGCTTTGCCTTTCTCTGGTGTCAATTAGTTTAATAACTAACCTCCTGGATTCTTTTTCAGGTAAATGAGGGATTTCTTCTTGGTTTGGGTCCCTTGCTGGTGAGCTAGTGTGATTTTTGCTGGTGTTAACCTTGTTTTGTCATATTACCAGAGTTGGTTTCCTGGTTCCTTCTCATTTGGGTAGGCTCTGTCAGAGGAGAGGTTAGGGCTCAGGGTTGCTGTTCAGTTGCTTTTGTCCCACGGGTTGTTTTTGATGTAGTACTCTTCAGCATTTCCTATGGATGTGCCTTCCTGGGAGCCGAGTTGTAGTGATTTTTCTCTCTTCTGGATCTATCCACCCAGTAAGCATACCAGGCTCTGGGCCAGTATTGGGTGTTGTGTGCCCAGAGTCCTGTGATGTGAACCATCTTTGGGTCTTTCAGCCATGGGTACCACCAGCACCTGTTCTGATGGAAGTGGCAGGCAGTGAAATGGACTCTTTGAAGCTTCTTAGCTTTGGTGGTTTAATGCACTATTTTTGTGCTGGTTGGCCTCCTGCCAGGAGGTGGAACTTTCCAAAGGGCATCAACTGTGGTAGCAGGAGGAGGAACAAGCGGTGGGCAGGGCCCTAGAACTCCCAAGATTATGTGTCCTTTGTCTTCAGTTACCAGGGTAGGTAGGGAAAGACCATTGGGTGGGGGCAGGGCTAGGCATGTCTGAGTTCAGACTCTCCTTGAGCAGCTCTTGCTGCAGCTGCTGCGGGGATTGGGGTTGAGCTTTCCAGGTCAATGGAGTTATGTTCCTAGGAGGATTATGGCCACCTCTGCTGTGTCACACAGGTTGTCAGCGAAGTGGGGGAAAGCCGGCAGTCACAGGCATTACCCAGCTCCCACACAATCTGAAGGGCCAGTCTCACTTCCACTGTGCCCCTGACAACATTACTAAGTTTATTTCCAGGCAGTGGATGAGCAGGACTAAGAACTTGCCCTAGTCTACCCACCTCCCAGCTGCAAAAGCAAGTATAGTTTTCCTTCTCTCGCCTGTGGAGTCTGCACACTGGATTTACACGCTCCCCCAAGTTCTGGCCAGAAGGCTTCTCCATCAGTTCAAATTGTATCAAACTTCAGCTGGAGATTTCCTTCTCCCTGTGGCCTTTTCCCAGAGCCTCTGGCTGTTCTCCAGAAGGATCCCTGCCTGTGAGACCAGACAAAAACAACTTAGTGGGGGCCCAGTGAGCTTCCAGGGGTTTTCCCACTGCTTCCTCTACCCTTGTATTTCACTCAGCTCTCTAAATTGACTCAGCTCCAGGTAAGGTCAAAATCTTCTCCCGTTATCCAGGCCTTCAGTTTCCCCAGTGGAGGTGTGTTTGGGGGCACACAATCTCCCTTTCCCACTTCCACAGTCTGGGCCCTTGCAGTATTTAGGGTGTCTCCCAGGTCCTGTAGGAGCAATCTGCTTCCTTCAGGGGCTCTGTGGGTCCTCTCAGCTTTCCTAGTTTATTTTTGTAGTCATTCTGGAGCAAAATTTCACAATGCTAGCCTCCACATGCTGCTCTGTCAGAGCTGCAATCTAGTCCTTCCTCTAGTTATAGTCCTTCAATCTAGTTTGCAATGATCCCTCTATTTTTCTTTTTCATTGTCTAATGCAATTGAGCAATACTATGCAATATAACTTCCTATTATAATGGAAGTGTTCAACCCTGTATCATATAATATGGTAGCCATTAGCTACATGTGTCTCTTGAGAATTTTAAATATGGCTATGGTAACCAAATAAGTGAATATTAAATTTTATTTAATTTTAATTAAATTTTAAAAGTCACATGTAGCTAATGGCTACCGTATCAGATAGCACAGCCATGGAAAGTAGAAAGTTGACGCTTCCATTTTGTTCTTAGTTCCATTGCCTTGATTTTTTCATTAGGTTTACTTCCCAGAATATCCTAAGATTCTCATTTTGTTTATTGCTCTGAACATCTACTGTTTGTTTTTATGAACACAATGAAAGAAGTATAAGACAGATGAAATAAAAGTTCTTTAGCATTTGTAAGAAATATTTGAGAACTTTCAAGATCAGTTCAGAAAAATAACCAAGGTATCTATTTGAATGAGTTGTGAAAAATTACGTCTTAATATAATGTCTGATTTAAGAAGTTTAGTGTTTCACACTTTTTTTTACTGTAAAAATACATTAGCAGAGGTATACAGAAAAGGGATGAAACTTCTTTGTTTTTGTTTTTGTTTTCAAATTTCTGAGGACCCAAGTCTGGGTGTCACCAGCATACATGTTAAAGCTTGATTTTGTTGTCATTATTTACTTTTCATTATCCCATTACTTTAATTGGTCATAATCTTCATAAAACCAAAAATAACTCATTTTTTAACATTTTTGATATTAGTTTTCTATTTATCTAAATTTTCATCACCTAGTTCATGTATGGAAACCTGCAATTAAATATGAATTTCCATTTTTTTAAACTTGACCACTGCACCATACCATTTCCAGAATTGTTTGGCTTGTTTTATTTCCTAAATGAAATTTTCATTGGCATGTGATTTCAAAGTAGCTTTGCTGCTTATTTCATTATATGCCTGCTGTGGTGTGAAAGATTTTGGATTGTATTGCATGTTTTTAGAATTATTATCTGGATATATTTTAGGATTTTCAAATTTTTATTGGGCAGCTTTTTTGTATGCATTAATGTTTAAAAATGTAAAGGTTAAAATATCTTTAAATGAAGATACTAAAATATTCTGCATGTTTGTTGTATGAGTAGATTTTGGGGCCCAGTGCCATATAGCATGCTATAACATCACTTCCAATAAGTAATATTGTGGGCTGATTGCTAAATTTTACCTGAACTGATATCATGTCAGACATCTTTTAAGACATTCTTTTGAGTGATGACAGTTATGTGGTATACCAAATTCAGCCATTCATTTTTGATATTGGTTACATGGTAGTATGAAAGAATGTAGGTTAAGAAGTTTGTGTTTATGTTAAGGGACTTATTTTGTGGGCAAGTAAGACTACATACTCTTAAGAACAGATTTACAGCCGGGCACGGTGGCTCACGCCTGTAATCCCAGCACTTTTGGTGGCTGAGGTGGGTGGGTCACAAGGTCAGGGGTTCAAGACCAGCCTGGCCAGATGGTGAAATGCCATCTCTACTAAAAATATAAAAATTAGCCAGGCGTGGTGGTGGGCGCCTGTAATCCCAGCTACTCAGGAGGCTGAGGCAGAGAATTGCTTGAACCCGGGAGGCGGAAGTTGCAGTGAGCTGAGATCACACTCCAGGCTGGGCGACAGAGTGAGACTCCGTCTTAAAAAAAAAAAAAAAAAAAAAAAAGAACAGATTTACAAATGGGGTAATATGGTATGCATGCACCTGTGGTAAATGGACAACCCTGGAGTCCTGTGAACCAGTGAGTAAGGACTGTCATACATTGGTTTCTTGATTTATTAAAATTGGAAAGTGTGATGTTTAAGGTCATTCATTGTTTTATATATGTTGTAAAAGTATTGGCAGTATTTTTGGGGCAACTTTTGGCTTACTGAATTAAGTAATCTTAATGATTCTTTGTTTCAGGTCATAAGAAGATATTAAATGGTTGGTCCCTCTTAAAAATCACTGAATTATAGGTCTATGAATGCATTTTTCACTCTTCTGTAGATTGCACTAGGTTAACTAATGATCTTCCCTACTGAATTTTTCCAGATAAAACAATACTACAGTGGGAAACCCTCTATTGTAGTGTTTTTAAAAATTCTGGGGTCACGTCACATACTCTTTTGGAAATCTGATAAAAGCTGTGGGGTTTTACCAGAAAATATGCATATGTATATAGATGAAAGATTTCCAATAGTTCATGGATCTGCCTGGCGCGTCTTCACAGGCCTTGTGCTAGGGACCCCTGCTCTTTTATGTATCAACTCATTTCCTGTCAGTCAGCAAAGACTGTTCATTTCAATGCCTTTGGATATAGTGTATAAAAGTAACTATAAATGCTAATTATATAATTTTAAAAGATCTTGACCCTATGTAGTATTGTATTATATGTTTTATCTTTATGATTTAATATGGGTTTGATGTGGGTTTACTATAGAATATTTTCCTTTTTGATTTGATAACTAATAACTTGGGCTTGTCTTTTGTATACTAAGGAAAAATTTTTAAAAACATTTTCACAATACAAATTTCATGTGGAGCCACTTCGGATACTGTTTTTGTGATATATTTGTAGATATGTCTGTAAGACAGGACTCCTCTTTCCTTCATTCTAATCATTTTCCTACAGCTGTAACTAAACAAAGACTTACTAATTACACAGGGTGGAAGCGCAATTCATTGACCCCGAGGACAACTATTTTTCCTTGCCCTGGCTGTGAGCATGATGTGGATCTTGGAGAACGAGGAATCAATGGTCTGTTTCGAAACTTCACTTTGGAAACTATTGTGGAAAGATATCGGCAGGCAGCTAGGGCAGCCACAGCCATTATGTGTGACCTTTGTAAACCACCACCTCAGGAATCCACAAAAAGCTGCATGGACTGTAGTGCAAGTTACTGCAATGAATGCTTCAAAATTCATCATCCTTGGGGTACAATAAAAGCTCAACATGAGTATGTTGGTCCAACTACTAACTTTAGACCCAAGGTAAGTGAAGTTTTTATTAGAGTGTTATTTTAACTTAATGTTGTGAAACGTTTATGTAACTTAATGTTATGAAATAAATATATTGAATCTAGAACTTGACAGAAAGGAAATAACTTTTAAAGCAGGTATGAGAACTTAAGGCCTAGTTGGCTGGAGTTACTTACTATGGGGCTAAACATCCCCACCAATAGAGGGCAATATTGTGGTTTATTCTATTATAATCCAGTGTGATACACTACAATAAATGAATGTTTGTAATGATAACTCTGATTAAAGGTTATCTCAGATATACTCTTTAAGATTGAAATGGTTAAAGTTAAAAAGCCTTTTTGTGCTTTAGTGTGATAAATCCATAATTGCTTAAAAAGTTTGACTGCGAAACGTATTTTTGTTTTTAGTTAGCTAGAATTGTACAATGAATAAAAGTAACTACAGCCTAATATTTTGTAGCTTGTAGCTTGTGATATAATGGCTATATGTTATCTAAAGTAGAATTTGCATTTCTTAAACGTTCTGAGTAATTTTTTTAATATTGCTCAAAAGAAGTTTATGTATTGTTTGCCCTGCTATGTGCCTGGAAATAAACTGATCTTTTGATATCTTCACTTCTTTCTGATTTATATCAATTTTTAAAACCTGTGGTTGAGTTTTTCAAAGTTCTTATTCCTTATAACGTAGTAACCTGTGTATGAAAATCTATTTGCATTCTTAAGTGTAAAACCTTTAATTTGTAATAAAAAATGGGAAAAACTCAAAAGTTTTTTTGAAACTATGAGCTATTTCTTATATTAAATAGTGAAGGATTGGTAGATTAAGGCAAAAACCATCTGTGCTGTCACATTTTGAATGACCTTTCTCAAACTGTGTCAGTCTGGCAGTAGATTCATCAGATAGCTTTTAATCCTCTATTATATTCCTCATTTTAAATGCTCAAGGCCATCAATTTTTAAAAATTTGTAACTTCAACCTGATGTTTTAATGTTTCTTTTAAATTATTTCTGCCATGAAATAACCTTTGATTAAATGACTTTTATTAAGGTTGGGTCTTTGTGAATTAAAGATTTAAGGAAATTTTAAGTATAGCCTTACAGTTTCTGTTTACAAATATAATAAAACATTGATAAGACCAAAAGAAATACAGATAGATTATACTGAGAAACATTTCATTTGTCAAGTAGTTAGTGCTGCTCAATATAGTAAAATTCTAAAACGGTGTCCAAAATATGGTGTTCCTTACTGCTATGGAATATTTGCCTATAACGTTGAGTTCTTTTGATCATTTCTTGCAGATAGACAAACTTTTTATTTTATTTTATTTTAAATGTAATGGCTTTGGGGATGTGGAAGCTTGGACATGCTGAAAAACTTGAAACATTTTCCAATTGTTTTTCTCCTGAGCCTATATATTGGTATTAGGACTTTCTATATTGTACTTTTTGTTTGTTCCTTTTAAATGTAAGTTACAAAATTAGCTGGGCATGGTGGCACATGCCTGTAATCCCAGCTACTTGGGAGGCTGAGGCAGGAAAATTGCTTGAACCCAGGAGGTGAAGGTTGCAGTGAGCAGAGGTTGCAGTGAGCAGAGGTTGCGGTGAGCCGAGATCGCACCATTGCACTCCAGCCCGGGTGACAGAGCGAGACTCCGTCTCGTAAATAAATAAATAAATGTCTATAAGTTATCAGACAAGTTACAGTTGCTTAAAATGTAATCTGTTGGAATCTTTAACAACTTTTGATTTTATTAACATACTAAAAGGAATTTCCCCTTTCAAATGAAAACAGTTATTTTACATAAAATTTCATATGTTATTTATCAGATAGCTTTTAGTCCTCTACGATAATAGTTTACAGAGTAAAAAGGTAGACAAATCAGAAAAACAGTTCCAAATTTGGTCAGTGCATTTGTAATTAATTTGTAAAAGGAAACACATCTAGAAGCTTATAAAGTTTTCTGAGACTCTTTTAGTAACAGATTTCTGTTACTGAGGCCATGAGTCTCATAAATTGTTATGGTACTTCATTAAAAATATTGACAATGATAGTTAAGAATTGCCTCATCAGTGTGGTCAGATGGCCTTTCTAACTTGGCTAAGTGTTCATTCCATTTGAATCTGATAGGAATGAAACTCTAACTGAACAAGTTTTGGAGAAATAACATTTACATATTAGGAAGAGATTGGGCACGTTCAGAGGGGTATGGCTGTAGACAACATCTACACATTAATCATTTGAACCCTCAAATTGAAAAATAGTAATTTCGATATACAGAATTTTCATGCGACGTATCGACCATTTTTCTTTTTACATTCATATTCATTTAAATGGCTTTATTTAGTGATTTTGTAAAGGAAATCTTTGTATTTTGGTAGTTTGTCAGGTTACTTGAAACCTAGATCCTTAATCACACTTTTATTCTTTACTCAATAGATTTTAATGTGCCCAGAACATGAAACAGAGAGAATAAACATGTACTGTGAATTATGTCGGAGGCCAGTTTGCCATCTGTGTAAGTTGGGTGGTAATCATGCCAACCACCGTGTAACCACCATGAGCAGTGCCTACAAAACCTTAAAGGTAGGACTTATTTTTGGAACAGAATTTTGATTCTTCGTAACTTTACTTTATGCCTTTAACTTTTAATTTTTAAAATCATGGTGGTTACATGACCTTTTTTGTACTAAACTGAGTTAAAGTGTTACTTAATGATCACTAATATTAGGTTGTTAGTATTTCTGATGAACAGTTATTTGTAGTACTGATAAGGCCTGGCATATATTGTCACCTATATTGCATTAGCTCTGAATTCTGAGGGAAGAGAGAAGGATGAAGGACACTTCATCATGATACCCAAATGAGCCCAATGTCTATAATAATGGATGTCTACATAGGATTGACATACTTTAAAGGGTTGTGGCTGTTTTAAGACACTTGATTCTTATTTCTTGCCTATAGAATCAGTATTTTGTTCATTCTGATGGCACCTTTACGATTTAAAACTGAATTACTTCCTTTCTGTTAGCTTTATTGATGATGTTTAAAACTTTCAAATTTGATAACAACAGCAAAGCAGGCAGTGGTAGAAAACTTTTTGTTTTATTCTTTTTCCCTTTAAACAATATTTTTAAAAGAAATCGTCTGTATACCTACTACCCATTTTGTTTCCTTCCTCTCTAACAATACGTGTATGCATTTTTTGCCTCTATCTAATTGCATATATGCAAACTGTTTTGTTTTACATTTTATATTTATGTTGTGCTCTATCTTCTCTGCACATATGGAATACAGGTATAATTGTATAATTGTTCTTGCCTACTAATTCTCTCATCTGTTTCACTAGGTCAATTTTGATTGATTTTTTTTTTAATTAGAGTTTATATTCCTCTGCTACCTTGCATGCCTGCTAATTTTTGATTGGCTGCCAGTTATTGGATATTTTTGTATTCCTACAAATGCTGTTTTCTTTGAGTATGTGATTAAGTTACTTGGAAACGTTTGGATCTTACTTTGTGAGGCAGGACAGAACAGCATTTGGTTCTAAGGGCTAATGTTACCTGACTATCGAAGTAAAAGCTTTTGATTACTTTTTTCAATGCCCTGTGAATTTTGAGGTTGTTTTTTTTTGTTTGTTTGTTTTTTTAATCTGACTGGTGGGGAACAGACACTCTTCCCAGCCTTGTGTAAGCTCCTGGCATTGTTTCCTCAGGGCCTGTAGGGTAATTCTTTGCCTAGGCTTGGGCAGTTTCCTCACACACAAGAGTTGATGAGGACTGCTGAATATATAAGGGGGACTGTTTGTGTCTCTGGAGTTCTTTCTCTTTACAACAGTCTCTTCTTAGGTACATGCCTTACAACGTATGGCCTCCTTGGACTCAGCTGCATCTCCTCAGGGTTCTTAGTTTGCCCTCAGGAGACTCTGATATACACTGGTGTTTGAGAACGACCGATCCAGAGGAAAGCTTCTGAGCAGTTTTGAATTCCCTGAGAAATTAGCCTCTGATTAGTGCCTAAAGAACTGGGGTCCTGATTTATCTAAAGGAGTTAGTGGTAGCCTTGTCTTTTTACATTTTAATCTTCAGTGCCTATTTTCTGTGTGGTGCATATACTTTTTGGAGACAAAACTAATCTAGTCTTTTAAAACAAACTGGCTATATTTGAGGGGACTATTAAGACTGGAGCTGTCTCAGATAAAAGCTGTTCTCAGATAAACATGTAGTTGGCCAGATACTTTGAGCATTAAAACTCAGAGAGTGTAGTGCTTTTAGATCATGCGTCTGAATTCTGCCCTGTATCCTTCTCTGGTCCTTACCTCTTTGAGTCAATTAACTTACCTTTTCCTATCTTGTAGTTCTAATGTAAGCTGCTATCATAGAACTAAGCCTTACTTAAATTTAAATGGCCAAATTTGTCTCATTGCTACCGTAGTTAAAAAGGGTACCACCACTTGCACCTAGTACTTCTGATTTCCACATGGGCCTGTTAGGGATGGTATTGTCAGAATTGCCATTTTACTTTCAGCTTGGTGGTAAGAAGTACCTCTCAGCCTGCGGAATAGTGTTTAGTGTTTAATAGTGCCTCCTTCTTGAACACCCTTTTCCTTTCAAGTCATTGGTGGAAACTGAGCCTGAAATGCTCAGATCGGCCTGTAAGGGCTACAGCTTGAAAGGCATTTTCTGGATGTTCTTGTTCTTATTTAGACTCTGAATACATTTTTCTGTTACAACTTTTTACCCCATGGTGTTTCGGGGCTTTTGTGTTTTGTTTTTTGTGTATTTCAGAGTAGGTTTTCTGGGCAAGACCAGAGATCTCACCAAAACCTATGACGGCATTTCTATGGGAAAGAAACTATACTTCAAAATGTCTGCCTTACAGACAGATCACTCAATGAGCTCTGGAAATTGCTTGTTTTTATAAAACTATTTTCATTATTGTGTAATTATTTCATAGGCTGGGATGGACTGTGAATATTATTTTGGAAGGCTCTTTGTTGCTATTCCTATTGTGTATAGGGGTGTGTGTGTGTGCGCGCGCGCACGTGGGTGTTCGTGAGAGTAAATTGTAAAATCTGAAGACAAAACTATTTGAATTGCTGCTCTTCCATTTACTTAGAAGCCTTAGGAGCAGGAGCTCTAGGAATGACAATGAAACTATAAAAATGTATTATTTTTATATTCAGAAGTTTTGACTAATCATTATTACCTTGTTTTTTTTTCCAACTGATTCTAATATTTCATACATCCTTTGGCCTTCTGTGCCTAAGGCCATTAATTGTTTACTCTGGGTTAATAATGATAATTGCCATAGTTGATTTTATTATCTGTTTATCAGAGGCTGTAGAAGAGGATGAGTCCTGTGTAATTAAAAAAAAAAAAAACTCTGCAAGGTCTTTGTTAAACTCCCGTTTTGTCCATTTGTGTTATGAATGTGTTTCAACAGGAAAAACTTTCAAAGGATATTGATTACCTTATTGGTAAGGAAAGCCAAGTGAAGAGTCAAATATCTGAACTAAACTTGTTAATGAAAGAAACAGAGGTAAGTGATAAACTATCTTACATATTTTAAATTATTATTTTATCTAGACATTCACTCATTTGTTCATAAAATCCTGAGAGTATTATATGAGCTGGGAATACAAAGTTGTGTTAGATTTCACCCCTGCTTTTCTGGGGCTCTGGAAACAAATATAAAAAATGAATTACAATGTTGTGCGGTCACTTCTGTGATAAAGCTAGTGATTAAATGATACTGGAACACAGAGGGAAAAATGACTATTTGTGTGGCAACTAACAAGATCTCAAAAATATGTAATAGTAATATGAGGGAACTGATAGGTTTTACTTATTTTTATTATATTTTTTAAAATTAATAGATCACTTTTGGAAAATGTGCTATATGCAGATTAGACCAGGTTTATTTTAAATTTTAGGTATTCCTGAGTGTATACCCTATATATGTTCCCCAAAAGACATATATTAGAATGTTGGTGGCTGCCTTGTTTGTAGTTGTCACAAAGTGGGATCTACCCACATGCCCATTAACAGTAGAATAAAAACAGCAATAAGAATGAATGATGTGCAGCTGCACACAGCAGTGTCGATTAATCTTGCAATAATGTTGAAAGGAAGGTGCCAGACACAAAGGAATACATACCATGTGATTACATTTATAAAAAGTACCAAAAAAGGTGAAACTAGATGACATTGTTAGAGTTGAGGAGGGGTGGATCAGTGTCTGGAAAGGTTATATGGAGGCTTCTGGAATACTTGTAATGTTCTTTTATCTAAGCTGGATTTTCTGTTGGATGCTGGTTATATTGAGTGTGTGGGTAAAGATTTATTAGTCTTTATACTTACATGTACATTTTTCCATTTGTGTATTATGTTTTAATAAAAAATTGGAAAAGATAACATTTTAAAAATATAGTAAAAGGGGATTGGGTTGGGTTATTTTAAAAGTCCAGATATTCTTCATTGACTTTGTTGTACACTTGTTTTTCTTCTCCATTTGAAACGAAGTTGAGCCATTACTCCTGATTTTTGGTAATTAAATATAAAAATATCCCAGCTAGTATGACTCTGTTACTTGAAGAAATTTTTTTCTAATATAGGGTGAAATTATTGAGAAATCATGTAAATTAACACCCTTACCAGTAGTGCTTTTGTTTTTAATATTATTTTCCTGATCTTTACTACCTGTCAGTTGTTTTTCCATGCAGTTTGGGGTTTTCTTTTTCATATTTTTGTTGGATTAAATGACAGACTGTCTCAACACAAAGCAGATGATCACCTCAGTAGTTTGCTTCAAGTGTTGCATCTTTGGTCATTTTATTAGTAGCCTTGTTTGTTGGTCCTCTTGGTCCTGCTGCCCTTCACTTCTGAAATAAAGACCGAGAGTCTGTTTTGGGATTTGTCATCAATAGGTTAAAAATTGCAGAACTTAGGTGTCAAGTATTCATGTAGACACCGATTCCTTGTGATCGTGGGGACATTATTGAGTTGTTTTGTATCATTTGCCTAAGCTGTATCTGCAGGCTTATCAATAAGGATTTTTTTTATGGTAGATAACTTGCCTCCATTCTTGACCTTTACTCAGTGATGGTGGTGATACTGTCTTTTTATCTGTAATTATACTTAGCTGGAAAAAAATCTATAATAATATTTCTGAGTTTAATGTTGTGATTTGTCAGTGAAATACTATCAAAATATCACTACCTTCTACTCCCTCTCTTTTAAAAATATGTGGTTTTCAGTGTTAGGAAACAGGAGATCTGGAAAAAATTTCCTTTCATTATGTTGGTGTTGGCTGGAAGCCATTGGAAAATGCACAGTACACTTCTGCCATATATTATCAGCTTTTAAGAATGTTCTTGGCCAGGTGCAGTGGCTAACGCCTATAATCCCAGCACTTTGGGAGGCCGAGGCAGGTGGATCACGAGGTCAGGAGTTCGAGACCAGCCTGGCCACAGGTTTCACATAGTGAAACCCTGTCTCTACTAAAGATACAAAAAAATTAGCTAGGCATGGTGGCCCGTGCCTGTAATCCCAGTTATTCGGGAGGCTGAGGCAGGAGAATTGCTTGAACCCGGGAGGCGGAGGTTGCAGTGAGCCGAGATCACACCATTGCACTCTGGCCTGGGCAACAGGGTGAGACTCCGTCTCAAAAAAAAAAAAAAAAAGCCGGGTGTGGTGGCTCACACCTGTAATCCCAGCACTTTGGGAGACCGAGGCAGGCAGATCATGAGGTCAGGAGATCCAGACCATCCTAGCTAACACGGTGAAACCTCATCTCTACTAAAAATGCAAAAAATAATTAAATGGGCATGGTGGCAGGCGCCTGCAGTCCCAGCTACTCAGGAGGCTGAGGCAGGAGAATGGCGTGAACCCAGGAGGCGGAGCTTGCAGTGAGCCGAGATCGCGCCACTGTGCTATGGCCTGGGCAACACAGCGAGATTCCGTCTCAAAAAAAAAAAAAGTGTTCTCGAAGACTTTTTTCTGTTGGCTGCTGTGAGTCTGTTATAATAACTGCTTAGGAGTGCTTTGCCAGTCCTCTCAAATCATGAGCTCTGATTTTATAGGAATTCAGAATGTTTAACCAATACTAGGATCATTTTCTGACAGTTTGTATGAATGTTTATTTAGAGTATGTGACATTGTGGTATGTACTTTATGTAAATAACCTTTTAAAGTCTCTTCAGAAAAACCTAAATAGTTTTTCTTATCCCCTGTTTTCAGAAGAGAAAAACAGAAAGAGAAGTGAAATGATTAGCATATGGTCACACAGCTAAGTCAGGATTTAATTATAATTAAATTATATTAATGTGAAGAGGATACTTTTATTTTTATATCTTAGTAAAGAATGTCATATTTTAGAGTTTTGTAGCTAAAAACTTTTTTAGGCCGGGTGCGGTGGCTCATGCCTGTAATCCCAACACTTTGGGAGGCCAAGGAGGGTTGATCACAAACGAGGTCAGGAGATCGAGACCATCCTGGCTAACACTGCGAAACCCTATCTCTACTAAAAATATGAAAATAAATTAGCCGGGCATGGTGGCACGTGCCTGTAGTCCCAGCTACTTGGGAGGCTGAGGCGGGAGAATCACTTGAACCGGGGAGGCAGAGGTTACAGTGAGCCGAGATCGCGCCACTGCACTCCAGCTTGAGTGACAGAGAGAGACTCCATCTCAAAAAAACAAAAACAAAAACAACTTTTTAAAAAGTTGGAGTAGCGTAGAAAGGGTTAAAACATTTCTGAATTTGAAATGAATTCAAAGCTCTGGACTTGTGTCTTCCTGTTTTTGGTTAAATCAGTTTATTTCTCCTTCAAATTCCTTTATATACCACTGAAAGATTGTTCTCTTATTTAATTGACTAAATTGTCTATACTGGACTTTGGAGACGAAAAGCTTAAGGAAGTACAATACTACAAAATTACAAAGTAAATCTGAATAAAAGTTGTCATTTGTTCTTTGCTGAATGTATTTGATGCCAAAATATTGTTCTGAATATTTCAGAGTCAGATAAAACTTTTTTTCTTTATAATATCTAGGTTGGTTTTATTGAATTTTGATAATGTTGTCATCACATAGATGAAATATAATTATGTAGAACTTTGTGGAAAGCCATTTGGGTTTAACAGAAGAGGCAATGCTTTATCTTAGTGTAATGGAGATACTGTTTTTTCATAGTGTAATGGAGAGAGGGCTAAAGAGGAAGCAATTACACATTTTGAAAAGCTCTTTGAAATTCTGGAAGAGAGGAAATCATCTGTTTTGAAAGCAATTGACTCCTCCAAGAAACTAAGATTAGACAAATTTCAGACTCAAATGGAGGAGTACCAGGGACTTCTAGAGAACAATGGACTTGTGGGATATGCTCAAGAAGTGCTAAAGGAGACGGATCAGTCCTGCTTTGTGCAAACAGCAAAGCAGCTCCACCTCAGGTATTCTCTTTTACTTCTAACTTCAGAACCTCTTGAGCAATTTTATTAAATGCTGCTGTGTATTCTCACTGTAGCTCTGAGTGGTCCATAATGCTGTGTTAATGTGAGGTACATCTTGCCTCATTCTTAACTTTAATTTTGAATGAAGTGTGGGTGTTATTTTGTTAATCATGTTGCAGATATTTAGTTTGATTTGCCTTCTTGAAGAATCATTTTTTGTATAAAATATCTGTCTGCAGAATACAGAAAGCCACAGAATCTTTGAAGAGCTTTAGACCTGCAGCTCAGACTTCTTTTGAAGACTATGTTGTTAATACCTCTAAACAAACAGAACTTCTTGGAGAATTATCCTTTTTCTCTAGTGGTAAGTCTTAATGAAGGCAAAAACCTCATTCTTTTTGTCTGAATTTATATAGTGTGGAAGAAAACACAAGTTCTCTTAAATTTGACATTATAAAGCAGCATATCACTTGCCCAGGACTATCGTAGCATCCTGAAATCATATCCTATTTATGTTTTTATAACTGTATTTTTATGCACAAAAACTATGTTCCATTAGTTTGTGTGTTTTTAAACATTGCATAAATAACATTATGTTGTATGTGTTCTTTTTGTAAATTCCTTTTTAGAAAATTAACGTAAATATTTGTTATGTGAAATTTTGATTTAAAGTGATATTTTAACTGTTTACAGTATTTCATAAATAAATAAATCATTTTCCTACTAAGATACTTTTTTTTCTATTTTTTTCCTCTTTTATAAAGCAATGCTGTATTGCACATCCTTGTCAGAATTTTTGGGGCAAGTGTATGTGACTTTCTCGAACAGAAGCCTAGAGATGGAATCTGCAGGCTGTTTACATTGCTGTATTAGTTTGCTTGGGCTGCAGTGACAAAAGTACCATAGACTGAGTGGCTCAAACAAATTCATCTTCTTACATTTCTGGAGACTAAAAGTCGGAGATCAGGGTGTTGACAGGGTTGGTTTCTTCTGAATCTCTCCTCTTGGTTGATAAATGGCTGTCTTCTCCCTGTGTCTTCACATGGTCCTCTGTTTGTGTTTGTGTGTAATCTAATCTTCTCTTTTTATAAGGACACTGGTCATATTGGAGTAGGGCCCATTCTAATGACCTGATTTTAATTTAATTTCCTCTTTAAATACCGTATTTTAAAATACAGTCACATTCTGAGGTATGTACTGGGGTTTAGGACTTCAACTTGTGAATTTCCAGGGGCGAGGGTGGGATCTGGGGGACTGGGGAAGGATGCAGTTCAGCCCATAACACTTGCTTATGTTTCTATTTTGGTACTCCCTAGCAGGGAGGTCTTCCTTGCCTGTTTTTCTTCTGCTCACCTCATTCCTCTCCCTAAGGTTTCTCTTCTAGTGATGGTGAACAATTACAGTCCTTAGAAAGATATGCTTATAGTGTGATTACTTTATAGGTACAGATTTGTAGATTTGTATGTTAATGAAAGGAAATTTGTCTTGTTAAAAGTTTAAAACTCTGAAGGATTAACTGCAACCCCTTTTTCAAATCTGTACCTGAATCTGATATTTATTTATTATGACTACCTTATTTTTTCAAAGATATTTGTCGTCACTTAAAATGCTGTTTGTATTTCATACACTATACTGTGTTTCCAAAATGTATACTTGAAGAGTATATATATACAAATATATTTTTGCTTACTTGTGAGTCCTAGGTCCTCCCTCCCTTTGGATCCCAAAGTGGTTGCTGGAAAGGTGAGGTTGAGGGTGGGTGATCCTGGGTTATACCATTGTATAGCAAGGAAACAGATGGATGAGAATGGGATAGTAGTCACCTAGCTTCTGGCTGATGGATCTTCCCCTCGCTTTTTGCTACATGCATTTTTTTTTTTTTTTGAAAGCTGTCTTTCAAAAAAAGAAAGAAAAAGGATATGGGGTAGGGGATATACTATTTGTGTTATTTTGTAACTTTTTTTTTTAATTTTAAAATGTATTTAGGATAACTTTCCAGAACGCATTATGGCTGCATAACGTTCAGTTGTATAAATGCAGCATACGCAGACATGCTTATCCATTGGGGAATAAGGAGAGGAGACAGACTTCTGATTCTTATTCATGTCCTTCTCTGTGATTTGACATAAAAGTGTGTGTGTAGCTTTTATAGCATATTGTTCTTAGCATATGATTCCAGCAGTTAAGCTTAGGAATTGGCTCTATAGAAAGGACTATGCATATGAACAAAGATTTAGCTTTTAATCATTTTATTTTTAGTGAAAAACCAGAAACCTGTTTCCAAAACTCAACAGTTAAATGTTGATATATCCATGTAGTAGTATGCCATTGAGGGGGAAAATACTGGCAGGTTCTATACAAAAAGGTTATAGTAAAATCTTTTAATGTGTATTTTTTAGTTTCTGATTTCCTTACAAAAATATGTATCATGATTGTATTCAGAAAAATTAATTTGCTTTGCAACTCTACAGAATAAAATATGAAAAGAAATGATATACTATTCATTGAGAGGCCAGGCACCAGTGGCTTACGCCTGTAATCCCAGTACTTTGGGAGGCCAAGGTGGGCAGATCACGAGGTCAGGAGATCGAGACCATCCTGGCTAACGTGGTGAAACCCCGTCTGTACTAAAAACTCAAAAAATTAGTAGGGCGTGGTGGCACGTACCTGTAATCCGAGCTACTTGGGAGACTGAGGCAGGAAAATCACTTGAACCTGGGAGGCGGAGGCTGGAGTGAGCTGAGATCATGCCACTGCACTCCAGCCTGGACAACAGAGCAAGACTGTGTCTCAAAAAAAAAAAAAAAAAAAAAATTCGTTGAGAATTTGATATTCTTACCAGACTTAGATTTTAAAATATTAAAATAATAGTTTGTTTAGGGAAGGACATAGGTAAAAAAAATTTCAAGTCATGGGCTATTATTCAGTAGGTAGAAGGCATGTGTTTAAAAAAAATTTACTTGTGGCTTTGAGTCAGTTTTCTTTTTTATTATTTCTCCTTTCAGTTATAAGTATAGATATACCTTTTAAATATAAAATATATTAAAAATTTTAATATATTTAATTTTGTGCTTTCTTATAGTATTATAAATTTAGAAAATTATTGGACAATATAGAAATCAGTAAATAGCCAGGCGCGGTGGCTCACACCTGTAATCTCAGCACTTTGGGAGGCTGAGGTGGGCAGATCACGAGGTCAGGAGATCAAGACCATCCTGGCTAACACGGTGAAACCCCGTCTCTACTAAAAATACAAAAAATTAGCTGGGCGTGGTGGCGGGAGCCTGTAGTCCCACCTACTCGGGAGGCTGAGGCAGGAGAAAGGCATGAACCCGGGAGGTGGAGCTTGCCATGAGCCGAGATCGTGCCACTGCATTTCTGCCTGGGAGATAGACTCCATCTGAAAAAAAAAAAAAAAAAAAAAAAAAAAATCACTAAATATTGTTTATATGTTATTTTTTGAGGAAAAACACTGGTTTTCAAATGTCACTATTTTAATGTTGTTTTCTATTTCATAATTCTTTCAGGCATCGATGTGCCAGAGATCAATGAGGAACAGAGCAAAGTTTATAACAATGCCTTGATAAATTGGCACCATCCAGAAAAGGATAAAGCTGATAGCTATGTTCTTGAATATCGGAAAATCAATAGAGAAGATGAAATGTCATGGAATGAGATAGAAGTGTGTGGAACAAGTAAAATAATTCAAGACTTGGAAAACAGTAGTACCTATGCTTTCAGAGTAAGAGCTTACAAGGGTTCAATCTGTAGTCCTTGTAGCAGAGAATTGATTCTTCATACTCCTCCAGCTCCAGGTATGGTGAATATCAGGAATAAAAGAAGCATAGAGTTGCACGAGACCTTAATGAAATAAACTAGTCAATATCTCCATGTAGACCTGCATTGAAACCAGCTCTTGTTTTTAAAAGACTCCAGAAAAGTAGCTTCTGTCCCAACTGGGATTTAGAAATGAACTGAGTACTCGAATTTTACCTTGTAGGCTGAGAACGGGATTAGGTTTTAACTGATATCAGATAGAGAAAAACATGGAAGATGGCCGGGCGCGGTGGCTCAACCCTGTAATCCCAGCACTTTGGGAGGCCGAGGCGGGTGGATCACGAGGTCAGGAGATCGAGACCATCCTGGCTAACATGGTGAAACCCCGTCTCTACTAAAAATACAAAAAACTAGCCGGGTGTGGTGGCGGGCGCCTGTAGTCCCAGCTACTCGGAGGCTGAGGCGGGAGAATGGCGTGAACCCGGGAGGCGGAGCTTGCAGTGAGCCGAGATCGCGCCACTGCACTCCAGCCTGGGTGACACAGCGAGACTCCGTCTCAAAAAAAAAAAAAACATGGAAGAAATTCGGGTGAGCAGAGCTGTTAAGTTGGGATTAAAATAACATAAATGGTACTTTGAAAGTTTTAAATACATAATTCTGTATTTTTGGTTAGTTTATGGAAATCTCTAAAGCACAAGATCTAGGTAGGTATTTTTAAAATTTATTGGTGTAATATCCTAAAATATAATTTTGATTTAACCTAATTCTGATTTGTCTGGATTTTTTATCTAACTTGGCAATTCTCAGCTAATAGGGATGGAAGCCGTATATTAGAACCACATGAATAGCTTTTCCTCCCGCGCTAAAAGCTCCTCATGCCCAGTCTTCGCCCCCTCCCTTCCCAAGTTAAAAACCACTGATACTACATATAGAGCGCCTAAAGATTTTTATAGAATGAGAATGACTTTAAAGGTTCATTGATGTTCACTATGATGTCTCCATGAACAAGGGATATTTAGAACCAAAGTTGTGCTCAGCCTGGTTAGCAGGAACACATTTTCCGCTTTCAGTCGCTGCCCTACAGATACCTTTAATTGGATTTTAGGTCCACTGCTCCCTTCCTGTTTTTAGTGTCTTATATACCCATATTTTCTGCACTCTCCCCTTTCTTCCTTTTTTCTTCAAAATAGAAAAGCACAATTTGTTTTTCATGCACTTTGTGGCTTTTGAAAAATTGGAATACAAACTTATATAAGATTGGCTAAAATTATATTTCTTAAATTTTAATAAAATCCGATAGAGAGTTTTGGGATGAATTCGCAAGTATTAAGTATTTTATGGTTTATGCTATTTCTGCTTCCTTTTCTAGTCCTTCTGCCTGAAAGTGGTAGAAAAACCTGGACATAATCGCTGTTTTCAGTCACATAGTGGAGGGGGAGGGAGGAGAGGAAGTGTTAAGGGTTGTCTTCCTTTTTATGAGAGAAGATACATGACTAGGGTGACCCTTTAAATTTATTTTGCAAACTGGGAGACTTTTGAGATTGAGAGC
This sequence comes from Theropithecus gelada, assembly GCF_003255815.1. NCBI lineage: Eukaryota > Metazoa > Chordata > Mammalia > Primates > Cercopithecidae > Theropithecus > Theropithecus gelada. Next base: position 111,390,740 of record NC_037673.1, on the reverse strand, counting down.
AAGCACAAATAAGCATGCCAGGAAAATAGGCATTAGCAGGAAGAATGGTCGGCTCACATCTTGGTAATGGTTGTAGTTTTCTAGCAGCCTTTTTTTTTTTTGGAGGTGGAGTCTGTCACCCAAGCTGGAGTGCAGTGGCACCATCTCAGCTCACTAGCTCACTGCAACCTCTGTCTCCTGGGTTCAAGCTATTCTTCCGCCTCAGCCTCCTGAGTAGTAGCTGGCGTTACAGACGCAGGCCAGCATGCTTGGCTAATTTTTGTATTTTTAGTAAAGCCAGGTTTCACCATGTTGGCCAGGCTGGTCTCAAACTCCTAACCTCAAGTGATCCGCCCACCTCGACCTCCCAAAGTACTGGCATTGTAGGTGTGAGCCACTACGCCCAGCTGCTAGTAGCCTGTTTAAAAAATATATATATAGAGAGAGAGAGATGGGGTCTCACTGTGTTGTCTATACTGGCCTCAAACTCCTGAACTCAAGCAATCCTCCTGCCTCCCATGTAGCTAGGACTAAAGGTGTGCACAATGATGCCTGGAAGTCATTTTTTAAAATTGGGATGTAATAAAGATAAAATGTATCATCTTAACAGTTTTTAAGTATACAGCTCATTGGCATTAAGTACATTTACAGTATTGTTCAACTATCACCACTTGTATCTCCTTACTTCATTATTCTAAACTGAAACCCTGTACCCATTAAACAGTTACTCCTGTTTCCCCTCTCCCCAGAGGCTGGTAACTTCGATTCTAATTTCTGTCTCTATGAATGTGCCTATTCTAGGTATCTCATATAACTGGAATAATGCAATATTTGTCCTTTTACATCTGGCTTATTTGTCCATGTTATAGCATGTATCCAAATTCATCCATGTTGTAGCACATATCCAAATTTATCCATACATGTTGTAGCATGTATCCAAATGTGTGTATCCACATTTATCCATGTTGTAGCATGTATCCAAATCTTTCCTTTTTAAGGCTGGATAATATTCCATTGTATGTATATACTACATTTTCTTTATTCATCTGTTGATGGACTTTTGGTTGTTTCCCCATTGGCTAGCAGCCAATGTTATGCTTAATATATTTGAGTCGACATAGACTTATGGAAGTAGTATCCTCATTCTGTAGATGAAGAAATTAAAGTTTGGATCAAACTCTAGTAAATGCTTGAGCAGGATTCAAACCCAGGTCTCTCTCAACCCAAAGGCTATGTTTTTGTTTTTGGTTTTTTTTACACTCTCCCATGTTTCTTATGTCTGCCATGTTGGTTGATACAGAAAAAGCTTTATTAAAATAGCTAAAGTGTCCCAAATTAACAAAACTTATGATAAGAAAATATAGAGTTATTTATGAAAATATACAACTCTTTATTTTTTATCTTTAATAAATATAAAAGAACAAATTCAGTAGTGTGAAATACCTGATAGATTTGCTATCTCTATTCCAAAGAGCTGTTTTAATAAATTTTCACATGTATTTAAAATATTTTCATCTGCTTTTTGAGATTTCTGAAGATTTTTAGGTAGAGAATATACTGGGTAGGATATATGGCGAAGTTGGGTTTGGTTTGTCATAGTTGTCTGGTGTAGTGTGACACCTCCTTCCCGCTTCCTGTCTCTCTTCAGTAATTTCTGTAAGAAAACCTATCAGATTTAACAAACTAGAGCAATGATAATTTTTAGCCTGATATTAATTTTAAGCTCTATTTAGTTTTCAGCTTCCTCTTTGATGAAAAATGTGGCTATAATAATGAACATCTCCTGCTGAACTTGAAGAGAGACCGTGTAGAGAGTAGAGCTGGATTTAATCTTCTGCTTGCTGCAGAACGCATCCAAGTGGGTTATTACACAAGCTTAGACTACATCATTGGAGATACTGGCATTACAAAAGGAAAACACTTCTGGGCCTTCCGTGTGGAACCGTATTCATACCTGGTAAAAGTGGGAGTTGCTTCTAGCGATAAACTACAAGAATGGCTCCGTTCTCCCCGGGATGCAGTTAGTCCAAGGTAGGTTTTTCTATTGATCTAGAACTTGATAATTTTTTGAAAGTAAGCCTGAAAATAGATTTGGCTTTATTACATTCTTGTAATCACACATTGAATAAAGAGAGTTAGCAGTTACAGTTTAATATCATGAGGAAATCTGTTTTGGATATCTCTTGATTGTGATATAGCTTCACAGTTTTAAATTTTGAAAGTCTTTTGCATTTTACCTAAATTATGTGATAAAAATTACCCAGGTGTATAATACAATGCCTCTAATTGTCATACTTCACAATTAAGTTGTTCTTTTCTTATGGGACACAGTGTCTTTAAACTTTCCCTTAAGTCCTTTTCAAAACTGGGTCGTGGTAGACATATTTCCACAGCAAAGACTTCCAGTTTCTTAAGAGATTGACTAATGAAGATTGTGCAGTTTAGTTCTTTTAGACGGAGTAAGGTCAACTAGCTTTGAAAAATAATTTTTGACCACTCATGTGAACAGTATCCCAGCTTAACAATCCTAATGATAGGAAAAGCTTTTTGCAGAAAGGTGAAAAATTTATATAATGCTGAAAATTGTAACAGTAAAACATAGTGGCATGTCCACTTGATAGAAAATTCGTATTAACGTTTAAAAAGTTCATAACATGAGAAAGATTAGAAGTGGAGAAACCTTATAAACATTGTTGATGCAGTATTATCCAAAATATATAAAAAGCGCATAGGCATATTGAAAAAAATGGGGAACATGTTTCAAAATATTCTATAAGTTTTTATTGTTTTATGATAAAGGCGAAAAAGCTTCATAATCTTTGTTCGCCTCATACATCCATGTTGAAATTCCAACCAGGAAATAGAGTTCTTGGGACGAGAATGAAACATGCTTTTTTCTCTTGCATTGTTTTACAGTGCTCGTATATTTCACTTAGCCTGGTAATTCCTTGGTTTAGGGCATACATCTTATCTTTGTATTTTGTTTTTTTTCTTTTCTTTTCTTTTCTTTTTTCTTTTGAGACGGAGTTTTGCTCTTGTTGCCCAGGCTAGAGTGCAATGGCGCGATCTTAGCTCACCACAACCTCTGCCTCTTGGGTTCAAGTGATTTTCCTGCCTCAGCCTCCCAAATAGCTGGGATTATAGGCATGCACCACCACACCCAGCTAATTTTTTGTATTTTTAGTAGAGACAGGATTTCTCCATGTTGGTCAGGCTAGTCTTGAACTCCCAACCTTAGGTGATCCACCTGCCTCGGCCTCCCAAAGTGCTGGGATTACAGGCATGAGCCACCGTGCCCAGCCTGTATTTTCTTATACAGTTATGTGTTAGCTTAGCAACAGGAATATGTTCTGAGAAATATAATGCAAGGCAATTTCATTGTTGCGAGAACATCATAGAGTTCTCGCAAACTTAGATGGAATGGTCTGCTACACACTTAGGCTATATGGAACAGTCTTTTGGTCCTGGAATACAAACCTATACAGCATGTACTGTAATACTGTAGGCAATTTTAATACAACGGTAAGTATTTGTATATCTAAACGTAGAAAAGGTACAGTAAAAATAAGTTATAAAAGATAAAAAATTGTATGCTTGTGTAGGGCACTTACCACGAATGGAGCTTGCAGGACTGGAAGTTCTCTGGGTGCATCCATGAGTGAATTTGAAGGCCTAGGACATTGCTGCACACTACTGTAAACTTTATAAACACACTATACACTTAGGCTGCACTAAATTTATTTAAATATATTCTTCTTTAAGAAATTAACCTTAGCTTTATAAACTTTCAATTAACAAAAATTTTTTAACTCTCTTGTAGGCACACTTAGCTTAAAACACTAACACATTGTACATCTATATACATTTTTTATACATCTATATACTTTTTTTTTTTTTTTTGAGATGGAGTTTTGCTTTTGTTGCCCAGACTGGAGTGCAATGGTGTGATCTCAGCTCACCACAACCTCCACCTCCCGGGTTCAAGCAATTCTCCTGCCTCAGCCTCCCGACTAGCTGGAATTACAGGCATGCACCAACACGCCCAGCTAATTTTGTATTTTTAGTAGAGATGAGGTTTCCCTATGTCAGTCAGGCTGGTCCTGACCTCAGGTGATCACCCTCCTCAGCCTCCCAAAGTGCTGGATTACAGATGTGAACTACCACACGTGGCCCCAAAAAAATTTTTTATAGCCTTGTTCTACAAGTTTTTTTTTTAATTTTTTAAATTTTTAACATTTTAAGCATTTTTGTTAAAAATGAAGACACAAACATAATAGCCTATCCAGGGTCAAGATCATCAATATTGCTGTCTTCCACTTCTACGTCTTGTCCCACTGGAAGGTCTTCAGGGGCAGTAACATGCATGGAGCTGTCATTCCTAAGAGAAGAGTGCTGCCTTCTGGAAAACCTCCTAAAGGGCCTGCCTGAGGCTGTTTTACAGTTAACATGTTTTTTAATAAATAGAAGGAGTAAATCTACAATAACAATAAAAACATTGTATAATAAATACATGAGCCAGTAACAGTCACTTATTAAATATTGCATAATGTACATAATTGTATGTGTTACACTTTTGGTTAACAACTGGAAGCACAGGTTTGTTTATAACAGTATCACCACAAACATGTAACGGGCTATACTACAGCCTTACAGTGGCTACCACGTCAGTAAGCTATAGGAATTTATTTATTTATTTATTTGTTTATTTATTTATTTAAGACAAAGTCTTGCTGTGTCGCCAAGACTGCAGTGCAGTGGCGCTATCTCGATCCACTGCAGCTTCCACTTCCTGGGTTCAAGTGATTCTTGTGCCTCAGCCTCCCGAGTAGCAAGCATACACCACTATGCCTGGCTAATTTTTGTATTTTTAGTAGAGATAGGGTTTTGCCATGTTGGCCAGGTTGGTCTCGAACTCCTGGCCTCAAGTGGTGCACCTGCCTTGGCCTCCCAGAGTGCTGGGATTACAGGCATGAGCCACTGCGCCCAACTGAAATATTTTAGTTTCATTACAATCTTATGGGACCACTGTGGTATATGAGGTCTGTTGTTGACTGAAATGTTATGTGGTGCATGATTGTATATGATTCTGTGCTATAAAAATTTAACATTTGACCAGTTCCTTGACTGCCCGCTGCTCCCTCACTTTTTGGAAGGCTAAATGATTTTCTAGGGTTTCACTTGTGTATGTAACTAAAGCAGTGTTTAATGACAGGGAATTTGGGGCTGAGTCTGTGGTATAATTCTAAATTGCAATGTGTCATTTTTATGTTTTCGATTTTGTTTTAATAGAAAGCTTTTGATGTAAAAATTATTTTAACTTTATATCAGTGTATATTATCCTGTGAAAATGTTTTGAAGATACTTAGATCTATGGTTGAAGATACAGATACTTTGTGTATTGTGTTTCAGATATGAGCAAGACAGTGGGCATGACAGTGGAAGTGAGGATGCCTGTTTTGATTCTTCACAACCGTTTACCTTAGTTACTATAGGCATGAAGAAATTTTTTATACCCAAGTCACCTACTTCTTCTAATGAACCTGAAAATAGAGTTCTTCCTATGCCAACAAGTATTGGGATTTTCCTTGACTATGATAAAGGCAAAGTAAGTTTCTATGATATGGATCACATGAAATGCCTTTATGAGCGCCAAGTGGACTGTTCACATACACTGTATCCAGCATTTGCATTAATGGGCAGTGGAGGAATTCAGCTTGAAGAACCCATCACAGCAAAATATTTGGAATACCAAGAGGACATGTAGTTGAAACATCTGATGTGACTCAGGACAAAAACTGTGAACAAAGCAATGCCTTAGCGTTAACCTTCGTAACTAATTACATATCACTGAGTGTTCTGTCACCACACTTGTGTTTGAGTATGATTCTTCTTGAAATACAGAAAATCTAAACAGTCTTGTGTCTTCCATGTCATTGTTCTGCCTTTCACAAATGATGAAAGTGAAGATGTTCTTTCCAAGTTAATACTGAAATGGTTAGCTTTTACTTTATGTACAGGATATCTAATTTATTTCTCTCAGCTGGTGTTGCTGACACTTTCCTGATGGTGGGGGGGATACAAAAGTATTTATTATGCTTCTCTTGTGTTTGATTTTTCATTTTTATATCATGTTTATGTCCTAAGAGAAGATATTTTTTAAATGCCTTATGGATAGGAATTAGTACTAAGCAATGTGTCTTGCATTTGTTTTCAATAGGAAAACAAAGCTCTAGATAGGTGAAAAGAAAAACACCATAAAAATGGTAGTATATTTAAGTGGAAAATTATGTATTTTAAAGTGTGTAACTATTAAAAGTATATTGCCTGGAAAAGGAATACTACTGTTTTGTTAAGACCACAAACTGTATTGTTAAGGACACTTTAAGAGTCTGCTTAGCTGTAACACTCATTTACCAGCATGGGTAGTAAGCATGGTTTCTTGCAGAAAACACAAAGTTCTCACCTAACACATTAAACTTCTCACTTTATATACTTTTTTCAAAGAAATTTATCTTCAGTTTTTCTTCTGTGAAAATATTTGTTCTTATATCAAAGAATTATTTTTCAGATATATTGGTAAAGATGGACTGATATTAAAGTCATATTTATTCTTTTACCCCCTTACTAAGTGTTTTGTGATTTTCATTTTTGGCCCAATTATTACATATCAGGTTTTCCTGGTTTATATTTACATGTTTGAAAAGTTCATTATATATTTTAGTAGCATTACATATATTATAAATTTTTATAACATTGTTCACTTATGTGGCATTTTCTGTTTCTCATTGGTAATAAGCATTTCTAATATAAGCCAGTAAAAATACAAATTTAATTACTTAGAAGTGATAACTAAGATCACAATGACTGTGTACCCTTTGAAATATCTTTTAATTTGAGGAATTACATTCTATCTAAATTGTGTGTTTTTGAAAGGCGTTCTTACAAGTAGGTGGTTTTTATTTAAACTACTTATTTTTTTGAAGTTAAAATGTTCAGAAACTACTGTTATGCATTGTAGCAGTAATAATTTATGGAATGCTTTTGACATGTTTTAGCAGAGTAACCAAAACTTTTGGGCCTGTTTTTTTTTTGGTTGTCCTTGTTGTTATATTTTTAATGAAAATCTGTTACTCAGGCTGGTAGCATTAAATTAGCTTTTTACCCTCAACTCAAGTAGAAAATATCATGGAGAATTTCAGTGTTTAGCAGGCTGTTAATTTCCCATCTATGAATAGCACTTTATGACGTAGGCTAAACTAAGCAAATAATGCAGTGTTACGTGGATCATTGTGCAATAAAGCTGCTAAAGTCACATTTGTGGTTAAGTTTGATACTCAAGCCTTGTACAAGCACATATCATGTAGACATTTTTAAATATGAAGCTTTAACAGGAATAGGATAGCCGTTTCAAACATTGTACAATTGTAAATAAATTGTTGTGTTTCTTTCATTTTTAATAAAAAATTAAAAAGAATTCAAGTGTAATTATTCAAATCTGCATTCCAGGAATTTTTAGTATGTTTACATGAAAAGTTGAAAGAAATTGATTATGAAAACATGATTAGCTGTACATGATAACTCAGAGCTACAGTTTTATATGAAATCATTGTGAACATTTATTAGCTTAATTTCTGTGGAAGTGATTATTAGAGAAGCTTAGCTTAAAACTTCAATTGTTGCATATATTAAATTGTTTAATATTTCTTTTCTGATACATAATAGATCAGGTTTGGACCAGATGAGCGGTCCTTTGTTCACATTCATACTCTTTGATCTGCGACTCTGGTAGTTGTGGTGGGTTGTGAATCACAATGAATCGTTACTAATGCTTGATGGGTCTTAAAGTTTTTTCTTTCAAGGCTGTCCCTATGATTCTCAATAATTTAATTGTCATGTGCACAGTTGCTCTCTTGAAAATAGTAGGAGTCAGAGCTATCTCCTTTTGGGGACTGAACATAATCTGGGCCTGTTAAATCTTTTGCCACAGCCCATAATCTGATAAGGCCCTGGAAGTGTGTCTCATGTGGAAATATAATCAATTGTATTGCTATAGTATTATAGGCAAAAATACTCTTAAGAAATTATGTTCTATCAGACAAGATTTGCATTCATTTTAAAGGAGTTTTATATGCTTGTTTATGGGAATATCCTAAAATTAGAGTTTTTCTTGAGACTCTTCTGCTTTAAAAATAAACTTTAAGAAATTTCATTTTGTTAAGTTTGATTTGGAACTATTTCATTCATTTCACAAAAAGTTTTTAACTCCTGCTGTCTATAAAGCATAGTGCTGTGCAGTGGGCATAAAGTGAACAAGACAGCCTGCTAGGTGCCTGTTTTCATGGAGCTTACCTGCTAGCAAGGAGAGATGATAAAAACTGGGAAGGGGCTACAGACTGCTGGAGGTGGGAATTGGCATTTAATTTGGTGGTTAGGGTAACCCCTCTAAGGAGGATGTAAATTTGACACCTGATGGCTAAGGAACTGCCTTGCAAAGATAGGTGTGAAAAAGGCTTTAGGCTGGTGAATTGTTCAGAGTTCTGGCAGGAAATAGAATTCACCGGATATGGTTCAAAGGAAAAGTTCATGAAAGAATTGCCTAACAATATGGGCAGCTGTAAAGAAGCACAAGCACTGGTGAGGCACTTAAGACTAGCAACAGCCTGGAGCCATTATTGCCTCTAGCAGTGATGCGAGAATAAGGACAAGAGGAAAAAATCGTGTTTCTTGGATCTCAGAAGATTAAGGAAAGATTTCCTAGCAGGAGCTGAGGTCTCCATGAAAGGCAGCTATTGTCAGAGATGTGGTGTCATCCTCCACCTATTCTCCTGGTGCTGTTTATTGGCCAAACCCAACTGGTAGCCAGCCAAAAAGGGCTCTCTAGGGATGCAGACAGCAGGATTTATCTTCCTGGGGGAGAGAAGGGGAAGAATAGATATGGTGGTGGCTGAGGGGTACTGTAAATGGGAAAATGGACATTGTGCTGACTGTTTAAATAAAGGTATTTATAATGTTCCAAGATGTTAGAACAACTCAAAAGAAACTGTTTTGAAGACTTGGAAAGCTATTGCAGCTTTTTGTTTCAACTTTCTGGTATTTCTGTTCCTAGTTGGCCATCCCATGCTGAGATAATCTGAGACTATAGGAGTTGCTGCTTCTCTTGAGTTTATACCTCTTATTTGAGCTCTTCCCTTTGCAATAGAGAAGAATAATTGTTACAATTTAAAAAGAGTAAACTTAAAGTTCTGGCAAGACTCTGACCTGAAAGACTGTAGAATATTGTCAAAATACAAATAAATTGAAATATGCCATACATGAATTATAGACTATAGTTTGAATACCTATGGATAACTTTAAAATGCTTCAAAATAAAATTTTTTCCCTAGATTCCTTTTTGTAACCTATCTGAACTCAGTAGTTGGCTTCTTTTTATTTATTTTTGTAATTTCAACTTTTATTTTCACGTTGGGGGTAGGTGTGACAGATTTTTACATGGCTATGTTGTGTGATGCTAAGGTTTGTGATATGATGTCACCCAGGCAGTGAGCATAGTACCCAACAGTTTTTCATCCCTTGTCCCCTCCATCTCTTCTTTATTAGTCACCAGTGTCTGTTGTTGCTATCTTTATGTCCCTGAGTACCCAATATTTAACTCCCACTTGTGAGAACGTGCAGTTTTCTGTTCTTGGGTTATTTCACTTATGATAATGGCTTCCAGCTGCATCCCTGTTGCTGCAAAGGGAATGATTTTGTTCTTTTTTATGATTGTATAGTATTCCATGGTGTATATGTACCATATTTTCTTTATCCAATCCACTGTTGGTTGGCATCTATGTTGATTCCATGTCTTTGCTGTTGTGAACAGTGCTGTGATCAACATATGTGTGCATGTGTCTTTTTAATAGAATCATATATTTTCATTTGGCTATATATCCAGTAATGAGATTGCTGAGTCAAATGTAGCTAATCTCTTTGAGAAATCCCCAAACTATTTTCTTCAGTGGCTGTACTAATTTACATTCCTACCAACAGTGTTTAAGCATTTCCTTTGCAGCCTCACCAGCATCTGTTATTTTTGGACTTTTTAATAACCATTCTGGGGCCGGGTGTGGTGGCTCACACCTGTAATCCCAGCACTTTGGGAGACTGAGGAGGGTGGATCACGAGGTCAGGGGTTCGAGACCAGCCTGACCAACACGGTGAAACCCCATCTCTACTAAAAATACAAAAATTAGTTTGGCGTGGTGGTGGGCGCCTGTAATCCCAGCTACTCAACAGGCTGACGCACGAGAATTGCTTGAACCTGGGAGGCGGAGGTTGCAGTTAGCCGAGATCACGCCACTGCACTCCAGCCTGGGCAAAAGAGTGAGACTCCATCTGTAATAATAATAATAATAATAATAATAATAATTGACATTCTGACTGCTGTGAAATAGTATCTCATTGTGGTTTTTGATTTGCATTTCTCTGATGAATAGTGATGTTGAGCCTTTTTTCATATGTTTGTTGGCTGCTTGTATGTCTTCTTTTGAGAAGTATCTGTTCATGTCCTTTGCCCATGTTTTCAATGAGGTTATTTGTTTTTTGTTTGTTCAATTACGTTTCTTATAGATTCTGGATATTAGAACTTTATCAGATGCATAGTTTGCAGATATTTTCTTCCACCCTGTAGGTTTTCTGTTGACTCTGTTGATAGTTTCTCTTGCTGTGCAGAAGCTCCTTTTTAGGTCCTATGTTTCAACTTTTGTTTTTGTTGCAATTGCTTTTGAGAATGCAGTAATAAATTTTTTTCCCAAGGCCAGTATCCAGAGTGGTGTTTCCTAGGTTTTCTTCTGTAGTTCTTACTGTTTGAGGTCTTACATTTAAATCTTTAATCCATCTTGAGTTAATTTTTATATATGGTAAAAGGTAGGGGTCCAGTTTAATTCTTTGCATATAGCTAGTTATCCCAGCACCATTTATTTAATAGGAAGTCCTTTCCCCATTGATCATTTCTGTAAACTCTGTCAAAGATCAGATGGCTGTAGATGTGTGGCTTCATTTCTGGATTCTCTATTCTTTTCCATTGGCCTATGTGTCTAGTTTTGTACCAATACCATGCTGTTTTGGTTACTGAAGGTTTATAGTATAGTAAGAGGTCAGGTAATGTGATGCCTCTGGCTTTGTTATTTTTGCCTAGGATTGCTTTGGCTATCTGGGCTCTTTTTGGTTCCATGTGAATTTTAAATGCCACCAGTGCATGCTTTGGGAGGACCTTAAAAAGTTCCTCAGTGGTTATGTTGACATGTGGTTCAAATGCAGTCTGACTTTATGCTGATCGGGCAGATTATATGACTGCTTATGGATATCTGCATGCTTTTCCTTTTAATCTTTCAAGTCTTGATATCCTAAGACAAGAATCTTCTAAGTGCAAAGATAATATCCTTCAGAATAGTATGCCTGTCTTATGATCTTAAGACAATTGAAGTGATTCTGTTTTTCCTTCCTTGTAGGGTGATGAACAATGTTAGCCACTATAAAAGTATTTTATAATCTCTTAAAAATAATAATATGTACATATATCTGCAAATCTCCAAGAAAATAAATGCAAGAGTTTATAAAGTCAAATAAGACACATAAAAACAGATTTCCAGTCCCCCATCTCTGCCTCCAACAAGCTCCTCAGTCAGCAACATTGTTCTCCTGCATTGACATCTGTATTAATACTATTCATTTTTTGCTAAATATTAGGCATTATTTATCAACATTATGTAATGTTAAATGAGGATTTTAGCATCTAAGTATTGTCTGATATTCAGCCAGGTAGGTGTATTTATGATTACATTTCTTTCTATCTTTTTTTTCTTCTTTCTTGGAGTTAATGAATACCTATTTCTCTTACTTAGTTTTCTTTGAATCTCTAAGTGGTTCTGAAAGCTCTGTAAATGCCTCTAGTAAGGCATTTCTACAGGGTCAAACATATTTCTATTTGTTTTTCCTGGGGAATCTCTCTTATAACTGTCATCCTACTTCAGTATGACTGGTTGGTTCCTGGGCCTGCTACATAGCTCTTGGGGCTTTCTTTTGCCTTTATTCTAGGAATAACCTTTCCTTCTCTTCCAAATTAAATATTTCCTGGATCCCATGTCTGTGTTTTAGTTAGTTTACGTCCTTGTCTTAGTAAAGTATATTCTCCAGTTCTGAGAGAAGATTGAGAGAAGGTAGAATTTTTGAAATTTCGCATGCTCTAAGATTTCTTTGCTCTAGCTTCCACTTAACAGTTCAAAATTGTTTTCTTATTTTTCAAGGCATTGTTCTGTTATCTACTAGCAGCCAGTCTTGCTAGTGAAGTCTGATGCCATTTTAATTACTGATTCTTTAGACATGACTGTATTCTTCTCTGGAAACTTTTAGCTTCTATTTTTATCTCTGGTGTTTTGAAATTTTATAATATTTCTTAGTGTGAGTTATTTTTCTGCATTCAGTGTTTTGGGCATTTGGTCCTTCCCTTCAGTTCCAGGAAGTTTTCTTATTTCTTTGGTGATTTCTTTCCCTCAAGTCCACTACCTTTTTGAAACTCTCCTACTAGTTAGATATTAGACTGCTTCATGTTCTTACCATTTTGAAGCATGCTGTTTTTGTTTCATTGATGCTGCATTTTTTCTTACCACTCCTAGACTTTATTATATTTCTTTGATTTTTTTTTTCTCCTTACATTTCCTTTAAGTATTCCTGTAGGATTTCCATTTTTTTGTTTTTGCCTTTGATGTTAGAGAATTTTCTCAAGTGCTTAGTCTGTTTTTTAAAAAAGAGATTTTATTTTTTAAGAGAAGGTTTAGGTTCACATCAAAGTTGAGCAGAAGGTGCAGAGATTTCTCATATATCCCCTAGCCCCATTCATACCTCCCCCATTATCAACATCCCTCACCAGAGTAAAATATTTGTCACAGTGTCCTATCATTATCTCTCAGAGTCCATAGTTTACATTAGGGTTCACTCTTGTACATTTTATGAGTTTGGACAAATGCATATGCACATATGCATTCACAGTAGTACCTCACAGTAGTTTCACTGCCCTAAAAATCCTCTGTTCTCACACTGCTAATAAAGACATACCAGAGACTGGATAATTTATAAAGGAACGAGGTTTAATTGACTCATGGTTCCACATGGCTGGGGAGGCCTCACAATAATGTCAGAAGGCAGATGAGGAGCCAAGTCACGTCTTACATGGGTGGCAGGCAAGAGAGCTTGTGCAGGGGAACTCCCATTTATAAAACTATCAGATCTCATGAGACTAATTCACTACCGTGAGAACAGTGTGGAGGAAACTGCTCCCATGATTCAATTATCTTGACCTGGCCCCACTCTTGACATGTGGGGTTTATTACAATTCAAGGTGAGATTTGGGTGGGGACACAGCCAAACCACATCATTCCACCCCGGCCCCTCCCGAATCTCATATCCTCACATTTCAAAACCAATCATGCTTTCTCAACAGTCCCCCAAAGTCTTAACTCATTTTAGCATTAACTCAAAAGTCTACAGTCCAAAGTCTCATCTGAGACAAAGCAAGTCCCTTCTGCCAACGAACCTATAAAATGAAAAGAATGTTACTGCCTAGATACAATGGGAGTACAGGCATTGGGTAAATACACCCATTCCAAATGGGAGACATTGGCCAATACGAAAGAGTTACAGGCCCTATGCAAGTCCAAAATCCAGTGGGGGAGTCAAATCTTAAAGCTCCAAAATGATCTCCTTTGACTCCATGTCTCACAGGTCATGCTGATACAAGAAGTGGGCTCCTACAGCCTTGGGCAGCTCCGCCCCTGTGGCTTTGCAGGGTACAACCCCCGCCCCAGCTGCTTTCATGGCTGGCATTGTCTGCGGTTCTTCCAGGCACATAATGTAAGCTGTCAGTGGATCTACCATTCTGGGGTCTGGAGGACAGTAGCCCTCTTCCCACAGCTCCACTAGGCAGTGCCCCTCTGGGGGCTCTAATCTCACATTTCCCTTCCACACTGCTCTAGCAGAGGTTCTCCATGAGGGCACTGCCACTGTAGAAAACTTTTGCCTGGACATCCAGGTGTTTTCATACATCTTCTGAAATCTAGGCAGAGGTTCCCAAACCTTGATTCTTGTCTTCCATGCACCCTGCAAGCCCAACACCATGTGTAAACTGCCAAGGCTTGGGGATTGCACCCTCTGAAGCAATTGTACTTTGGCCCCTTTTAGCCACAGCTGGAGCAGAAGCAGTTGGGACACAAGGCCTGATGTTCCGAGGCTGCATAGAGCAGGGGTCCCCGGGCCTGGCCCATGAAACCTTTTTTCCCTCCTAGGCCTCCAGGCCTGTGATGGGAGGGGCTACTGTGAAGGTCTCTGACATGCCTTGGAGACATTTTCCCTACTGTCCTGGTGATTAACATTTGGCTACTTGTTACCCATGCAAATTTCTGCAGTCAGTTTGAATTTCTCCCCAGAAAATGGGTTTTCCTTTTCTATCACATCATCAGGCTGCGCATTTTCCAAATTTTTATGTTCTGCTTCCTTTTGAATGCTTTGCCACTTAGAAATTTCTTCCACCAGAAAGAAATTTCTCAAGTTCATCTATCTCAAGTTCAAAGTTCCACAAATCTCTAGGACAGGGGCAAAATGCTGCCAGTCTCCTTATTCTAGTTCCTAGCAAGTTCCTCATCTCCATCTGAGACGATCTCAGCCTGGACTTTATTGTCCATAATCACTATCAGCATTTTGGTCAAAGCCATTCAACAAGTCTCTAGGAAGTTCCAAACTTTCCCATCTTCTTCTCAGCCCTCCAAGCTGTTTCAACCTCTGCCTTTCACCCAGTTCCAAAGTCGCTTCCACATTTTCAGGTATCTTTACAGCAGTACCCCACTACCTGGTACCAATTTAATGTGTTAGTCTGTTCTCATGCTGCTAATAAAGACATACCTGAGACTGGGTGATTTATAAAGGAAAGAGGTTTAATTAACTCATAGTTACACATGGTTGGGGAGGCCTCACAATCATGGTGGAAGGTGAATGAGAAGCCAAGTTACATCTTACATGGTGGCAGGCAAGAGAGCTTATGCAGGGAAACTCCCCTTTATAAAACCATAAGATCTTGTGAGATTTATTCACTACCATGAGAAAAGTATGGGGGAAAGCACGCCCATGACTCAATTATCTCCACCTGGCTCTGCCCTTGACATGTGGGAATTATTATAATTCAAGATGAGATTTGGGTGAGGACACAGCCAAACGCTATCAGTGTGCCCCCTATTTATCCTGCCTACCCCAACCTCTGGCAACCACTGATCTTTTACTGTCCACATACAGCATGTAGCCTTTTCAGATTGGATTTTGTATTAGTCTTTTCTCACACTGCTATAAGGAACTATCTGAGAGTGGGTAATTTATGAAGAAAAGAGGTTTAATTGACTCACAGTTCTGCAGGTGTACAGGAAGCCTGGCTGGGAGACCTCAGGAGACTAACAATCATGGCAGAATGGTGAGGGGGAAGCACGCACCCTCACATGGCAGCAGGAGAGAGAGAGCAAAGGGGGCAGTGCTATCCACTTTTAAACAACCAGATCTTGTGATAATTCACTATCATGAGAACAGCAAAGGGGAAATCCACCCCCATGATCCAATCACCTCCTACCAGGTCCCTCCCCCAAAACTGGGGATCACAACTCAACATGAGGTTTCAGTGGGGACACAGAGCCTAACCATATCAGATTCTTTCATGTAGTAATATGCATTTAAATTCTGTCTTTTATGGCTTGATAGCTCATTTCTTTTTAGCACTGAGTAATATTCCATTGTCTGAGTGCACCAGTTTATCCATTCACCTACTGAAGGACATGTTGGTTGCTTCTGGGTTTTGACAATTATGAATAAAGCTGCTGGAAACATCCATATGCATATTTTTGTGTGGATATAAGTTTTCAACTCCTTTGGGTACAGTACCAAAGAGCTCAACGGGTGGTGGATTGTATAGTATTTGTTTTTTGCCAAATTGTCTTCCAAAGTGACTGTACCATTTTGTGTTCCCTTTCTAGGCTTTTCGTTTGTTTGCCATTTCTATTAAAGATTAAAGCACTAAGTGCTGGTTAATAGCTTTAAGTGTAAGTAGGGCTTATTGACTATTGGACTTCACCATGGCATAATAAAGGGATAAATGGTTTTTGTTGGATCCTCCCCACAAGTCAGTGTCTAGTCTTTTCTCTGGGGATACTTATTTTCTCTAAAGGAAGATGCTTTAATCTTCTGTCTGTGTAGTGGTCCTCAGAAATTTGACTGGGAACTAGGCTAGTGTTTCTCCATTCAGTAAGTAAACTCTTCTTATTCTACTGATTTCCTCTATGTACTTAGTGTCCCTGAATGAGAAACTTTTCCAGTTTTCTTCAGAAACTCCACCTCCTATCTTGTTTGGAAGTTATTGGTGGTGGTGGTAGTAATGAGTCAGATGGAGAGGAGAGGTGGGAGAGAGGGTAATCACCTGATAATGTGGGGTGGGTGGAGCTGGGAAACTGGAGGGGTGGGATTTAACTGCTCCTTATCCAACTGTCTCTTTCGGCTCTATTTTCAGAATATATCCAGAGTTCAGCTTCTCCCACCTGTGATGTTATCACCAACATTCCAATATCATCATTGTAATAGCTTCCTAACAAGTCTCCTTTCTTCTTCCCTGTATTAGCTGTATAACTAAGTTCTGTTAACAGACCCTGAAACCTGTGGACATAACCAAAATATACTTCTTACTCTCACAAAATTTACTGTAGATCAATAAATGCTGCTCCACCAGGGATGAAGGGATCCAGACTCCCCACATTTTGTGACAGCATCTTAGTACATGGTTTTTAAAGTTACTACAACAGAAAAAGTACAGAGGAGTCCCAACAGCTGTTAATACCTATTAGTGCCTCAGCACATCTCTTCTATCCACATTTCATTGGCTAAGACTAATCACCTGAGGCTAACTCACAGGCATCAGAATGTTACCTTGTGAGTACCCAGGAAGAAGAGAACTAGATATGGTTGAACACTAATGATTGCTACCTCAAACCCTTGCACTATTAATTTCCATTTTCAATTTGAAAGCCAGAGTGATCCTTCTGTAAATATGTAAGTCACTTCATATTGCCCCTACTATTCCAGGTATCCACATAATCCCTTACCACCTTTGTGTTTTTTTAGATGGCACTTTCTCAATGAGAACCATCTAACTACTGTGTGTGTGGGGTCTTTTTTGTTTTGTTTTGTTTTTTGAGATGGAGCCTCCCTCTGTCACCCAGGCTGGAATGCAGTGGCACGACCTCAGTTCACTGCAACCTCTGCCTCCCAGGCTCAAATGATTCTCCGCGCTCAGCCTCCCAAGTAGCTGGGACTACAGGCACTGACTACCACGCCCAGCTAATTTTTGTATTTTTAGTAGAAACGGGGTTTCACCATGTTGGACAGGCTGGTCTCGAACTCCTGACCTCAAGTAATCCACCCGCCTTGGCCTCCCAAAGTGCTAGGATTACAGGCGTGAGCCACTGCGCTGCCCAGCCCTAACTACTGTATTTAAATTACACCTCCCTGCCACAAACATACTCTCCATTTCCTGCTTCGTTTTCCATAGGACTTCTAAATTTCACTGTCGTCTGCATCCTATAAAATGTAAGCTCTACAACAGCAGAATTTTTACCTAGTTTTTATCACTGCTGGATCCCAACATCTTGAATCTCCCTTGGTTACTAGCCTGTGACTTACCTCTGCCTTTGGTGGTACTTGAGTACCTGCAGTTCCTGAGCCTGACAGAGGATCTGCGTTGGTAAATTGACTTGCTTCTCCTGGGTTTCTCCCTCTGCAAGCTTTTGGACTTGACCTTTCCTTACTAAGTCTTTTGCCATTCCCGCATATGCTCTCCTTTCATTATAGTTTACTGTTATAAATGTCTCCTACTTGCATTTTAGTTGGAGTTTACTTTTGGTTTCTTGTTCAATTTGTTTTAGGATGATTTTTAAAAGGAAGAAAAAGTTGGATAGAATTTTGCCATCTTGAAACTGAATGAAGTAGTTTTGGAATGATGATTTTAGCTAGAAGAAATGACATTTAATATTTATTCATTGGATTCATAATTAGTATCTTTTCTAGATCTTCATTTTATAACACCCTAGGAAATACTTCCTTGACTCTTCAAAAGCAATATCAATGGTTTTTTTGTTGTTATTTTTTAAATGATGGATACAGTACAGGGTGTAGATGTCACAGCAGACATATTTTCTTGGAAAATCAATTATAAAATTATTTGTGAAAATAAATAAAATTGAAAAGCTGCTGAAACAACCTCAAACACTTTAAACCTTGTGATTGTGATCTGAGTCACATATGGTTACAACTTTGTTCTCAGATTACAGATTAACTTGTCTTCTTATTTTTCTTGTTCTGTACAATGACCAGAGAGAATTAAACGATGTCAGGGACAAAAACTTCCTGTCTTTTTAATGACTGTTATAGATCCCCTTTATTGTCCTTTGTTTAGACCAGATGACAGAAATCTCGTGACTGTTACACCCTCTCTAAAAAATGTTAAGTGTACCCTTCCCGAAAAGAAACACTGCCTGTAACCAAATATCCCTATAACTATGCACCAACCTTGTGTAAATAATGTAATAATCCTGCTAAAAACTCCTCTGTCTCTGCCTACATAAATGAACCGTAACTTCTCTACTTCAGATCTCTGATTCTATTCCTTTGGAGTTGGTGTTTCCAGATGAGTCATCCTCTCACATTTTGCTTGAATAAACCTTTAAATTAGATTCTCACCCTTTTGATTATTTTAGGTTAACATATTTGGTGAGGGGATTTAGTATTTGATAACATTTGAGAGTTTCAAGGTGCTGCATAACACTGTTATTTGTATTATCTGTACCCTAGATTGTCCTTGCATTTCTTAAGCAAAGCATGTCTGTACTATGGAAATATTTATAGTCCAGAAATTATTTTCCTAGTAAAATTTCTTGTGTTACCAATTCTGCCTGTAGCTTTTACATACAAGTATTTAAATTCCTTTTTGGAGTACATCGTAAGTGCCTTAAAGTCGTTGGGTGACAGGGAATTCTAAAAACTTCTTAAAAAATTGTGAAGGTGGCCGGGCATGGTGGCTCACACCTGTAATCTCAGCACTTTAAGAGGCCGAGGTGGGTGGATCACTTGAGGTCAGGAGTTCGAGACCAGCCTGGCCAACACGGTGAAACCCTATCTCTACTAAAAATACAAAAATTAGCCACGTGTGGTGGTGCGTGCCTGTAATCCCAGCTACTTGGGAGGCTGAGGCAGGAGAATTGCCTGAACCTGGGAGGCAGAGATTGCAGTGAGCTGAGATCACGCCACTGCACTCCAGCCTAGGCAACAGAGGGAGGCTCTGTCTCAAAAAAAAAAAAAAAAAAAAAAAAAAGTTGTGAAGATGAGTACATTGTAGTACATGTCTAAAAGGTTGATCTCAGTATTATACAGGTTTTGAGAAAGGGAGAGGATTCCATGAGCAAATAAATTTGGGATGATATTCAGCTAGGCAAATTAGATATTTCTTTTAGCTTTGACTGCAGGAATTCTTACAGCATTTAGTGCCCATTTGGCTTTAAATCTAACAGAACAGTCCATGGAACACATTGTAGAAATATAACAGTAGTAGTGGTTAATACACTGGGAGTTAGGCATCCAAGACCCCAGTGGATGCTTGAAACTGTGAATAGCACTGCCATCGACTGGAAAACATTCAAATGATATGTTTGAATGTCAGACATGAGTTCATACCTAAGTGTTTTGAATTTATATCTGAGCTTTGTTTCTTAATAGTTGTGGGAACTTATACACGTTATTAGCCTCTGAGCTCCATCTTAACTGAAAAATAGTTCTACTGCTATATACTTTAGGTAAATTAGATAATGTGTACAAAGCATTGTGTCGTGGATACTAAGTAGTCACTACACGGTGGCTTCACATAAATATTCTGTTTTCAAATAGCATTTCTGGATCTGGGTGCAATAGTACCCGACTGTAATCCTCGCTGCTCAGGAGGCTAAGGTGGGAGGATTGCTTGAGCCCAGGAGTTTGAGACCAGCCTAGGCAACATAGAAAGACCCTGTTTCAAAAATAAATAGCATTTCTGAAAATGGGATGTAATCCCCATAAGATAGCTTTTTGCAAATGATTTTATATTTGAATAGAAAGTTGGGCTAGGGAAATCGTTAGTATATTCAACAACTATTTTTAAGTTTATCATGACCAAAACAAAAACGGAGCTATATGAATAATTACTTTGAGGTGTAATTTAATCCATCAGGTAAAATTTAAATCCTGTTTTCTGAGAGATCAAGATACTATGATCCAGGTGTGTTTTTAGTATTACATAACAGTGAATGAGACCTCATAAAATGCAAAAGAAAAGAATTTACAGAATCTGTGTCAAGTATTAGTATTTAAAGTAAACTTAGTTCATGACGATTTCTCTAGTGGCTCCTAGAAGCTGCTGATATTCTTGTTAAAAAGCAGCATGTACTACAGAGCAGCGCTTTTCAAACATTAACATGCATAGAGATCATCTGGGATTCTTTTTTTTTTTTTTTTTTTTTTTTTTGAGACGGAGTCTCACTGTGTCTCCCAGGCTGGAGTGCAGTGGCGCGATCTCGGCTCACTGCAAGCTCCGCCCCCCGGGTTCACGCCATTCTCCCGCCTCAGCCTCCCAAGAACCTGGGACTACAGGCGCCCGCTACCGCGCCCGGCTAGTTTTTTGTATTTTTAGTAGAGACGGGGTTTCACCATGTTAGCCAGGATAGTCTCGATCTCCTGACCTTGTGATCCACCCGCCTCGGCCTCCCAAAGTGCTGGGATTACAGGCTTGAGCCACCGCGCCCGGCCATCTGGGATTCTTGTTAAAATGCAAATACGATTCAGTTGGCCTGAGGCAGGCTCGAGAGTCTGCATTTCTAACAAGCTCTATCCAGGTGAAGCTGGGCTTTATAGACCAGAAATGTTGCTCTGCGCATGTGTGGAGGGAGAGCCAGAATAGGAGGTATACGAGCATACACGTTAGTTTACTCGGAATATTTTTCTTTTTTTGAGACGGAGTATAGCTCTTGTTGCCCAGGCTACAGTGCAATGGTGAGATCTCTGCTCACTGCAACCTCTGCCTCACGGGTTCAAGCGATTCTCCTGCCTCAGCCTCCCAAGTAGCTGGGATTACAGCCAAGCACCACCACGCCCGACTCATTTTTGTATTTTTAGTAGAGATAGTGTTTCTCCATGTTGGTCAGGCTGGTCTTGAACTCCCGACCTCAGGTGATCCGCCTGCCTCTGCCTCCCAGAGTGCTGGGATTACAGGCGTGAGCCACCACGCCTGGCCTACTCGGAAAATTAAGTGGATCAACTGAAATGAAAACTGTCATCTGAGGTAGCCCTTGTGATATTTATAGGTAAGGCCAAAGTTGTTTCTTAAGCTTTGAATCGGCTTGGATTTTTGGGCAAACATTTAATTGACTCTCTTAAGATACTATGTCATACAGCATAAAGGAGAGAGTGTGGACTTCTCAAATCCCTTCTCGGCAGGGATTATAAGTCACCTCAACTGTGTGAAACAAACCAAGCAATCTCGGTATGGATCTTTCAGAATGTGTCTGAATAGAATTTAAGTGATTCTGACCCTTTGTCTTTGATAATATTAGAATGAGTTAATTGTGGAATACATCCACAATTAGCTGAAAGATTTGTTAGGGGTTTGTTGTTGTTGTTGTTGTTGTTGTTTAAAGGCAGGGAGTTAAAAAAACTCTTTGCCCAAGCTGGAGTCCAATGGCTATTCACAAGTGCTATCATAGCATCCTTCAGTCTCAAACTTCTGGGCTTAAGCGATCCTCCTCCGTCAGTCTGTAGCTGGGATTATAGGCCTGTGCCATTGTGCCTAGTTTAGGATTTATTATGTCAAAAGTTTACTATTTGTTGAGTGCCGTATTCCAGGAACTATGCAAATTGCTTTATGTAGATCTTATTTTAATTCTCGTATCTTAAGTGTATCATTTTACCCATTTTACAGGTGAGGAGACTGAGGATCAAAGGGGTTAATAACCTGTCTAGGGTCTCGAAGCTTATAAGTGGGATTTGAATCCAAAATGTATCCCAAAATCTAAACTTTAAACAATTATCCAACCTTCCTTTTAAAACCATTTAAATATTGAGGAATGTTTGCCAAATATAACAGTAATAATAATTGGAAAAATTGTTTCTAAGATTAACTCTTAGAAGAAAAGATTTAAATTACTTCATGGGATTTCGTTGTTGGATAGTAAGGTTTTTTAGAATTTGTTTTTATAAATAATACTTTAAAGAGTGTCCTTGGTATAGGAATTTCAAAGTGGCTACTCTAGGAGGAATATATCTGTATATGTTTTGTTTCCTCACCTGTAAATGGAAAAAATACTTACCCTGTTAAAAAAAAAAAAAAAAAAAAAAAAAAAGCTTGAATTTGAATGCCTTTCTACTTTCCGGCAGGACATGCCCTCTTCAGCATCAGGCTCACGTCATGCCTTTTTTTGCTTGCCCTGCCTCTGAAAGCCTGAGTTTCAAACTCACACAGAGTTTGAAGAGATGTTCGGTAGTTCCCCCTTATCCTCAGGACTGCGGTCAGAGACTCCCAGTGGTTGCCTGAAACTACGAATAGCACTGCCATCAGTTGGAAAACATTTCTGTTCACATCCTCCACAAACTTACTGCCTTTTTCCTGTTAACTAAGCACTTATTGCTCACTGTGGCTGTAACTTCTGCAGTTTGAACTGCAACAGCAAAACTAGCATGATTTTCTTTTTCCTTCTTCACAGTGTCATACATTTGTTCTTATTGTAGATCTTAGCAACCTCAGCATACAGTTTTTTTCTTTCCTTATAAAATCGAGAGCTGTCACCTTTTTACTTAAGGGAAGGACTTTACAACTTTTCTTTGGCATATCAGCCAGCATCACTAATCTTGCTCTTTGGAACCATTATTATGTAAAATAAGGGTTACTTGAATATAAGCACTGTAATATCTCAGCAGTTGATCTGATTACAGAGATGGCTCCTAAGTGACTAAGGATGTGTAGCGTCTACAGAGTGGAAATGCTGGACAAAGGGATGATTCAGTCCTGGACAGGACAAAGAGGAATGACACAAGATTTCATCTCACTACTCAGAATGGCAAGCAGTTTAAAACGTATGAATTTTTTATTTCTGGATTTTTCCACTTATATTTTCAGACTGAAGTTGACCGTGAGTAACTATAGTTGTGGAAAGTGAAACCACAGATAACAGGGACTACTCTATAGCTAGCTGAGAAAACGAGAAATTCTCCATCTTTTCAGTAGCTTTAGTAGACTTAAGCATTTTCAAAGGAAACTTGTAAAGTGGTAATGCAGATGAATTGACAAGGAACCTGGTGATCAGAAGTCATCTTCATGGGCCATTTTCAGATTTAGATGATTCATTCTAAAATGGGTAGAGTTACTGGATTCTAGCTAGGAAAAAACCCATTATCTACAAGGTTCTCAGTAGCACCTTGTCCACCATTAGTAGAGATGTGTGGCACTTTGGTGACAGTGCCCCCAAATCTGTCATAATTATCAGCTTAGTTTATTACACTCTTCACTGTTTTCCTTTGTGCTAACATAGAAATTAATTAAGAATGGATTTTACTGTGTGAATAGTCTCATTTGAAGTCTGTTTGAGATAATTTTCCTAAGTTCTCCAAAGATATTTTGCTTTATCTGTTTTTTTTGTTTTGTTCTGTTTGGAAACAAGATCTCACTTTGTCACCCAGGCTGGAGTGCAGTGGCACGATCTCAGTTCACTGCAGCCTTGACCTCATGGGCTCAAGTGATCCTAACACCCTAGTCCTCCAAGTAGCTGGGGCTACAGGCATGTACCACCATGTTCAGCTAGTATTTTTGTATTTTTGTAGAGATGGGGTTTCGCCGTGTTGCCCAGGCTGGTCTGGAACTCTTGAGGTCAAGTAATCTGCACACCTTGGCCTCCCAAAGTGCTGGGATTAAAGGTGTGAGCCACCATGCCTGGCCTGCTTTGTGGGTGTTAATTTAACCAAGAGCCACAATAATCTCTCTCCAGAATTATTATTTAGTTTACTTGAGAACCCAGGTAAGAAAGAGAGAATTAAGTAGACATAAAAGCCTTCAAGGCTGATTTGAGCCTGTCCACAATTTGTGTGTAGTTTGAGAACTAAAATTACGTAATGCTTTAAAAGGTTGTTTATGAAACTACAAAGGTTTTCAGTCTATATTGACCTGCTTATTTCTGTATCCCAGCATTCCACCTCATTCTATTTCTATTGACTTAGGGTCAATAGAAATGTAAGAAGTGTTGATTTCAAAGAAGTAATCACACTGAACATGGTCCAAACTATTTTGTTAATGCAGATACATGAAATAAAGTTTAATTATGTAAATGAATTACGTTAGTTCCTAAATTAATCTAGAAATTAAATTCACTCATTTAGACTCAATTATGACTTTTTACCATTCTTACATTATGATAATCAATTACTTGGTCCTTTTCCCCCAATTGACAATTTTACTAAAGATATTTCTAGGTATTTGCAATCTAGAACACCTATGAATAAGGTCATTAGATGACCTTTGACATTTGGATAGTTGTTATCTTGGATCTAGACATCTGAGGAATCTAAAATAGCATTAATAGAAAAGATGGATGCAGTATGACAGAGTGTGACTCAGAAGGATTAGGTTCCTACATGTGCTGTTAACATATTAACTGAAATTAGCTGTCTATCCTCATCTCCTTTACTAAGAGATTAGATTGCAAATATGAGGAAACTTGATATTTAAAGATCAGATCTCTTATAAACAGATGAGTTAAGTCTTTAGAGGAAGATTAGAGAATCTGAATCATTGCATTTTTCTCATCTTGACATTCTGTGAGAGAATTTTAAGTCATTTCACACCATCTGTGTTTGCTTTTGGAGTTTTAGGATTTCATAATTCCAGTATATTAACTAACGCTACCAACAGTGTAGAGCCCTCACTCTTGGATGATCCCAGTCCCTTGGATGCTCCTATCCTTGCACATGCCTTCACCTATTTGCCAATTGCTCTACAATTTAATGTTTCCAGCCTCGACTTCTCCTCTGAGCCCCAAACGCATTTATGTAACCACCAACTTTGCATGGACACTTGGACGTCTCAATGGTGCCTCAAAATGAAACTTATTTCCCAGGGCTCTTGACCTTTCCTCTCAGCCAGGCAATTCATTTAAAAGAAAATTTTATTTCAGTAGCTTTTGGAGTACAAGTGGTTTCTGGTTACATGGATGACTTACATAGTGATACATTCTAAGATTTTACTGTACCTGTCACCTGAGTTGTGTATGTTGTACCCAATATGTAGTTTTTATTTCACACCCCACTCCCACTCTTCTGCTTCTGAGTCTCCAAAGTCCATTGTATCACTGTGTACCATTGCATATTCAAAGCTTAGCTGCCATTTGTAAGTGAGAATACATGCTATATGGTTTTCCATTTCTAAGTTATTTCACTTAGAACAATGGCCTCCAGCTCCATCCAAACTGCTTTAAAAGATATTATTTCATTCCTTTTTATGACTGAGTGATATTCCATTGTGTATATGTTATATGTGTGTGTGTATTGTATATAACACACATTTTCTTTATCTACTTATTGGTTGATTGGTACTTAGGTTGGTTCCATATCTTTGCAATTGTGAATTGGGCTGCAATAAACGTAAGTGTACATGTGTAATTTTAACATAATGACACTTTTGCTTTGGGTTGATACCCAGCGGTGAAGTTGCTGGATCGAATGGTAGATCTACTTTTAGTTCTTTAAGAAATCTTTAGATGGTTTTTCATAAAGTTTGTACTAATTTGCATTCTCCCTAGCAGTGTGTTCTTCCCTTTCACCACATTCATGCCAATGTTTTTTGACTTTTTAATGCCATTCTTGCAGGAGTAAGGTGGTATCGAATGGTAGTTTTAATTTTCAAACAATTCATTGTTAAAAGAAGAGCTATTAAAAATCTTGTAAGAGTTGGAATAGTGGGTTGAAAAGATAATTTTGATAGAGGGTCATTTTGGTATCCTCAGTCGCTCATCAAAGTATATCAGAAAATTGTGTCAGCAATTTGCCATAGCATTTCTGAAAGTAAAGAATAACAGCATCTGTGGTAGATTCTCTCCCCTCCCCCACCTCATAAGTGTCATTTAAATTCTGGCTTAATTGTTCCCCTGGATTTTGCCAACTTTGCATTTGGCACTCTTTTTGAATCCACTGTCTAGGGATTGTGGTGCAACATAGAGAACTTTGACACAAGCTAGACTTGAGCTCAAATTGCAGCGCCACTATTTATTAAGGAATAACCTTGACAGCTTCGTAACCCCTCAGAGCCTTGGTTTCCTCATCTGTAAAATGGGAAAAATACCTTTCTTGTGGGATTTCTGAAGATTAGATTAATAATGTATGCCTGGCATATAAGTACTCAGTGAAAGTTAATTCCCTCCCACCTTTTCTTTTTTCTTAATTATTTATTTTTTTTTTTGAGTCAGAGTCTCGCACTCTCACCCAGGCTGGAATGCAGTGGTACAATCTTGGCTCACTGCAACCTCCACCTCCTGGGTTCAAGCAATTCTTGTGCCTCAGCCTCTCTAGTAGCTGGGACTACAGGAGTGTACCACCACGCCCAGCTAATTTTTTTGTATTTTAGTAGAGACGGGATTTCACCATGTTGCCCAGGCTGGTCTCGCACTCCTGAGCTGAGGCAATCCATCCACCTTGGGCCTCCCAAAGTGCTAGGATTACAGGCATAAGCCACGGCACCCAGCCCCCCTCCCACCTTTTCAGACTGAGAATAAACTTCACAAAGCTGCGATTCCTCTAGAAGCCTTTGAGTTTCTTTACAATTCTCTCACAGGATGGAATTTATTTGTTGGTGCCTACCAATAATATGAAGATTTCCTTTGACCTTGTTAGATTTGAAGAGTGTTTTTCTGTTTTTTGTTTTTTTGTTCTCTGGTGGTAAGTGTCCTGTTAATATGGATTATGCCCAAAGCAACAAAAAAAATACATTTTTCTAGTAAAAATGTATTTTTTTAACTACACCAATTTTATCTTTTGAATGACACCAATATATTGGATTAGATGATTAAAAAGTTGCCCTTAGGTTGTTGTGTTGCTTCTATTGACAATTACCTTGGAGCTGGTTTTTAAAGTACATGCTCTTGTTAGCTTGTTTGGCATGGTTTCTGGTATATAATAATTGCTCACCAAATACCAGGTCTGATTAGCCTATGGTACAACTATCATCATGTCAATATTAATGACTAAATTATAATGACTCTGTTTTTTTTTTTTTTTGAGACAGAGTCTCACTCTGTGAGTCTCACTGGAGTGCAGTGGTCCAATCTCGGCTCATGCAAGCTCCGCCTCCCAGGTTGACGCCATTCTCCTGCCTCAGCTTCCCAAGTAGCTGGGACTACAGGTGCCTGTCACCACGCCTGGCTAATTTTTTGTATTTTTAGTAGAGACGGAGTTTCACCATGTTAGCCAGGATGGTCTCGATCTGCTGACCTCGTGATCTGCCTGCCTTGGCCTTCCAAAGTGCTGGGATTACAGGCGTGAGCCACCGCGCCCAGCCTATAATGACTCTTAACCATAAACTGGGAGTCCCCAGAAGTATCAGACACATCCTCAGGATTGAATTTGCTTGTGTCCTTGCACTATCACCCCTGACCACCTTTGTTGTCAGTGACACCAGAAAAATGCTGCGTTCCTTGCTGGGCTCAGCTACTCTGCACTGTAGCTTTTAGCAGAGTGCAGCCAGTCCTCTGTCCACCTTTTGTCATATTTGAGTATGTGGGTACTGAATCATTGCTGCTTGTGTCCAGGCTTAAGACAATCCTTCAGTTGGGGTTAGCAGGGAAGGAAATAGAAGAAATATATCACATATCCCTCTTTCTCCTCCCCCTGCCCTCAAGCCAACCATCCATTTACTTCCCTCCTTATACTTTCAAAAGTCTAAAACCCTCTGTATTTGTTTCCTAGGGCTACTATAATGAAGTACCACAAATTGGGTGGCTTAAAATGACAGAAATTTGTCAAAATCAGGGTGTCAGCAGGGCTATATTCTCTCTGAAATCTGTAGGGGAAGGATTCTTTTGTGCTTCTAGCTTCTGGTAGCCCCAGGTGTTCTTTAGCTTGCGGCAGCATCACTCTAGTCACATGGCACTCTTCTCTCTGTGTCTCTACATCATCTTCCCTCTGTGTACGTCTGTATCTGTGTCCATACTCCCCCCCCCCCCCTTTTTTTTTATAAGGACACCAGTCCGTGGATTAGGGCCCACTCTAATGAACTCATTTAACTTGTTTACCTTGGTAAAGGTCCTATTCCTAAATAAGGTCACATTCTCTGGTATTAGGGGTTAGCACCTCGTCATATCTTTTGTGGGGATCCATTATTCAATCCACAAGAGTCCTCTATCTTTTAACTCAGGGGCTCCTGACAACCACATTCTCTAACATCTATATTTGGGATCTTGAGCTCTGTAGGGATATTTGTGTGGACAGGTAGAAGACTAAAACAATGATAAAGTGTTAACAGATTTTTTAAAATGGTGACTCTCATTAAGACTTAGGCAGCTTAACAGCGGGGCTTGCTCATGCTTGTAATCCCAGCACTTTGGGAGGACGAGGTGGGCAGATCACTTGAAGTCAGGAGTTTGAGACCAACCTGGCGAACATGGTAAAATCCCATTTCTACTAAAAGAACAAAAAATTAGCCAAGTGTGGTGGCACAAGCCAATCCCAGCTACTCGGAAGGCTGAGGCAGGAGAATCGCTTAAACCCGAGAGGCGGAGGTTGCAGTGAGCCGAGATGACGCCATTGCACTCCAGCTCAGGTGACAAGAGTGAAACTCCATCTCAAAAAAAAAAAAAAAAAAAAAAAAGACTTAAGGCGGCTTAAATTTTTCTCTTAAAATTTTTTAGTAATCTATCTTCCTCCAGAAGTCTCGTAAGAATCCCAAAATGAGTTACTTTGGCTTGAAAACCAATACTAGTTCACTCATGTAAATGCCACTGCATTTAACAGACTAAAAGAGTACACAGAATTTACATGTGTAAATCATCTCGGAACATACCATGGCTTTCTGATCAAAGCTCTTATTACCAGGTAAGTTTCAAATGTCTCTAAAGTCATAAATAGGAATACACTATCTTGAAACACATTGTCATGCTCCATGACTAGAATGCGAGGAGGTCACCCCAAATCCTTATTCCTTCAGTGTAGATGATTCGTCCTAGTAGTAGTTTATATCTAGAGTGGTGAGGGTCCAAACAACCATGCCTTCGCAGTTACTATGTGAGGAAGTGGAAATCTCAGCATTAACTACCCTTTGAAATCTTGAGAAGGATTTTGTTTTCAAATAAAATAGCTGAACATTCTTTCAAAATGATATCAAGTTTAGAGTGGCTTCACCTCACTTCATCCAACTCAGTGGAGAAACCTGAGCCTAGTGGAAAAATTGCAGCACAAAAATATACATTAAATCGATTTGTAGGGAAAAAGTCACACTGAAGAGGTAGAGCATTTCTTTTGGCTGGTACACATATTTTGTATACCATGTATCAAAGCTGTAAACATAGTAAGACAACCCATACAATAAAGAACAAAAGACTTGAGTATATCACAAAAGAGGAAATTCAAAAGACCAATAAACATTCAGAAATATGCAAAATAAGATTACATTGAGATATCAACACACCGGATTGGCGAACATTTTAAAGTCGGACAATGCCAAGTGTTTGGAAGAATTTGGATCAATAGGAACTCATACATTGCTGGTAGGAGTATAGATTGATACAGCCATTTTTGGAAAATAGTTTATCCCTGTAAATTTGAAGATTTGCATACCCACTGTGATGGTTAATACTAAATGTCAACTTGATTGGATGGAAGGATGCAAAGTATTGATCCTGGGTGTGTCTGTGAGGGTGTTGCCAGAGGAGATTAACATTTGAGTCAGTGAGCTGGGAAAGGCAGACCCACCCTTAATCTGGGTGGGCACCATCTAATCAACTGCCAGCAAATCTAATAAGGCAGGCAGAAAAATGGGAAAAGGCTAGACTGGCCTAGCCTCCCAGCCTACACCTTTCTCCTGTGCTGGATACTTCCTGCCCTCAAATATGGAACTCCAAGTTCTTCAGTTTTGGTACTCGAACTGGCTTCTTTGCTCCTCAGCTTGCAGATGGCCTACTGTGGGACCTCATGATCCTGTTAGTTAATACTATGTAATAAACTTCCCTTTGTATCTATATATCTTTCTTATTAGTTTTGTCCCTATAGAGAACCCTGACTAATACACCCAGTGACCCAACAATTCTACTCATATGTATTTGTCCCAGGGAATTTCATACTATATTATTTAGAAATGTATTTGTGGCCGGGCGCGGTGGCTCAGGCCTGTAATCCCAGCACTTTGGGAGGCCAAGACGGGTGGATCACGAGGTCAGGAGATCGAGACCATCCTGGCTAACACAGTGAAACCCCGTCTCTACTAAAAAAATACAAAAAACTAGCCGGGCGAGGTGGTGGGCGCCTGTAGTCCCAGTTACTCGGGAGGCTGAGGCAGGACAATGGCGTAAACCCGGGAGGCGGAGTTTGCAGTGAGCTGAGATCCGGCCACTGCACTCCAGCGCGGGCGACAGACCAAGACTCCGTCTCAAAAAAAAAAAAAAAAAAAAAAAAAAGAAATGTATTTGTAGGTACAAAAAATATTTGAAAAGCCCCATTACCATAAAAGTCAAAATAGTGTGGCTGGGCGTGGTGGTGCATGCCTGTAATCCCAACTACTCTGGAGGCTGAGGCAGGAGAATCGCTTGAACCTGGGAGGCAAAGGTTGCGGTGAGCTGAGATGGCGCCATTGCACTCCAGCCAGGGCAACAAGAGCAAAACTCCATCTCAAAAAAAAAAAAAAAAAAAGAAAGAAAAGAAAAGTCAAAATAGTGTTAGTGTTTTTTCTAGGGATGAGAAAGAAAGCTGTGTCTGGGAAGCAACTACCTGGGGAGTATCTTCTGAGATGCTGGTAATTTCTTGATCTGGGTAATGATTATAGGAGTGTTCACTGTAATTTATTCCTTAAAGTATGTATTTGTTTTTGTGTGTTTTCCTCTGTGTAATATTTCATAAAAAACAGCGAATGAAATAGATTTTTATTTTATTTTATTTTTTTCTGAGGTGGAGTCTTGCTCTGTCGCCCAGGCTGGAGTGCAATGGTAGGATCTCAGCTCACGGCAAACTCCGCCTCCCAGGTTGAAGCAATTCTCCTGCCTCAGCCTCCTGTGTAGCTGGGATACAGGTGCCTGCCACCAAGCCCAGCTAATTTTTGTAGTTTTAGGAGAGACGGGCTTTCACCATGTTGGCCAGGCTGGTCTCGAATCCTGACCTCAGGTGATCTGCCCACCTCGGCCTCACAAAGTGCTGGGATTATGGGCGTAAGACACCGTGCCTGGCCACTTGATTTTATTTTTATATGCTTATTCTGGAGCATAAGTGAGAGGAAGGTGCCTATGGGACTTTGGAAAGATTACATGGCAACTGTTCTCACTGGGACTCTATGTGCACATGTGACATTGGTGACCACAGGGCTGTCCATTGTACCAAGACGTCCTGGTAGTGGCTTAGGCAATAAAGACACCTGGGTTCAATTTCTCCTTTTTTTCCCTTTACTACCATATAACATGGGAAGCCTGGAATTAGGCAATTTCCCCAACTGTGAAATAGGGCTCAGATGAGCCAGTTCACAGGACTGTAGTGATTAAATGAGGACCAAAATAAGATAACGCATGAAAGGCATTTTCACCACCAGGGCCTCAGTCTGCACCTGTAGTGCTTTTGTGTGAATTAGAGAGGCACCTCCTCCTGCAAGACACTGTTGGTCTTGAGGGCACACAGCTTGGAGAACAGACAAAGCCACTGTCAATTTAAAAAGGTACACCTTCCAGGTAGAGGCAAGAGCTGAGTTTTAGGTCCCTGTCTCATTCTGCTGAGATGAGTACTGCTGTGTGGTAAATTGCAGAACCATGCAGCAGCCTTGACATTAGGCATATAGTAAATGTTTAATGTAATTGCCATGATATGGATCCAAATTCCTATCCACTCAAAAGATGAGCTATGTACTAGGAAGCAGATGAGCTTCCAAGGTGAAAATATACAGAGCTTCCATTTTTCCTGTTGGAGAAGTTTAACTTTTTCTACCAGCCTGAGGAATCATTTTCTGTTGATTCTATTGTGTTTTTAAATACAACATGACTGGAAAAGAGCAGTTTCCTCATCTTCAAAACAGAAGTTGAGCTGAAACTACACTTTATGTAACTTGCTGGCAAGAAGCCCAGGGATGCTTCAGGGTTAGCAGAACAAAATGATTAGGAAGGGGGAGGTGGGGCTGCTGCTGAATGGGTGAGGCCAGGGGTCTCCTCCCTCGCCCACTCCAGCTAAGAACATTACCTTTTAATTTTTTTTTTTCATTTGAGATTCTGCACGAGAGTTCACTTGAAGACAAAATTTCGCTAGACCCTGCTTTCAGAAGTCCCTCTGCTCTACCATTCTCTGTCTCTTAAGACTTCTGGATGACAGCATAATACAGAGATTAACATGTGAGTTTTGGTGTCAGACTGTGTTCTACTCACTTATCCATTCAACTGAAATGACCTTGAGCAAGTTATTGCCTCATGGAATTTACATTGCTCTGAAGGTAAAATGAGTAACATGTTTAGCAGAAAAATAAGTGCTCTGGTATTGATGCAAAAACAGACACATAAACCGATGGAACAAATAGCCCAGAAATGAAGCTGCATCCCTTCCACCAACTAATCTTCAACAAAGTCAACAAAACAAGTAATGAGAAAAAGACTCCCTATTCTATAAATGGTGCTGGGGTAACTGGCTAGCCATGTGCAGAAGATTGAAGCTGGACTCCTTCCTTACACCATATACAAAAATCCACTCAAGATGGATTAAATACTTAAATGTAAAACCAAAAACTATAAAAAACCCTGGATGATAACCTGGGAAATAGCATTCCAGTCAAAGGCCCTGGCAAAGAATTCATGACAAAGGTGACAGAAGCAATTGCAACAAAACCAAAAATTGACAAATGGGACCTAATTAAACTAAAGAGTTTCTGCACAGCAAAGGAAACTATTAACAGAGTAAATAAACAGACAATCTACAGAATGGAAGAAAGCATTTGTGAAATATGCATCTGACAAAGGTCTAATATCCAGAGTCTATGTGAAACTTAAACAAATTAAGAAGAAAACCCATAAAAAGTGGACAAAGGACATGAACAAAAGACATACGTGGCCAATAAGCATATGAAAAAATACTGAAAATACTAATCATTAGGGAAATGCAAATTAAAACTACAATGAGATACCATCTCATACCAACCATTTTTAATAATGGTTATTATTAAAAAGTAAAAAAAAAACAAAACAAAAAACAGATGCTAGTAAGGTTACAGAGAAAAATTACTTACATACTGCTGGTGGGAATGTAAATTAGTTCAACCATTGTGGAAAGCAATGTGGGTTATTCTTCAAAGTACTTGGAATTACCATTTACTGCTAATGGAATTACCATTAGCAGTTCCCTGACTGGGTATATACCCGAAGGAATACAAATTGTTCTACCATAAAGACACACGCACACGTATGTTCATCATAGCACTATTCACAATAGCAAAGACATGGAATCAACCTGAATGCCCATCAATGATAGAATGCTGAAAGAAATTGTAGTACATATATGTCATGGAATACTGCACAGCCATAGAAAACAATAAGATCATGTCCTTTGCAGCAACATGGATGGAGCTGGACGCAATTATCATAAGTGAATTTAGGAACAGAAAACCAAATACTATATGTTCTCATTTATAAGTGGGAGCTAAACATTGAGTACACATGGACACAAAGAAGGGACAACAGGCACCAGGGCCTACTTGAGGGTGGAGGGTTGGAGGAGAGAGGATAAAAAAACTACCACTGGGTCCTGTGCCTACTACCTGGGTGACTAAATAATCTGTGCACCAAATCTCCATGACACACAATTTATATAACAAACCTGCACGTGTACCCCTGAACCTATAATAAAAGTTTTTAAAAAAGGAAAACAAATGCTCAAAAAATGTTAATTTTGAGAAGTGGACAAATCCCTTTATCATAAACTATGACTTTCCATAAACCTCATAATTATTCTCCCAAGACAGTTTTTCCAAAGAGCAATCTGACTTTGTTCAGTTGTTTGTTAGGTAACCTGTATATGTGCAATTTTAGATATGAGAGAGGGCCTTTAACTCTAAAAAAATATACAATCTTTCCCAAGCATTTGGGAGGTAGACTGTTTTCATGCTTTTCCCTAATGAAGCTTAATTAACAAATTCTCCATCCTCCCTCATTCCCCACCCCTGAATGAGTGTATGTTTAATCAAGTCTAGAAATGTCAAGGAAATTACCTCTCCCTTTTTAAATTCAGCATCTGGGTGAAAATAACTCTTGAAAAAAATAGTTTTGATTTGATGGCTGGTTGATAGGCAGTGACAACAGAGGCTATGAGAGTTATGGGCTCTGTTTACAGAATCATTCACATGGAAAATGACAAGCTCTAACTGCCCAGGTAAAAATCAGAATTCAGCAACTACTGTTGAGAGTTTTCAAAAATAATTGGAGAGCAAGTTTTCCACAGCCCCCAAGTGAATTTCAGATGGCATTTTATTTTATGTCTTATTTGGATTCTTTAATTGAGAAATCCCCTAGTTGGGAGGAAAAAAGCAACAACAGAAATGTGTTAGGCATGTGCAAGTGGAGAGTAGATTCTAAGTGAGGATATTGCCCCCTAGTGTTGAAATGTAACCCAACCAAGAGCACCCCACAAAGCACAGCTGAATACGGTTATGCAAAAGACTCAAACTATTGATCTGATTTGACGTATTTGTGGATGCTCAAAATAATTAACATATTAGACAGTGTTAGGCAATCTGCAGCTAACGATAACTCTTGCCCTTTTGAGTGCCAGTTGGAAAACTTCCAGGGACCGTGATCTTATGTAAGTATAAGGTAGAGGTGATGACACCTTTAGAAGTAGCAGCTCATTTTAGTGAAGAGTTTTGGTTCATGAAAATTTTCTTTCACATTTGTGGCAAGTGGTTAATAATTTTACTGTTTGAATCTTGCCAATAGGATATACAGCCAATTGTCTTTCATGAAAGATAAGCTTGTTATTCTTTTTATATAACTTGTATTAAGTATTGCTAGTATTAAATTCTGTATACAACATCAGGATATTGAATTCAGTTTTTTAAATTTGGCCAACATGTGAGTTTGTCCTACGTATCAGACAAAAGGCTTATGTGGGTTTTGTTATCAGGGAGAGAAAGTTAAAATGGCTTCTTCATCTGATAACCTGCGGTGGTCAGAGGCCAACCAGGAGGCAAAAACCACACAGTAATTTGAAAAGGAAAAGCTAAAGTGTTAACTATGACCAAGGATTCGAATAACAGGGAATTGGCTGGTAAGAAGTAAAGAGAATGTTAAAGAATACAGAAATAGCAGTTACAGGGAACAGCCACTGTGCCTCGCACTGAGAGAGAGCACCAACAAAGGTGCAAATTTCAAAAAAACATCCCCAAACCCCACCACCTCTACTGCCTGTCAGGTCTCCAGGCTGAGATCCAGACCTCAATGGAGATGGTGTGGGTGTGGCCATGGTGCTGAGATGCCAGGATGGTGGCGCTCCTTAGAAATGCTAAGGGAGGCTGGATGCTGTGTCTCATGCCTGTAATCCCAGCACTTTCGGAGGCCAAGGAGGGTGGACCACTTGAGGTAAGGAGTTCAAGACTAGCCGGGCCAACGTGGCAAAACCTTGTCTCTACTAAGAGTACAAAAATTAGGCTGGGCATAGTGGCTCACACCTGTAATCCCAGCACTTTGGAGGCCAAGACAGGCAGATCATGAGGTCAGGAGTTCGAGACCAGCTTGACCAACATGGTGAAACCCCATCTCTACTAAAAAAATACAAAAATTAGCCAGGCATGGTGGCATACACCTGTAATCACAGCTGTTCAGGAGGCTGAGGCAGGAGAATCACTTGAACCTGTGGGGAAGAGGTTGCAGTGAGCTGAGATTGCGCCACGACACTCCAGCCTGGGCGACAGAGTGTGACTCCATCTCAAAGAAAAAAAAAAGAACTAAAAGTACAAAAATTAGCTGAGTGTGTTGGCAGGCGCCTGTGATTCCAGCTACTCAGGAGGCGGAGGCAGGAGAGTTGCTTGAACCTGGGAGGTGAAGTTTGCAGTTAGCTGAAATTGTGCCACTTCACTCCAGCCGGAGTGATAGAGAGAGGCTCCATCTCAAAAAAAAAAAAAAAAAAAAAAAAAAAAAGAGGAAAGAAATGCTAAGAGAGCTGTTCAGAGGGAGGTATTGTGCCTTAGGGCCAAAGTGGGTGTCAGAGAAAGCTGCCTACAGGGAACTGCTATAGACTGTGGGCTGCCAGTTGCCTGCTGCCACATGCTGCATGAGCCAAGAATGGTGGAAATTGCATGCTTCAGAAGCCTGCTGAGAGGAGCACACCATAATCTGAAAAGCCATGCTGTCTCCTCCTCCTGTGTTCCTTCCATGTGCTCTACTGACAAAGCTTAACAGTGCACCAGCTGGCAAAAGGAAGATACAGGTTCTTTCTCTTTTATTATGGAGCAGGCAATGAAGAGTGGATTTGGACCCCATTCAATAAATGAATAACTGTACAGGATATTTTTAATATTATTCAGTATTGGAAACATGCATTTTTTTGTTGTTGTTTTGTTTTTTGAGACAGAGGCTTGCTCTGTTGCCCAGGCTAGAGTGCAGTGGCATGATCATGACTCACTGCAGCCTCCATCTCCTAGGCTCAAGCCATTCTCCCACTTAAGCCTTCTGAGTAGCTGGGGCTACAGGGATGCACCACCATGCCTAGCTAATTTTTGTAGTTTTTGTAGAGATGGGGTTGTGCCATTTTGCCCAGGCTATTCTTTTCTAATGTAAGCACTTAACACTATAAATTTCTCTAGGCACTGCTTTAGCTACATCCCACACATTTGAACATGTTGAGTTTGATTTTCACTCAGTTAAAAATGTTTTGTAATTTTCCTTGTAATTTCTTTTCACCCAGGTACTATTTAGAAGTGATTTCCTTAATTATCAACTACTTGAAGATTTTCCAGTATCTTTCTTTTATTGTTTCTAGTTTATTTCTGTTGTGGTAAGAGAATAGACTCTGTATGACTTTACTCTTAAGTATACTGAGACTTGTGTTATCATTCTGAATCTTATGTATCTTAATGAATGTTTCATGTTCATTTAAAAAGAATGTTGTTGGGTGAAGTATACTACAAATTTCAACTAGGTCAGGTTAGTTGATGATGGTGTTCACGTCCTTATATCCTTGCTGATTTTTTATCTACTTATTCTGTGAATTACTGAGAGGGGAGCGTTGAAATCTTCAGGTTATAATTTGGATTAGTTTATTTTTCATTTCAATATTCTCACTACTATGCAACCTCAGAAAATGCAAGTTCTGACTCAGGAGGTTTAGGGTAGAGTCTAATAGTCTGCATTTCCAACAAGCTCCTTGGTAGTGCTGCTGCTGTTGCTGATTCCCTGATTACATTTTGAGTAGCAACATTCAAATCTACTATTTTATAATTTCCTTGATGAGAAGAACTGCTTGGTTATTAAAATACAAATTATTGGGCCTCATTGCAGGCATGTCAAATCCGCATTTCCAGGGAAGGGCTCTGGAAAGCTGGATGTCCGATCAATATTCGTCAATTTATATCAGGTAAGTTTTGGGTGGGTGGGAGAATTGAACATGTAGGGGGATAACTATCAGCTTAGTTCTTATAAGCACCTATCTTCCATTAGTTATTTTCTTGATCATTCAGCTACCAGGTTTCCTTTGGCACAGAAATATTCTCAGTTAATCACACATTTTCTTTGTTTGCTTTGGATATTCTAAAATGTGTCTATTTTTCTGTGAGGTATTTGTGTAGATCATGAAGGTAGGTAGGCAAGGCCAAACTTAACTTAGGTTTAGTCTGCCCATCTGAAATTTGGAGTCCAAACAATTCTCCTTTTGCTCTAATAGTGTATGTAACTGTGATGCAAGTCAGAGAAATCCAAATGCCCACATCAACAGTTGTCAAAGTACAGTCCTTAGGGGCTGGGTCGGCTACTGGGGAACCAGGATGCATGAGGCCCAATTGACTTTAAAACTGCTTTTGTTTCTGACAAATAATGAGTGATCCTGTAAGATTTTAATTGAATAGTCTCTTGTATTAAAACCAGATACCAACAAAAATAACAATGGGTAAAACTTTTAAAACCTGTGCCCTAGCTGATTAAAATACAATTTCTGATGAACCTCCCTTTCTCTCTCATGTCCACACGAGATTAGAATGTAAGGCAGGCACCAGGAGAAACTCTTGAGATACAGATTCTTTGGTGACACTTAGTGGCATTTGGTCTATTTTCCAAGCTCCCATCTCCCTTACTATAAATCATGGAAAACTCCAGAAGATGTGATAACCAACGATCTCACATTCCAGAACAACTGATAATAACTATTCTATATGAAAGTGACCATGAATCATATAATATACCCTGTTAAACACAAAATAAATGTATCCCCAACTCAACTTGCCCTTAGCCAGATTCCAAAAGTGCCCTTGGCCACATCAGTGCCTTTTGACAGAAGGGAAGTCAAAGTGAAAAGAGAAATTTAATAGAAGTCTTAGTTTTACGTTTGCAAATTTTACAAAAACATATGAACTTGTGAATATCTTGCTAGTGCCCTTTCTGGGAATTTTAATGCTCCTGTGTAAGTGAGGGGCCTTGAAATTAAGCTTCATTAGCCTTATGGTAAATCCAGCTCTGGCCACTAATTCACCAAATGATTCCAGGTGCAGGTTGCCAATTCCAGTGGTCACATCTTGGTCCTCCTCTTACTCTATCAGCATTGGGTTATGACCTTCTTATGGAAACACCTTTTCTCTTGGTTTCCACAGCTTTTATTCTCCTGGGTTTTTCCTATTTTATAGGCTGTTCCTTCTCTGTCTACTCTGTGTGCCTCAGGGCTCAGTATTTGGGCCATGAGAGTGAGTATTTACACTCACTCTCTCATTATCTCATCCAGCCCTATTATT
Organism: Theropithecus gelada; assembly: GCF_003255815.1. Lineage (NCBI taxonomy): Eukaryota > Metazoa > Chordata > Mammalia > Primates > Cercopithecidae > Theropithecus > Theropithecus gelada. Next base: position 111,351,490 of record NC_037673.1, on the reverse strand, counting down.
ATACATATTGGTTATAAAAATATACCTTTCAAATTTGTACCTCTGTCCTGGACATCTCCCAAGGCTTGAGACATGTAAGTTATCTGCCTACTCACTACCCCACTTGGATGTCTAATGGGAATCTCAAAATAATTGTGTTGAAATGAAATCCAATTCCAAACCTGTCTTCCCATTTCAGCAAATGCTTCCACTCAGTAGGTCAGTCTACAACCAAGGACTTACCTCTTGATTTCGCTTTGCCTCTCATGTCACATCAGTCCATGAGCAAGTACATCAGTACTACCTTCAGAGTGTCTGAGTCCGACCATTTCCCACTTTCCAACACAGCTGCTCTCATTCTAGACCATCACTATTTCTTGCCTGAACTCTTATAATGGCTTCCATTCTGGTTCCATGTTTCTACCCTTGCCCCATTATAATTTTTCTTCATCTTCTGCTCAGAATCTGCCAATGCTTCCAGTCACATTTAGAACAAAATTCAAAGTCTTATCAGGACTTGGAAAGCTCCCACAGTGTGGTCCCCAGGCCAGCAGGATCAGTATCACTTGGGAACTTGTTAGAAATGCAAATTCCCAGGCCCCACCTATTGAGGCAGAAACTCTGGGGGTAGCCAGCAAAATGAGTTTTCACACACACGGTATGCTAGTGAGACCAAGACAGGCTAAATTTTGAGAAGCACAGTCCATATTACCTGTCCCATAGCTGGTTCTCTGGCCTCCTCTCCTACCAGTCTTCCTCACTCATGGAACTCCAGGCTCATTGCCCTGGCTGTTCCTGGAACAGGTCCGATCAACTCCTCAGAGTTTTTGCACTTATGGTGCCTCAGCCTAAACTCTTCCCTCAGCCCTGTGAATGAATGAATCCTTTGCTTCAGGTAGGGCTCTTGCTCAAGTGTCATCTGTTTGGAGAGGCTTTCCCTGGTCACCCTTTCCAAAATCACACCACTTTTCCTTGTTTTTCTTCATAGCCCATGCTTCTGTTACCGGGGGTCCTTGTTCTTAGAGCTCCCAAGATGGTGGCAGACTGCTTCCAAGATGGCGGCAAGCCTCTTGTTCTCTGACCTGGGGTTTTTGGCCTCAACGGTTCAAAGGAATGCAATCTTGGGCCATGTGGTGAGTGTTATAGCTCTATTCAGATCGATTAGGATGAATCCCGGGCACTTAGCCCATGCAGGATCAATGGCGAGCCTCTAGCCTGATTGGGAATGGCAATGGGTGCCACCCCACTGGATCAGAAGTGCAGTGGACACCCTGCCATATCTGGAGGAGTGGAAGTCAGTGGCGGCATCTGCAACAACGGCAATCAGAAGCAGTGGATGACGAGCGAAAGTTCAGTTCAAACTGGAACAAACCCGGACCAGAGAGTGTGCAGTTGCAAGATTTAATAGAGTGAAAACAGAGCTCCTATACAGCAGGAGGGGACCCAAAGGGGGTTGCCATTGCCAGCTAGAATGCCTGGGTTTATATCCTGATCATTGTCCCTCCCCCTGCACTCTCAGACAATAGATGATTGGCTATTTCTTTACCTCCTGTTTTAGTCTAATTAGCATTTTAGTGAGCTCTCTTTACTACCTTATTGGTTGGGTGTGAGCTAAGTTGCAAGCCCCAGGTTTAAATGTGGATGTGGTCACCTTCCCAGCTAGGCTTAGGGATTCTTTGTTGGCCTAGGAAATCCAGCTAGTCCTGTCTCTCAGTTCTCCCTCTCAACAGGAAAACCTAAGTGCTGTTGGGGAGGTTGGCTGACGACCGCTCTAAATGCTTCCTGCTGAAATGGGGCTTAGTAGGGGTCGTGCAGTTGAGATTTCCTTGGGAGGGTTGCCTTTGATGTCATCAACATCAGAGGATGGGCTAGCAGGCCGGTCCAGGGATCCGCGGTAGATTTTAGTCATGGACTGCATCTGGGGTTCCATTTGAAGAACCATTTGTAGCTTTACAGCTTCGATTCTGGAAGAGACAAACTTAACAAGGAGGTTAAAGATGCAGGGTCCAAAGTGAAGCAGCAATCTTATAGCTGCTAAAGGCCCTAAGAAGGGGAGAATCCAGGACATCCATTGGCTGAGGAGGCCTCAGGGTCCAGTCTTTTGAAGCTCCTCTGCTCTACATTGTATTCGATCTATAATTTCTTTAACTTTCTCAGTGACAATTCCAGATTGATTAACATAATAACAGCATTCTTCCCCTAAAAATAAACAGGTTTCCCTTCTTTTGGCCATTAGCAACTCTAAAGCTCTTCGATTTTGAAGGACTTCTGCTGCTAGGGAGTTACGTTGATCTTACAAGGTGACCAGTGAGTCGGTGATCCATTCCATGTCACCATTTAGTTCTTGAGATAGTTTATAGTAGAACTGAGTAGAGGTTGTGATACCGCCAATGCCACCAATGCCAGTACCTAGTCTGCCTAGCACTCCTGCTCCAATAACAGAAAGAAGGATGGGTACTCTTTTGTTGTGGGGCTTAGGTACGACATAATTGTATAAATGTTGTTCAGTGTAGATGGTCATAGGGGCACTAAGAATGAGAGGAAGCACATAGATTCTGAAGGGCCATTTAAACAATGATAGGCTGAGGTACTACAAACAAAAAATTATTCCTGAGGGTAGGCAGACCATTCCTGTGGGAGGAGTTACCCAACTGATGCATTGGGAGTTGGTTGTTTCTATATTATTACTAAAATTTACACAGGTGAGGTTTGAGGTATGGGTTATCTCCAGATTGGAAACAAGAAATCCTACTAAAATGGAAGCTGTGTTTATTTCTGTGCTGAAGTTGTTCCATTGTTCAGGTACAGGGATTGATATGTATGGCCTGAAGTGCAGGGGGAGACACATCCAACAGTTAGTATGGTTTTGGATGAGGATAAGCCAGTGTAGGCTGGATAAGTTCCTCACTGAGGGCCTTCGTGCCTTTGGATAATTTTAGCCCTAAGTATTTAACCTGCTGTGAGCAGAGCTGAGCCTTTGGTTTGGAAACCTTGTAGCCAAAGGTGGCGAGGAAGTTTAAGAGCACGTGGGTGGTTTGATGGCACAAGGTTTCTGAATGGGCATCTAAAAGTAAATCATTCATGTACTGAAGGATAATAGTGTCCAGGTATAAGAACTGGTTCAAATCTTGGGCTAATGCCTGGCCAAATAGATGGGGGCTATCCCTGAGCCCTTGGGGTAAAATGGTCCTGGTGAGTTGAGATGTTGGGTTTGAAGGATCTTCAAAAGCAAACAAGAATTGAGAGTCAGGATGTACAGGGATGCAGAAAAAGGCATCCTTAAGGTCCAGGACTGTAAACCACTCTGCTTCCTCTGGTATTTGGGAAAGCAGAATATAAGGGTTAGGTACAGCTGGGTATAGAGGGACAATGGCCTCACTGATAATCCTGAGATCTCGCACTAACCTCCACTGTCTGTTGGGTTTCTGTCCTCCTAAAATTGGAGTATTGCGACTATTGCATGGTTCCACTAGGCCTTGGGCTTTTAGGTCCTTAACAATCTTTTGGAGTCCTTGCTGGGCCTCGGTCTAAGGGGGTACTGCCTTTGGTAGGGAAAAGAGGCAGAATTCTTTAGTTTAACTTGAACAAGATGGGCATTCTTTGCTTGTCCATATTATCCTTCTGTTGCCCAGACTTAATTCCTTCCTCAAGCAGGGGGCAACAAATGGGTGTTCCTTCTCCTATGTTCAAGTGTATTATGGTCCCTGCTTTTGCTAGAATGTCTCTCCCTAACAAAGGAGTGGGGCTTTCAGGCATAATTAGAAAAGCAGGTAGAAACAGTAAAGTTCCCCAGTCACAACTTAGTGGCTGGGAGAAGTATCTAGTGACTGGCTGTCCTGGGACCCCTCAGATAGTGACAGATCTGGAGGACAGTTGTCTGGGACAGGAGAGTAAGACTGAGAAGTCTGGGCCAGTGTCCAGGAGACAGTTAACCTCCTGGCCCTCAATGGTCAAGCATACCCGGGGCTCTGTGAGGGCAATGGCATGGGCTGGTGCTTGCCCCGAGCACCCTCAGTCCTGCTGCTGGATCACTAGGTTAGTGGCTTTGGACTCAGAGGACCTTTGTCCCCTGGGACAGTGGGACTTCCAGTGATTCCCTTGACGTAAGGGGCATGGATGAGAGGGCAGCTTATTTCTATTTGGACAATCTTTTTTAAAGTGTCCTTGTAAAACATCAATATAGCCATTGAAAAACATCAATATAGCCATGAGGGTTATATGAGAATTTACCTAGATCTATTTTAATTTGCTTCAAGTCTGAGAGAGAAAAAGGTACATGCACTCTGGTTGGGCCACATTCTCCTCCTCCCACCACTTGGAGGTGGCATAATCGGGGAATATTGGCAGTCTTTGGTTCATTGTTTACACCTTTGTCTATCTCCTTTTGGACTATTTGGGTTGAAGAGGGGTCCTTATTAGTTGGGGAAGGAGTCGGGGGATGCTGGGGTAGGAAGGTAGATTCTGAGGGCTTCCTGTAGGGCATAAATCACACTTTTTACATAACTGTGAGTTGCCCTCTTAATGAAAAGAAAGTTTGTACATATGGCACTTCACTCCATTTGCCTTCTTTTCTACAAAAGGGTTCTAGATGTAAGATGGTGTTATAATTTATACTTCCCTCAGAAAGCCAGATTTCTCCTCCTTGAAGAGGATATTGTGGCCAGGCAGTACTGCAGAAGAATATAAGTCATTTCTTTCTTAGCGTCTGTGGGTCAAATTGGTCCCAATTCTCCAGAATACATCTTAGGGGTGTTTTTGCCTTGGGGGAAACATTCCCCATCTGAAAAAGGAACATAGGGATGACAGCACCCCTAGTCATTTTCTGATGAGCATTAGTCCTAGAGCATCGTCTATGGTCCTAATGCTTATTTATTTTCAGCATGTGTAACCACCCATGGACCTCTGCTTATCAGATTAGTTACACTCACTGATGTAGCAGTCCTGCACCACTTTTCCCACCTTACTTGACCACAAAGAAAGGAGTCCAGACTGCTGGATTCTAGTGGTCCTTTACCAGCATGCCCAACGTTGCTTTTGTGCTTAGGGGTGAGTTCTAGAGCTGGGCTAGGTTCCTGAATATTTCATGACAACCCAGTTGCCCCATCAAGATGCATTCCCACAAACAACAGTTCTTATGCAAATTCATTTCAGAGAGGGTGTGGGTAACCTTTTGAGTCAGAATTGAGATAGTTTTTTTGATTCTGTAAGTACTTTAAGGATTGGCTGAGTGCAAACATCTCTCATGTTTGAGCAGACCAATTGTTAGGCAATTTTCCTAACTCTGCTTCTACAAGAGTTTCCCTCAATTACTGAATGCCCATTGTGTGTGTGTGTGTGTGTGTGTGTGTGTGTTTTAGTCACCTGGGAGGAACCATCTATCATTCTGTCCTGAAGGGGGTTCCTTCTAGGTCTGGTTGGACCTTTGTATGGTAATCAAGATATAAATCTCCTGTTAGGAAATCTGCTGGATTAAGGAAATTTTCAGTGATTAATGTTAAATTATTATTATTATTTTTTTTTAACAGAATAGCCCTATACTTTAAGATTTTTGAGTTAGTAAGCTACCCCCTTTTTCTTTTTTTGACTTAGGATAGTTCTGAACTGTGAAATGTGCTCACAATGAGGTTTCCTCTAAAGACTAATTTTCTACTTTCTTCTGTTAGCAAAGCAGTTGCTACTACTGGGATCTCTCTCTTTGTTTCTCTCTTCGACTTTCTGTCTCTCTCTCTCTTTCTCTCTCTTTGACTCCCTCTTTTTTTCTCTCTCTCTCCTCTCTGTCTCTCTCTTTCTTCTTCCCTTTTCTTTGTAGATGGATTTTAGGAACACAGCGGAAGGACATTCACTTGTTTCCCCCATTTGCCACTATAGGAATATGTGCCTCCCTTTTAATTTACTCAATTCGTTTTCATCTTGATCTATTATGCTGTTGTAGACCCAGTTCCAGTTATTAGAGTACTGGGTTGTCAGTTCCAAGGCCCTGGCCAAGAAGCCAAGGGTTGGAGATTGTATTGTGTGGCTGGGAGTAGGGGGGTAAGCTGGGTAGAAAATGGGGGAGGAGAGCATCTACACAAAGGGAGAGCAGGAGAGCAATCCTACTAGCCATTTACAAACTTGGGGCCCTGGCAAGGGTGGTGAGGGATGGGTGTCACATAACTGTCCATGTCAAGAGCTGTATACCTAAATTGGGAGGGGCACCAGGGACAAGACTCCCTGGGTTCATAGCCTAGATGCCTAAGGATGCAGCATCGAGCTTCCCTAGATCCCTTTGGAGATACAACTTGTTCTAATGCTTGGGAGAGGAAGTGAAAGTCTGAAGCATTAGTACCTAGGAGGCAGGGGTTGAAGGAAGTAGATTCAGAGGTAAGGAGAATTTTGGGGCTACACTTTCAAGAAAGTCATTGTTGGGACCCAGGAGGTATGGGTCAGAAGGAAAGGTAGCAGCACACGCATGGGCAACTGTTGAGTAGAAACTTCTGGCTGCACCATTGATCTCAACTGGCTAATGCCAGGAGTTTTGGATGACAGCTTTCTGCCTCTAGTCAGCCCTCTGCTTCCCCAGGAAAACTGAAAGCAGAAACTGGTTCCAGGCAGATCAATGCTCCCAACACTGAAGGGTTGGGAGTTGTTAGAAAGCCCTTTCCCAGACAGCCTCACACCTAAGTTTTAAGTTCGGGGCCACACTAATCATTTTTTTAACTGGCCAACAGGTGCCTGGTATTTTCCTCCATTCTAAGGAAGGACAGAAAGAATAGCAAGTGAAAGTGGTCCAGTATTACTCATCACTTTGGAGAGTTCCTTTGTGGTCACCAAAATGTTACCGGGGGATCCTTGCTTCTAGAGCTCCAAAGAAGGTGGCAGGCCACTTCCAAGATGGTGGCGAGTCTCTTGTTCTCTGACCTGGGGTTCTTGGCCTCACAGATTCCAAGGAATGGAATCTTGGGCCATGCGGTGAGTGTTTTAGCTCTATTCAGCTTGATTAGGACAAACCCCAGGCACTTAGCCAGTGCAGGACGAATGGCAAGCCTCTAGCCTCATTGGGAGCGGCAATGGGTGCTGCTTTGCTGGATCAGAAGTGCAGTGGACACCCTGCCAGATAGGGAGGGGTGGAAGTCAGTGGCGGCGTCTGCAAAGACGGCAATCAGCAGCGGTGGATGGTGAGCGAAAGCTCAATTCAAATTGGAACAAACATGGACCAGAGAGCGTGTAGTTGGCAAGATTTAATAGAGTGAAAACAGAGCTCCCATACAATGGGAGGGGACCCAAAGGGGGTTGCCAGGCTAGAATGCCTGGGTTTATATCCCAATCATTGTTCCTCCCCCTGTGCTCTCAGGCGGTAGATGATTGGCTATTTCTTTACATCCTGTTTTAGCCTAATTAGCATTTTAGTGAGCTCTCTTTACTACCTTATTGATCGAGTGTAAGCTAAGTCGCAAGCCCTATGTTTAAATGTGGATGCAGTCCTCTTCCCAGTTAGGCTTAGGGATTCTTAGTTGGCCTAGGAAATTCAGCTAGTCCTGTCTCTCACTGCCAGCTGCCGTGTTGTATGTCTTCATTATCAATCTAAACTCTATGAGGTTAGGGTTTGGTTTGTCCCCTTCTAGTCCATCTCCCATGCTCAGAACACTGTTTAGCACATAGCAGGAGCTCAATAAGTACTTGCTGCATGAATTACTGCACTGATGATATTTAAGTAGTGGAGGAGCCACTTCTTACCTCCCTTTCCACTTTCCCCAGTAAAGCTCGCCCAAGTATTTCTAGCTCCTTTGTTCAATTGACCTTTGTAGATCTTGGCCGAGTTTAGGTGCACTTTTTCCCCATATTTGTGAATCTGAGAGTAGAGTGCGGAAGGGGAAGGGCTCCAGCTGTAGTGTCAGCAGGCTTTTGTTTTTACTTTGCTGTCTGGCTCTGCCCCAGTTGCTGACTTTGGGCAGAGGTTTGAGCTCTGTAAGTACCAGTTCCTACATTTGCAAAACAGGGATAATAATCCTCATACCCAAAATAGAGGTGAGTTGAGGATTAAATGCATGAAAGTCACTTTTATCGTGCCTGACATTGGTAAGTGCTAAAGAAATGTTAGATTTCTTTGGAATTTAGTGACCTTATGACTAGGCATGGGGGCTCATGCCTGTAATCTCAGCACTTTGGGAGGCCGACATAGGAGGATCTCTTGAGTCCAAGAGTTTGAGACCAGCATGGGCAACATAGGGAGAGTCCCATCTCTATTAAAAAAAAAAAAAAATTAGGTGGGCAAGGTAGCATGCCTGTAGTCTCAGCTTCTCAGGGGGGTGAGGTGGAAGAATCGCTTGAGCCTGGGAGCCTGAGGCTGCAGTGAGTGGTGATCCTGCCACTGTTCTCTAGCCTGGGCAACAGAGCTCCCTGTCTCAGGAAAAAAAAAAAAAAAAAAAAAAATTGTGATCTTGCTTTCTAAACTATGGAGATATCCCCAGAAGGTAATGAGAATGACCTGAATATCTGGTTTGCTGGGAGGTGGTTTACAATGAAGGAGAACCTCATCTGCTTAGGAAGCTCATTTCAAAGCAGTATTACAAAGTCATTCTTTTTCTGAGGTATTCAGCATCTGGTGACTTTGCAAGCTTTTAGCTTTTTATTTTATTTTCTCAGAAAAACATTCTTACTTTTCCTGAGCTGCTAATTCACCTGTGACCAACTCTTTTTCTTGTTAAAATCCAGCAAGATATGCAAATACAGAGAAGGCAGACACTGACTGCAGGGAAGTTGGAAGCCCACCACTGGGGCAGTTTTTCATCTTGGGGGAAACTTCTTTGAAATGGTTCATTTGTGGCCAGGTGCAGTGGCTCAAGCCTGTAATACCAGCACTTTGGGAGGCTGAGGCAGGTGGATAACCTGAGGTCAGGAGTTCCAGACCAGCCTGGTCAATATAGTGAAACCCTGTCCCTACTAAAAATACAAAAATTAGCCAGGTGTGGTGGTGGGCCCCTGTAATCCTGGCTACTTGGGAGGCTGAGACAGGAGAATCGCTTTAACCTGTGAGGCGTAGGTTGCAGGGAGCTGACCCAGCGCCATTGCACTCCACCCTGGGCAACAGAGTGAAACTCCATAACAACAACAACAACAACAACAACAAACAACAACAGGTGCAGTTGTGAAATTCTGAAGAAGCCCCAAAGGCTGAGGTGATGAGTGGGAGGAGATCTGCTAAGAAGTTGATGTCTGTAACCCTGTGTTTTTGCCAGTGCTTTCTAAGCCAGCAGGTTACACCTTAGCGAGCACCTGCTCTAGAATCTATGCAGGTTTCCTTGTCAGTTCTCTCCCTTTCAGATATGCCTGTGTGATGTGTGTGCCTGGGACATATGCTGACCTTGGTAGAAACAGAATGGTTAGAAATGTGTATTTGCCTCCTCCCAGGTTTCCCCTTTTTAGGGTTCTCACCTCACTTTCTAGTCTCAATTCTCTTTCCACTGGGGCCTTGAAAAAGATCCTCCCCAAAGGGTGATAGTTGGAAATGACTTTAGGTTGATATCCTTGTCCTTATTTGCATAAGAAACCAAAGGCATTGGAGATCTTAACGAATTAAATTTCAAAGGCTGAATTTCAGTGGAGGAAATGAGAGGAATTATCTCCACTGGAGCCTTTCTAGGGCCCCTCAAATTACAGTATTGGTAGCTATCTCCTTCTGTGTGGCTATCAGTCCTTGAGAAATGCAAGGTATTGAATTGATTTCCTTTGCTCTTAGTTCAATCTGTTTTTGTTGTTTTTATTTTATTACAATAATGCTTTCATATTATATTTTGTGATTACTTCTGAGCTTACCACAAAACAAAAACCACACAAACCTCATAAAATTGTCAAAATATTAGCTTTATTAAAGACAGAGCTGTTGTTGAATGATTCTCCTATTATTTATTTCCCTTGTAGCTTGCTAGATCTTTGTTAACTTTCAGGAAGCCCCAGATCACAGGGTTTTAAGTTGTTCTATATTTTAAATGTGCCAGTTCAGCCCCAATATAACACTTTCCTTTCCTTGTTTTGCTCAGGGTAAAAACATGGAAATGAAACCATGCTTTTCCTGGATTTCTCTACAGTTTCTAGCAGTTCTACTGCCACTGACAAATACTGACTTCTTTTCACCAGTAGAGCATTTAAATTTTCCTCCTAAGTCAGTGTAGAGTTCCAGATATCTGCTGAGAGCTGACAGTCCTGTTCAGGGCAAATATGTTGGTGAAGTTGATGAATAAAGATTATTCACCATCTGTCTTCTTTTTTTATTTATTAAGGATATTAACCCTTTACCATATTTATTGCAAGATTTTTTCCCCTCAGTTTCTTGTTTAGCTCTTGAATTTTTCTTTTTTTGAGATGAGGGTGTCCCTGTGTTGCCCAGGCTGGTCTCTTATCTCCTGGACTCAAGTGATCCTCCTGCCTTAGCATCCCAAATAGCTGGGATTATAGGAGCACACCACCACACCCAGCTCTGACTTTCTTTTTTGTAGTATACTTTCCCCCCAAATGCTTTATATTTTTATATGGTAAATAACTAAATATTTTTCATTTATGGTCTGGCCATTGGCATAGGCTAATCTGTTTTTTCTCAGTAAAAAGGAAAATTTCCAATGCCAGAGGCCATATAAGGTCATTCTTGTGGCTTAGTCATGCCCCCTTAGACTCAGAAGACAGGTTATACTTAATTGTAGTTTATGGGGTACAGGGTTTTGCTACTGAATATCCCAACCTGTAAGTCAAGCTTTTCTTCCAAACCAAGGTTAATTTATGAGGATTGCACATTGTTAGTCTGGCTTCTCTAATCTAGGCTTTCTACAGTCACAGCCAGAGACAGCTGAGCTTTCCCATCCTTTGTGAGTAAATGAGCAGCTTTGGGGAAAAGAATTGGCAGTACCCAGGATGGTGGTGATCTTGCTACAACCAGCAGATCTGTGACTGCTGAGAACAATGCTGTGCACAAAAGTCCAAACACAACAGAGAGTAATGTCACGCTTATCTCACTTGAACCCTGGACACTTTAACACTCTAATTTCTCCCTCCTTAAAAAATGTTTTTCCTCGGCCCCAACAAAGTGATGATCATCCCTGGATGTATATTTCCATCCACAAGGATCTGTTTTTACTTATTTGTAGTTGTAATGAGAATAGACAAATTATTGTTTTTCAGTTAACATTGTAATCCACGTGTCTTTCTGTATTTCTATGTACATATTTTCATTGGCCACATATTATTCTATTAATTAGAAAATATGATAATTTTCTTTGTCTTTTTATCTTAGCCTGGGTTTCCCCCCAAAGTAGACTTTAGTCAAGGATTTGGGTGTAAGGAGTTGAATAGGAAGGTGATCCCAGGACGCCATGGGTGAAAGTGGGGAAGTGAGTCAGGAAAAGGAAGAAAGCCATTGAAGCTGCATTAATAATGGGTAACTTTTGAGGGTGACTGGAGCTCAGTCTTACTAATATCCCTCTAAGAAACTGTGGAAAATAATCTGAACATTTCCCATCAAGAGGTGAGAAAGCTGGGTCATTATTAACTCCAACTCTGGTTGACAGTCTCTGAGACATTAACTCCCTGGTACTTCCAGCCTGCCCTGTGTGTGAGCCAAGCACAGTCCTGGGCTGGAGAGTGCCCGTGGACTGAGAGGCACAGGAAGCCAGTGGACAGTAAGGGAGTTATCTTCAGATGACCTCCAGGGTGTGTCAAGGGGATACGGGCAGGGCATGAGTGCATCTTTCACAGCACATCCTTTGTATTGCTTATCAATGTGCCCATGTTAAGTTCACTCTGTCATTAATTTATGGCCTTAATCATACCCCTGATGGAAGGACCTAACAGCAGGGTGGTTGGTGGGATGCTGCTGCAGTTGTTCCCAGGCTGTGGGGATATTCATCCTCTCCTTCACAGAATGTTCATTCTGGAATCCCCTCCGCTTCGGTTAATGCTTCTACTGGTCTAGGTTGCTCACCTAATGGGATGACCAGATCTTCTTCCCTGGTGAGTCTGGCTCCCTGGTGATCTTGCACTTGGAAGGCTATGGAAGCATTAAGGGGCAACCCACTGAACCACTGACATTCTCCCTGCTCCCACTATGTAGCAGCAACCATGTCTCCTTATCACAGTCCTCATCAGTTATGCCTGCTAGTCTATTAGCTTCTTTAAAGGATCCCTAGATGATCAGGAAGCAGTGGTAACTTTAGGTTTAGTAGAACTCTGTTGTGTGTATTCCATGCCCATAGACTAAAATTTCTAATCCTGCAGAACCTAAACTTGTAAGGACAGGAATGCCAAAAAACATAAGTGGTTCACTGGAAGTGATGGTGAGAAGATTTGTCCATTTGGGTTTGGTCCAAATCTTGGTCCATTTGGACTATTATAACAAAATACCACACACTGGGTGGCTTACAGACCACAGAAATTTATTTCTCACAGTTCTGGGGGCTGGAAGTCTGAGATCAGGGTACCAGCATAACTGAGTTCTGGCAAAGGCCTTCTTCTGGTTGCAGACTGCAACTTCTACTGTAAACTTGCATGTTGGAAGAAATGATCTGGCTTTCTTGAGCCTTTTTTATAAGGGCACTGATCCAATTCCTGAAGGTGCCACTCTCATGACCTAATCACTTTGCAAAGGCCTCACCTCCTAATACCATCAACTTAGGGTTTAAGATTTCAACATAGGAGTTTTTGGGGGACAAAAACATTCAGACTATATCAGGGGTTATTCCTACTCATACCCCTTCATTCCGAGTCCTATGTATTTTAACTACTTAATGTCTGTTGATTCAATGTTCATATCTTATCTTGAAGGGCTATAGCTCAACTGGCTGACATTCGCAAGCTGGAACCATAGCTGTGTCTTTAACAGGTCATTCCAATGTTCTATCACATTCGCAACCTTCTGGGTGGAGTGGTAAATGACAGGACCATTGGATCCTGTGAACATGTGCTCATTGTTACACTGCTATAAAGTGGGTCCCTTAGTCCAAGTAGATGTTATATAGGATCTCTTACTGGTAAGTCACATACTGTATGAACCCTCCAATAATCGTGTTGATATAGGCAGTATAGGCAAAGAAGGCAAATCTTACCTGGACAACACATCCATCCCGGTAAAGATGAATCACTGCTTCTCTAGTGTGTAAGGAAATCAACTTGTCACCAAGTGATTTGTTGGCTTCCTTGAGGGAATGAATGCCATATTTAGGCCTCAGTATTAGTTTCTTTTCCCTCCCTCCCTCCCTCCCTTCCTTCATTCCTGTCTTATTCTGTTGCCCAGGCTGGAAAGCAGTGAAGCAGTGATGCAATCACGACTCATTGCAGCCTCGACCTCCCAGGCTTCCCAGTAGCTGTGACCACAAGTGTGCCACCACATCCAACTAGTTTTTACTTTTTTGTAGAGATGGGGATTCCCTATGTTGCCCAGGCTGGTCTTGAACTCATGGGTTCAAGCAGTGCTTCTGCCTTGGCCTCCCAAAGTGCTGGGATTACAGGCATGAGCCATTGTGCCTCTCTGTTTCTTTTTAAGATTTTTATTAAAGAAATTGATTATTCTTGAGACAGGGTCTCACTCTGTTGCCCAGGCTAGAGTGCAGTGTGGCACAATCATAGCTCTCTGTAGCCCTGAACTCTTGGGCTCAAGTGATCTTCCTGCCTCAGCCTCCTGAGTAGCTGAGACTACAGGTATGAAACACCATGCCTAATTTTTTTTTTAGAAATGGGGTCTCACTATGTTTCCCAGGCTGGTCTCAAATTCCTAGCATCAAGTGATCCTCCTGCCTTGGCCTCCCAAAGTGCTGGGGTTACAGATGTGAGCCACTGCACCTGGCTAGTATTGGTTTCTGACACTGACATTTAGCAGTGGTGGTAAGTAGAGTATCTTTGATAAGAAGGGCCTGTGCTATCAGGCTTCAGCATAGCTTCCATCCCTGCCACCATGATTACTCTAGTCACAAACTTACCATGAAAACACCGGAGTGCCTGAGAACAGAGGCTGACTACCAGCACAGGATGAGCCTTCCTGTGTAACCCCTCTGTGATGAATGATCTGGTAGGCACTGACCTGAATCACAAACATCAATACATGTACTCCTTCTCCAGACTTCCTTGATCCTATCTTCTAATATTTCTCCCTTTCTGTTTTCAGGCCCTGACTAGCCAACAGAGCTGTTTACCACTTCCCAGGAGTTCTTGAATATCTCTACCTCTGGCCACTTTTTCCTCCCCCCACAGTTAATGACTACATGTGCTGCTCAAAGCTCTTTCTACTGGGAGAGCTTTATGTTTTTCTCTCTCCACCAGCTGATCTTAGGAAATCCCTCACAAGGTCATAGGTAAGAACTAAGGGAGAGGCAAGAGTGCAAGAGTTTGGTAACTTAGCATCTGGGTCACCCTTCTGTGTAACTTAGTTGTGTCTGCCAGACCTCCTTAGGCCTAATCCTAAATGTCGTGGTGCGTTGGTCAGGAAGCAAAGGTACAACATTCATCAGAGTGGTGAGCAGAGGACTGAACTCAAAATCTGTCCTTTCATTCCAAGTTCTTGGCCTTCATTTTAAAATCAAATCAAATTGACCAGGCACAGTGGCTCATGCCTGTAATCCTAGCACTTTGGGAGGCTGAGGTGGGCAGATTGCCTGAGCTCAAGAGTTCAAGACCAACCTGGGCAACATGGTGAAACCCTAACTCTACTAAAAATACACACACAAGAAATTAGCTGGGCATGGTGGTGCACACTTGTAGTCCCAGCTACTTGGGAGGCTGACACATGAGAATTGCTTGAACCCAGAGGGTGGAGGTTACAGTGAACCAAGATCATGCCACTGCACTCCAGCCTGGACGACAGAGCAAGACTCTGTCTCAAAACAAGACAAAAAACCAAATCAATAATGGGCATCTGTCAGCTGTCTAGATATGCTTAGTGTTACAGCCATTCTTAAACACTTGGATGTCAGGCTTTCTGGGGAGAACATGGAGAACCCCGAAATACCCACGGGTCATTGGGAATGTTGGTCATGCTTCAAACCAGCTTCTTTTCACAGGGAACCTTAGCCATCGTGTGAGGCTGGGAAGAGTCCTGAAGTAACTAAGAATTTCTGGCCGGGGCACACCCTGGTGTTATTCAAAGGCTTCTTGACTGGGCTTAGCCTCCAACAGCCTGCCCGGGTGTTGTTAAAGGATCCCCAGATATCCTGTCACAAAACTTTTCTTCTTTTTCTATCTGTAGTTGCTATGTCTCATTCTCTCTGTGTATTGAATATGTGTGAGTTTTTACAGCCTGGGGAAGTAATCCTGTTAGGCAAGATCAGGAAATGCTGTAATAACTGGGGATATAGCTCAGGTGAATGCCACTGCGATCTTCTAGGAACAGAGGTCTTCCCTTTCCCCCATAGTGAGGTCATTTGCTACTAGTCGTCTGGTGAGCACGTGGTATTTCTAAGCCAACAGCGCCACCTAATGGAAATATAAATCTTCTTTATAAGACACATTGCTGGTACTCTGCTGTACACTGCAGCTTCCCAATTTTTCCTTTTTGCATCTTTCTATTGGAAACCAGGCTATATGCTGCTTCTGTGAATGCGAAAGTTCTGGCTTCAACAATTAAGAGTAAAATGTCCTCTGCAGCCAAATTTTAGTCCTGATACTGTCCCATTAGCAGGAAAATCACCATTAGGTCCCTACGTCCCTTTAAGACACCTATTCTGTCTCTGATTAAGACAGTACTTAATTAGTAAGGGGATTTTTAAGGTCCAGAAGTTAAACAACCATTTTTCTAAGGGTAAATGCTTTAGCATGGGCCATAATAGCAGACAATCTATCACATTCCCTCCATTGAAGGAGCCTTGCCTTTTATATAGTCTTTCCCAAGATCCTTTTTGTGAGGGGTGGGGTGGCAAGGAGGCACACAGGTCACACAAGTCTAGGAAGTCAAAGGGAAATCACAAGCAGAGGACTAGAGCTACTTGGGTGAGCATGACTAGCCCAATAGCTTAGTATCTCTGTTGCCATGGCTTGAAGGGTCATTCCTACAACCATGGGTGACACATTTAACAGGGAGCCAGGAACCAAGGAGTCAAAAAACAGTCAAGGGGGACACTCCCACTGTCTTCTTCTCTACCCTGGGTCACACACAGAAAGGAAGAAGACCTCAGGGACACCTTTTTCTCACTTCTCTTTCTAGATGGGTAACAAATCATCTTCAGCATGCTCTCCACTGGAGTGCATTCTGAAGCACTGGGACTCCTTTAACCCTGAGACTTTGAATAAAAATCACCTCATATTCTGTTATACAAGGGCATGGCCTTCTTACCTTCTTGGGGACAGACAAACCTGGCCTGCTGGGGGGAGTCTTGATTTTAATATTATCCAACAATTAGATCTTTTCTGTAGACAGAAGGGCAAATGGTCTGAGGTCTCCTATGTACAGGCTTTCTTTGCCCTGCAACACAACACAAACCTTTACAAGTTTTGCATGATCAACCTAGTTCTCTTAGCAGCCATGGCAGGCAAACCCACAGGGAATAGTTCCCCAGAGCTAAAGCAGATTCCACAGGAGCAATCTGAGAGAGCTATTGAATGTCCCAACCCTCCTAGTACCCCTCATCCAGAACCCCCTCCAGTCATACCATCAGCTCCTCCAGCTCTACCATCTCCAGTATTACCCACTTTCCCCACTTTTTACCTCTGCGGGAAATGCCTGATGGAAATGGTGCCATGAGGGTTTATGTTGCCCTCTCATTACAGGACCTTAAGCAAATAAGGGGAGACTTAGGCCAATTTTCTGATGACCCCAATAGATATATAGAAACTTTACAAAATTTAACTCAGGTGTTTGACCTCACATGGAGGGATGTTATGTTCCTCCTAGGTCAGACCCTTACTGCAGCTGAGAAGCAGGCAGTTCTGCAGCCAGCAGAAAAATATGGAGATGAGCAACTTGTCTGCTATAGCAGACCAAAGAGAAAAAAGGGGATAGGGAAGGTGAAGAAGTAATGGAAACTCCATTCCCACCAGGAGGAGAAGCAGTTCCAGTAGACAACCCTGATGGAACCCCAATAAATCAGTAGATGAATGGAAAAGGAAGCACTTTTTAATATGCATGTTAGAGGGCTTATGAAAAACCAGGGCCAAACTTCTGAATTAAGCTGTCCATGATAGACTAAAAAGCAGATGAGAATCCCACAACCTTTATGGAAAGGCTGAGAAAGGCACTAATAAAACACACTTCTTTATCCCCCAATTCAGTTGAGGGACAGCTCATCCTGAAGGACAAGTTGATTACATAGGCAGCTCCCGATATTAGAATGAAACTACAGAACCAAATAGCACCCTAGAAAACCTCCTGAGAATAGCCACTTTGGCCTTTTACAGCAGGGATTAGGAGGAGGCCCAGGAAAAGGAGAGAAAACCAAGAGAAGGACAGAGGCTCTAGTAGCAGCATTGCAAGCTTGCAAAGTCCAGGATCCCCAGAGCACATCCACTAGCTGTTATCAATGTCGCAAGTCAGTGCATTTTAAGAAGGAATGCCCAGGCAGCAAGAAGAAGCCACCTCAACCCTGTCCAGTCTGTGGCGGAGACCACTGGAGATCAAACTGCCCCTGGAGATGGAGGTCACTGGGTTCAGAACCAGTCTGATAGTCCAGCAGGACTGACAGGTCCCGGGGCACAAACCCCTGGCTCCAGCAGCCCAGACTGCTATTACAGGAGCCCTGGGTGATTCTGGAAATTGAAGGAAGGGAGGTAGATCTTCTTCTGGATACTGGAGCCAGTCTCTCTCTTCTCCTCTTGATTCCAGGCCTCCCCTTTTCCCATAGCACAACTGTAAGTGGTGTCTCAGGAAAAACTCTAATCTGGTATTCTTCTCAACCCCTTAGCTGCAGATGAGGTGGGACCTATTATTTACACATATCTTTTTAATCATGCCTGAAAGTCCCACTCCTTTATCAGGTAGAGATATTCTATCTCACATGGGGGCCAGCATCTGTATAGCCCCAGGACAAACTCTTTGTCTCTCGCTGATGGAAGCTAATATTAAGAAGTGTGGGCAACTCAAGGAAGAATAGGTTGAGCTATAATCTCTAGGCCAGTACAGATCCATCTTCTTTTCCTAACTAAAGACAATATCCCCTAAGGCCAGAGGCTAGGAAAGGACTAGAAGCCATTATTAACCTAAAGATGCAGAACCTCCTCAAACCCTGTAATAGCCCATGCAACACCCCAACATTAGGAGTGCAGAAACCCAATGGAGAATGGAGACTAGTTCAGGACCTCTGCTTTATTAATGAAGCTGTAGTTCCAATCCACCCAGTAGTCCCTAATCCCTATACCTGTTAACTGAAATACCTGAGGGAACTAAATGGTTTACAGTGTTAGATTTAAAGCATGTCTTTTTCTGCATGCCATTATATCCTGATTTTCAATACCTGTTTGCCTTTGAAAATCCCTCCTGCCAAACTGCCCAGTTAATATGGACGGTGCTGCCTCAGGGAGTTCGAGATAGTTCTTATCTGTTTGGACAAGCATTGTCAAAAATCTCTCTGAGACTTCCCACCCCCAAGTTATGGTCTTGCAGTACATTTACGATATTCTGTTCTGTGCCCCAGCTGAGGAAGCTTCTCATGAAGGCACTGAAGCTCTTCTTAACTTCTTAAATAGCAGAGGATATAAGATTTCAAAATTCAAGGCTCAGCTTTGCAACATCTCAGTGAAATACCAAGGTTTAGTGCTGTCAGAGGGGACCAGAGCATTAGGGGAAGAAAGGATTCAGTCTATTTTCTGCTTCCCCCTCCCCAAAACTCTCAAGCAACTATGAGGATTTTTTGGGATTTTGTAGACTATGGGTACCTGGGTATGGTGAAATAGCTTGTTTGTTATTTAACCTCATAAAAGAAACTCAGGGAGCTAAAACTCATCTTTTAACCTGGGAACCTAACAGTCAAAAGGCCTCTGACCATCTAAAACAAACCTTGCTTAAGACACCAACTCTCAGCCTTCTTAGGGGGAAGGCCTTCAACCTGTACGTATCAGAAAGTAAGGGAATGGCCCTGGGAGTTTTAACACAGGCCTGAGGACCAGGTCAACAACCAGTGGGTTATCTAAGTAAGGAACTTGATTTGGTGGCTAAAGGATGGTCAGCATGCCTCTGAAACATTGCCTCAGTGGCCCCACTGGTCCCAGAAGCCTCCAAATTAACCCTGGAAAATGACTTAACTGTTTATACCCCACATAACATGGCAGGACTACTGTACGCTAGGGGAAGCCTTTGGCCAACAGATAGCTGACGCATTAAATATTAGGCCCTTCTGTTAAAGGATTCCAACATCACATTAAAAACTTATTCTCGCCTAAATCCAGCCACCTTCCTCCCTAAGAAAACTGGGGAACCTGAACATGACTGTGAACAGGTCATAATACAGACCTAAGCAGCCAGGAAAGATCTAGGGAAACTCCCCTAGAGAACCCACTCTGGGCCCTCTTGACAGATGGGAGGTCTTTTGTAGAACAAAGAATCTGCAGGGCAGGATATGCAGTAGTCACTCTAAATGATGTCATTGAAGTGCTTCTCTCTCTCCAGGCATAAGCTCTCAATTAGCTGAGCTAATAACTCTTAAAAGAGCACTTTAATTAAGCAAGGGAAAGGTAGCTAACATTTACACTGACTCCAAGTATGCTTTCCTGGTTCTCCATGCTCCTGTTGCCATTTGGAAGGAAAGATATTTTCTTACCACTAATGGATCTCCTATAAAATATCACCAGGAAATTAACAGATTATTATCCTCAGTCTTCCTTCCATGAGAAACAGCAGTGGTGCATCGCAGGGGACATCAAGAGGGAACAGATAAAGTAGCTGAAAAAAACAGATTAGCTGATCAGGCAACTAAGTCAGTGGCAAGGAAGTCTCAAGACATCAACACACTTCAAACCCCTCTAATTTGGGGATGCTCCGTAAGAGAAATTAAACTTCAGTACTCCCCTACAGAAATAGAATGGGCCAGTTCTCAAGGGTATACTTTTCAGCTCTCAGGATGTCTACAGTCAAAGAATGGCAAACTCCACTTGTCAGCCTCTAGCCAATGTAAAGTCCTTAAAATCCTTTACCAAACTTTTAACTTGGTAAAGGATAAAACTTATCAACGTGCCCAGAGATTGTTTTCAGGAGAGAACATACTAGAAACATTCAAACAAGTTGTTAATGCTGGTGAAGTCTTTTTCAAAAATAGTCCCCTGAATAGGACTCCTTCCTCCTCAAACCAAAGAATAGGAAGTTATCCAGGGGAAGACTGGCAGATAGACTTCACCCACATGCCAAAGATGAAGGGCATTCAATACCTTCTGGTGTGGGTAGATACTTTCACTAATTGAGTAGAAGCATTTGCATGCTGCACAGAAAAAGCCTCTGAGGTAATAAAAGTGTTAGTTAATGAAAAAACTCTCTGCTTTGGCCTACCTAAGTACCTTCAAACTGACAATGGCTCCGTGTTTAAGGCAGCTGTCACACAAGGGGTCTCAATAGCACTAGGCATAGAATATCATGTACATTGTGCTTGGAGACCCCAGTCTGCAGGAAACGTAGAGAAAACTAATGATATTATCAAGAGACACCTCAGAAAATTATCCCAAGAAATTCACCTTCCTTGGGCCACTCTTCTTCCCAAGGCCTTAATACAAATAAGAAATACCCCTTCAAAAGTAGGTCTCAGCCCTTTTGAGATGCTATATGGACAGGCTTTCCTCACCAGTGATTTTCTATTAGATCAGGAAACCTCTGAGTTAGTTAAGCATGTCCTCTCTGGCTCACCTCTAACAGGAATTAGCACAATTAGCAAAAGTCCAACCCCAGGAAATAGGACCACCTCTTGTTAACCCAGGAGATTTGGTACTGTTAAAGGCTCTCCCTTCTCTCTCTGCTTCCCTAAGCCCAAACTGGAAAAGGCCTTATGCTGTTCTTCTTTCAATCCCCTCGGCAATACAATTTACAGGAATAGACTCCTGGATACATTGCACTTGAGTCAAAGCCTGGAGAGCTGAGGGAACGACCCCTGACAGCCCACAGGAATGTCCTGAATATCAATGTGAAGAAATAGGAGACCTTAAGCTAAAAATCATGAAAGAGAAGTCATTGAGTGAGAACTACTCCTCTTACTCATTTCCACCCCTACCTCATCAAATACTTTTTGTCATTTCTGCCTCTCCTTTTGAGATTTACTGCCAAATATTAGAATTTCTTTTTGAGGCATATTTGCAAGGAAATTTTTAATTATCCATGGAGTTACATCTGTAACTTCATAGAACTCTAAAGATAAATTCTATGTATCTTGGCAAATAACAATTTTAGATGGAAATTACTTACCATGCCTCCCTTGTGGGAATTGTTATACTCACTCTATTATTTGCAGTAGGAATATGGTATGGGAGCACTTTCAGCTGGGCAACTAACTCCTCTGAGAAAAACACTCTGCCCCCAGTGCCAAAGACCACTCATTCCCCAAAATAAGCTTCACACCCTCAGGCTGGGAAAAGTTGGCCGGATAATACAAATGCCTCCCTCTGCTTTAATTTTATTTATTTATTTTATTTTTGAGACGGAGTTTCACTCTTGTTGCCCAGGCTGGAGTGCAGTGGCACAATCTCAGTTCACTGCAACCTCCCCCTCCTGGGTTCAAGCGATTCTCCTGCCCTAGCCTCCCGAATAGCTGAGATTACAAGTGCCCGCCACCACACCAGGCTAATTTTTGTATTTTTAGTAGAGATGAGATTTCAGCATGTTGGCCAGGCTGAGTCTTGAACTCCTGACCTCAGATGACCTGCCCACCTCAGCCTCCCAAAGTGCTGGGATTACTGCTTTAAAAGCAACAGGGAAGGACCATACTTGGGAGATCTCAAACATTGTGAAATCACACTTGTAACTGCTGATAGTTCAAAGATTTGGGGAGGAAAATCCAGTAAAGGTGATCTAAAAGGATCAGAAGCCCTACTGGGGGGCTTTCAGAATCTAGCCTCTCTTTCTGGTTGGAAGTTCCAATAGAAATGGCATGCTCTAATTAAGCACTTTGACTATAATGTAAAGAATAACACATGGGCCTTTCCAAACATGCCCCCTCATGGAATTCCAGACCCTTGTATGATGTTCGCTAATAGTAGCAGCCTACAAATTTGTGGGCAAACCGGAGACATTTGGACTGACAGCCCTTGCCACAAGGATCATCGTAGATATTGGACAGGGCATATTATGTCTGTAATTTTTCAAAACTCAATTTATCAGGTTGACCTTCTCACTTGGCATATTTAGTTCCAAATGGCATGATAAATGACTATCCTGAATATTGATATCCTTATCCACATCCAAGGATAACCCTATTATATGTAAAGAGGGGAAACTTTTAATATATGAGAAAAAACTGCTGGTGTCTCTATCAGGCCACAACTTAGAACCATCCCTTCAAAGAACAGGGGTATGTTTTCTTTGTGGTTCCTGACTTCACTTAATCCTCCCAAGGCCTTGGAAGAGAATATGTACTATAGTAACAGTAGTTCCTGAGTTATTTTATTTTATTTTTAAATTACACTTTAAGTTCTGGGATACATGTGCAGAATGTGCAGGTTTGTTACATAGGTATACATGTGCCCTGGTGGTTTGCTGCACCCATCAACCCGTCATCTACATTAAGTATTTCTCCTAATGCTATTTCTCCCCTAGGCCTCCACCCCCAACAGGCCCTGGTGTGTGATGTTCCCCTCCTTGTGTCCATGTGTTCTTATTGTTCGACTCCCACTTATGAGTGGGAACATGTGGTGTTTGGTTTTCTGTACCTGTTAGTTTGCTGAGAATGATGGTTTCCAGCTTCATCTATGTCCCTTCAAAGGACATGAGCTCATCCTTTTTTATGGCTGCATAGCATTCTATGGTGTATATGTGCCACATTTTCTTTATCCAGTTTATCATTGATGGGCATTTGGGTTGATTCCAAGTCTTTGCTATTGTGAACAGTGCCACAATAAACATATGTGTGCTTGTGTCTTTATAGTAGAATAATTTATAATCCTTAGGGTATTTGGCATTGCTGGGTCAAATGATATTTCTAGTTCTAAATCCTTGAGGAATCACCACACTGTCTTCCACAATGATTGAACTAATTTACACTCCCACCAACAGTGTAAAAGTGTTCCTATTTCTCTACATCCTCTCCAGCATCTATTGTTTCCTGACTTTCTAATGATATCCATTCTAACCGGCGTGAGATGGTATCTCATTGTAGTTTGGATCTGCAATTCTCTAATGACCAGTGATGATGATCTTTTTTTCATATGTTTGTTGGCTGCATAAATGTCTACTTTTGAGAAGTGTCTGTTCATAGCGTCTGCCCAGTTTTTGATGGAGATGCTTTTTTTTTTTTTTTTTTTTTTTCTTTTCTTGTAAGTTTGTTTAAGTCCTTTGTAGGTTCTGGATATTAGCCCTTTGTCAGATGGATACATTGCAAAAATTTTCTCCCATTCTGTAGGTTACCTGTTCACTCTGATGATAGTTTCTTTTGCTGTGCAGAAACTCTTTAGTTTAATTAGATCCCATTTGTCAGTTTTGGCTTTGCTTGCTATTACTTTTGGTGTTTTAGTCATGAAGTCTTTGCCCATGCCTATGTCCTGAATGGTACTGCCTAGGTTTTCTTCTAGGGTTTTTATGGTTTTAGGTATTACATTTAAGTCTTTAATCCGTCTCGAGTTAATTTTTGTATAAGGTGTAAGGAAGGGGTCCAGCTTCAGTTTTCTGCATATGGCTAGCCAGTTTTCCAAACACCATTTATTAAACAGGGAATCCTTTTCACATTGCTTGTTTTTGTCAGATGGTTGTAAATGTGGGGTGTTATTTCTGAGGACTCTGTTCTGTTCTATTGGTTTATATATCTGTTTTGGTACCAGTACTATGCTGTTTTGGTTACTGTAGCCTTGTAATATAGTTTGAAGTAAGTTAGTGTGATGCCTCCAGCTTTGTTCTTTTTGCTTAGGATTGTCTTGGCTATACAGTCTCTTTTTTTGGTTCCATATGAACTTTAAAGTATTTTTTTCCAGTTCTGTGAAGAAAGTCAATGGTAACTTGATGGGAATAGCATTGAATATATAAATTCCTTTGGGCAGTATGGCCATTTTCACAATATGGATTCTTCCTATCCATGAGCATGGAATATTTTTCCATTTGTTTGTGTCCTCTCTTATTTCCTTGAGCAGTGGTTTGTAGTTCTCCTTGAAGAGGTCCTTCACATCCCTTGTAAGTTGTATTCTTAGGTATTTTATTGTCTTTGCAACAATTGTGAATGTGAGTTCACTCATGATTTGGATCTCTGTTTATTATTAGTGTATAGGAAAGTTTGTGATTTTTACACATTGATTTTTGTATCCTGAGACTTTGCTGAAGTTGCTTATCAGCTTAAGGAAATTTTGGGCTGAGATAATGGGGTTTTCTAAATATACAATCATGTCATCTGCAAGCAGAGACAAATTGACTTCCTCTCTTCCTATTTGAATGCCCTTTATTCTTTCTCTTGCCGTAGGAGCCATAGAGTCACAACAGTAATCTATAGATGCTTTAGCTTCAGTAGTAGTACCAAATAGACAAGCCTTAGATGTTCTTACAGCCAAAGTGGGAGGTACCTGTGCACTTTTAAATGAAACATGCTGCTTCTGGATTAACAACTCTAGTCAAGTAGAAGAAAACCTACAGGTACTTAAAGATCACATCGAAATCATTGACAGGCTAAGAGAAAATGTGGGCTTCAGCTCTGGGTGGCTACAGTCCCTCTTTAATGAATTTCAGTCTTCCTCATGGAATTGGTTAGCTCCTTTATTAAGTCCCCTCTTGCTTACATGTCTTGTATTAATATTTGGACCTTGTACACTCAAATTTTTTTCTCTTGCCTAGAAGCGATCAAATTCCAAATGGTGCTACAAAGAGAACCACACGTGGAAAAGCCATTCTTCTGAGGACCCTTAGACCGACCCCAGGAGGAACCCTAGCTGTTGTTTCCCACTCAATGCCCCTTTTCAGCAGGAAGTAGCTAGAAAGAGTTGCAGTTCAAAACCCCCTAACAGCAGTTAGGCTGACATCTTCTGAGGGAGGAAATATTACAGGAGTTATTAAGAAATTATTTTAGGCAGCTAGAGAGAGTAAGAGTCCTTGGTAAGGCTTTTTGTTTAATAAAAACAGTCCCCAAAACATTTCTTTTCTAACAGAAAGCAGCCTGAAAAACTAGATCTGCAAGCATTGATATGCAAATGCTGGTGGCTAAAAGCCAGATCCACTCAATATGGTGGTTGGTTCCCCCCACTTTTTCTTTGTTGCCACGTATACAGGACATCATGGCGACCAGCCAAGTAGAGGCCACATGTGCAGGACATCATGGTGACCATCCAGGTAGCCACATTTGCATATTAAAATTCCAGGGTGGGAAGGCCAGTCCTCTCACAGGCTACATGAATGACACACCTGGTCAAACTGATCCCCTGAGCCTTATGTAAATCACATACTACTTCCTCTAGCCTCCCAATATAACCGACTGCTTTCTGCCACACATGGAGTTTTTTGTTCAGAGCCCTCCTCCATCTGTATGGGGGTGCTGTTTTCTTCTTTCTTGCCTATTAAACTTTCTGCTCTTTAATCCACTCCATGTGTGTTTGTGTCGCCAAGGACCCTGGGTGTTTCTCTAGACAACGGAGCTGTATCAGTAGCATTTCCCTTGTGCTGGGTATTTATGTTGAGGCTGCCTGACCTTGGCATTTAGTGATCTGGCCCTACCCGGCTTCTGAAGGGGTAGCCCTGGTCACGTGGTCTTGTGATTTTTCTGTGGTCCACCATTTAGTCTCTAGCAACGTGTTAGAAGCTGCTTTTCAAACGGTGAATAACTGTTGGTGTTGCTGTGATGTTTTTTCTCCCACTGGACTTTTCCAGAGACTCCATATAACAAGTTGTTTATTTGAGGGGTGGTTGCCAGAAGTACTATGAGAGAATCGGGGAGTAAGGCAAGAGAAACCATTAATGAATGATAGACAACCAGATCTCCATCCTGCTGACACAGTATTTGGAACATAGCTGTAATCGTCCCCATTGAGGGGCAGGAAGCTTAGGGTATTTATCTACCAACTCTCCTCCTTCATTGGAGCATTAACTCCTTGCCCCTTTGGCCTGTTGTACACAATAGGCAGACACACTCCTGTGACCAGATGACCTCCTCAGGCATAGAGATGCCAGAAGTCAGCAGGAGGAGTAGGAACCACCTTGTGTGACCTTTGGGAGGCTGAGGTCATAAGTACAGTTCACCCATAACATCTGCTTTATACTTCTGTATTTCTACAAACTCTTACCGCTTTTAATAATGAATAAAATAGGTCTGCCTCAGAAGGGAGTTAGAAAAGGCACAGGTCACGTTACAGTAAAAACAACAGAACCAAAATGTTTATTGGACACCTACAGTACAGAAACTAAATTTCACTATGTTTCCCCAATTCCCAGAAATACCCGTAAGGTTGAGATTTTTCTCAGATCAGGATACTAAGTAAATTAGTTGGCAGTGTTATTAGATGATTTGGAGATGAGTGCTTCGGTGTGCATGTAAAATTACATTGTAAGGTGCTCTAGCATGTGCTTGATTTGTTTGGTCTTAATGGGTAGGTATTACATGTAGTATTTTGCTAGAAAGCATGTTTTTGGTGTGTGACATATGGAGGTTCATCAAAACCAAAAGCTTGACCCTCTGTAGGGAATAAATATCTTAAAGATGAGCTCTGAAACTAGCAAAAGAAAGTGGTCAATGCTACGTACATGTCTCTTTTCTAAGCTCCTGAGTCTCTTTATGAATTGTCTTGTTTGCTACTGCTGGGTGGTTTGCAAATCTGAACATTTTCCTTGGGCAGGAGTTTTTTGGTTGGTTTAAGCTAGGGAAAGGTGAGTAAAGCTGAAGTGTAATTGATTCTGGATGGCAGGAGCAAGAGAATTGTAAAATACTGGACTGTTGATCAACTCCCCCCAACCCCACTTCTGCGCATGCCCTTGTCTTCCCTGCCAAGCATCAAACTGTCAGATGCTCTCCTTTAAGGGTGACATATTGTCAGAGAAGGCGTCGTTTTTCCTACAAAGTCATTGGTTGTAGATTTCATTTCTGGCTCTGTAGGAATAGGTTATACCTGGGTTCCAATTACTCTATCTCTAGACCTTCAATCAATTCTTTTTTCTCCAGCCGCTCACCCTACCCCTGCCTTTGATATTAGGTGCCTTTTGATGAGCGGGATCTCAGGCACATGTTTCACATGCTTCTTAGCAGCACTGCTCTCTGTGGGCAGTGAGGTAAAAATGCCATCACTCTAAAGTCTACCCTTACTCAATTTTCTGCAAATGAGTTTAAATCCCTTGGCTGCTGTTGCGTCCTCTCCCATTCTCTTTGTCCTTGTGAGTAATATATTTTTTATTTTGTTGTTGTCATTTTGAGTGTCAGGAGAGGAAGGAAATGGCTATGTGCGGTCAATCTGTTATGATTAACTTGAAATTCATCTGCACTTTAAACAGAGAAAAGGTCATAAAATCTAAAATTTTTCTAAAACCCATCAGGCTTTTTTTTTTTTTTTTTTTTTCCAATTTCTGACAAGTGAGAAGGAAGGAAAATGAGAAGGACTGGTCAGTTTTTCTTCCTTGTTGTCATCTTTTCTCAAGAGTTAGAGAAAACTGGGGCACAAAATTAAAGCATGAAAAAGAGTCATTTTGGAAGGGGTTGCTATTTGTGAGATGTTTATGATGTGAGGATGTGGATATAAGACATTGAAATCAAATTTGCATGACATGCTTTTGATATGTTTAATATTTTTAGAAATGTATAATTTTATATGAGCTAGGTAAAGATATCATTTTTAAGAAAACCTTTCAGTTTGAAGGTCATTAAAAATGTTAACGTAAGAGTTTAGTTTACGCTTTTACATTTGATTGGTGTTTGTTCAGTTGAGCTCACAGATTCAAGTTCCAGGGAAAGAGAAAGAAGCTGCTTTATCATGCACTTTGTCCACAACCCTACTGCTGTGGGCCCTGCATTCTTGATGATGTCTGCTGATAGACTGAGCTGAGAAACTCCTCCTTGGCTGTCTTTACGAATTTTCTCTGGGAATTTCAAATTTGCTCCTTCTCTCTGCTATTCTTTTTTGTGCAGTTTCTTCTTTTTCTTTCTTAAAAACTCCCAAACTCTTCTCTTCTTCCAGCTTTATTGAGGTATGATTGACAAATAAAATTATATATATTTAAGGTGTACAAGATGATATCTAATATACACATACATTGTGAAAAGATTACCATGACTGAGCTAATTAACATATCCATCACTTCACTGGTGTGTGTGTGTGTGTGTGTGTGTGTGTGGTGAGAACACTTGAGATCTACTCATTTAGCAAATTTCAAGTATGCAAAACAGTATTATTAACTATAGTCACTAGGCTGTTCATTAGTTCTCCAGAACTTATTCATCCTGTAGTGTCTTAACAAAAGGAGATCTTCTGCCAATGAAGGGCATAAAGACCATTGATTTGTTCATATTCTTTTTTTCAAGAAGACACAGATGTTAACAGTGACTTAGAGGAGAAAGCCTTCTTTGACTGCTTCCAGTCTTTCTGTAGCTTTTTGGGAGATCTGGGCCTTGGGAGATGTAAAGCTAGAATCTAAGTTCTAGAATATTTAGCAGAGGCATCGTGTTCAATTCTTGTCATTCCTTTTCTGTCCTTGCACCTGGATTCTCGCTCCTGTTTCTTGCCAGTAGGTGGCAAGCTAGGCCTGGGAAAAACAGCAAGAACTTGAGGGTTGCATGGAGTTGGTTTTGATCTTGCAGGGTTATTGTATGGGACTGTGAAGAATTCCCTGAAGGAAGCAAACGGTTTCCTTGTAGGAATCTCCTCAGTCTAGACAGAGGGTCATATTAGTATTAGTTTTAAAAAAAAGATATGTGCATATTTATGCCTAACACATATAGAAACATACACTAAAACACCTTTATTATGAAAATGTTATTAGCTCATGCATGTTAATTGTTCCAGGCATCCAGTTTATGACACGAGGTTCCACACAGATCTACAAAAGGGAAGATTGATTGAGTTGATGGAGTTCCAGACTGATAGAACTGTGGAAGGGCTGACTGGGCTCAAATCAGAGGCAAGGACTTAGGATAATGCAGACCCCCCAAATAGAAAATGTGGTAAAAAACAAAGAGATTGGAGTCAGTTTGAGGGACTAAGTGGCTAAGTTGGCTGGACTTCCTGGGTCAATAGGGACTTCCCTAAAGGGACTTTTCCCTAAGCCAAAATGAGTCACAGCTGTAAGCTAAGGGATTGAAACTTCAACCAATCATATAGGGAGTTTAAGCTCTAGCTGCAGCTGATGTTTTTAGCCAATCAGGCCCACCAACCCACAAGCGGATAGAAAATAAGCTAATTCTATAGGACAGAAAAAGGAAAAGAGGAGGGGTCATAAGGGGATATAAGCACAAGACACGCAAGCCAGAAAGGGCAACCCTTCCGGGTCCCCTCCACCACTTGGAAGCTTTACTTTCGCTTTCACTTTAATAAATCTTGCCACTGCACACTCTTTGGGTCTGTGTGTTTCTTTAATTGAGCTGTGACACTTGCTGCAGTGGTTCACAGCTTCATTCCTTGAAGCTCATGATACCACGAACTCTTCGATGGATAAAAACCTTCAATCGGAAGAAGACTTCTCATCTCAAGTTCACTAAGTCAAAGCCAGGGACTGTGGTCAATGAAGGCAGCTTAGGTAAGCCAGAAGTAGGAGACAGAGAGAAACATGGGACACATGAGCTGGGCATGAGTGGGCAGGAAGGGCTGTATCTGGTGTGTCCTTGATGCAGGCTGCCATAATCCCATTTGCCCTGGGCCTGTTGGTCTGATTCTTGGCAGATGTCTAGTGAGATGGTTAAGGGCATAGGTTTTGAAGTTGGAGTGACTTGGGCTTGAATTCCAGCTCTGCCACCTCATAGGATTGTGACCTGGGGCATGCTACACAACATCTCTGAGCCTTTGTTTCTCATCTTCCAGATGTGATAATTGACAGAGCAGGAGCACCATCATCTCAGACAAAGTTCCAGGTGCCTTTCCAGCTTCATGCATTTCAAGGAAATCACTTCTCTTCTAACTACAAGCAGCCAGAAAAGAGCAGACACTAAAACACAGATAAGACAGCTCAGGCACAGAGGAAGGCAGAGGGGAAGTCTCTTGGTAACTGCCAAACTTCACCCTCATACAGTGGGGTTCCAGTAAAATGGTAGGCCTTAATCACATTCCTTTCCCTTCAGGTGCACTAAGATACAGAAGCTAAAGGCAAACTCAGGGGGTATGCCTGCAGCTGCAGAAAAATGTGTGGGAATAGACTCACAACTCTCCCTCCCAGATAAGCACAATAGAGAAGCACAGAAGCAGTCCAAGCCTCTGATAAACTCTCCCACCCTGAATCCTTAAAAACTCTTAGTCTATAAGAAACTGCAGCTTCTGACATAACTCTGTCAGTAGTCCCTGCAAAGTTGGAAATAAACCTGTTGACTGTTGAGCCACCCTTCTTGTTTCTCTCCTCTTTCTTCAATTCTTACAATAATAGCACTTACTTCAAGGGCTGTTTTCAAAGTTAAAGGAAAAGGGCATATTACTGTTCCTGGAATCAATGAGGTGGTTAACAAATGGTACCTTCTGGTATAATTATTCATTTAATAAAGGATAATAAAAAGAAAAAGGAAAAAGGAGAGGCATCTCATAAATTTAATTTTTGGTCACGAGGGGAAATCTTTATAAATACAGATTATGAGACTTCTCATAAATATAATCTTTAGTTACAAGTGGGAAGGCAATACTCCAAGTGCCTGTCCTGCCCTAGGTGCGTAGGTCACATCTTTCTATAGACAACACAGTATCTTTGATTTATTTGTGATGGATATGAATACTCAGAGCAGATCTCAGTAGCCCACCAGGTACATCATCTAGGTTGATAAATGCAAACAGCCTGAGCACAGAATACCTTGAAGGTAGCACTAACAATGCTGTTTAGCTTATATGGAGGTACACATTCTTTGATATTCACTATCTATTTTTGTTTTATTTCTATTCTAATCGCAATTATTTTCTAGCACAGTCATATTTAGCCTCATTTAGGAATCAAATAAATGCTCAGAACATTCCCAGATATACTTTTTTAATTTTTTATTATTATACTTTAAGTTCTAGGGTACATGTGTACAACGTGCAGGTTTATTACATATGGATACATGTACCATGTTGGTGTGCTGCACCCATTAACTTGTCATTTACATTAGGTATATCTTCTATTGCTATCCCTCCACCCTCGCCACAATAGGACCCGGTATGTGATGTTCCCCTTCCTGTGTCCAAGTGATCTCATTGTTCAGTTCCCACCTGTGAATGAGAACACGCAGATTTGGTTTTCTGTTCTTGCAATAGTTTGCTGAGAATGATGGTTTCCAGCGACACCCATGTCCCTACAAAGGACATGAACTCATCCTTTTTTATGGCTGCATAGTATTCCATGGTGTATATGTGCCACATTTTCTTATTCCAGTCTGTCACTGATGGACATTTGGGTTGATTCCAAGTCTTTGCTATTGTGAATAGTGCCACAATAAACATACGTGTGCATGTGTCTTTATAGCAGCATGACTTATAATCCTTTGGCTATATCCCCAGTAATGGGATGGCTGGGTCAAATGGTATTTGTAGTTCTAGATCCTTGAGGAATTGCCACACTGTTTTCCACAATGGTTGAACTAGTTTACAATCCCACCAACAGTGTAAAAGTGTTCCTATTTATCCACATCCTCTCCAGCACCTGTTGTTTCTTGACTTTTTAATGATTGCCATTCTAACTGGTGTGAGATGGTATCTCATTGTGGTTTTGATTTGCATTTCTCTGATGGCGAGTAATGATGAGCATTTTTTCATGTGTCTGTTGGCTGTATGAATGTCTTCTTTTCAGAAGTGTCTGTTCATAGCCTTTGCCCACTTTTTGATGGGGTTGTTTGTTTTTTTTCTTGTAAATTTGATTGAGTTCTTTATAGGTTCTGGATATTAGCCCTTTGTCAGATGAGTAGATTGCAAAAATTTTCTCCCATTCTGTAGGTTGCCTGTTCACTCTGATGGTAGTTTCTTTGGCTGTGCAGAAGCTCTTTAGTTTGATTGGATCCTATTTGTCAATTTTGGCTTTTGTTGCCATTGCTTTTGGCGTTTTAGACATGAAGTCGTTGCCCATGCCTATGTCCTGAATGGTATTGTCTAGGTTTTGTTCTAGGGATTTTATGGTTTTAGGTCTAACATTTAAGTCTCTAATCCATCTTGAATTAATTTTCATATAAGGAGTAAGGAAAGGATCCAGTTTCAGCTTTCTACTTATGGCTAGCCAATTTTCCCAGCACCATTTATTAAGTAGGGAATCCTTTCCCCATTTCCTGTTTTTCTCATGTTTGTCAAAGATGAGATGGCTATAGATGTGTGGTATTATTTCTGTGGACTCTGTTCTGTTCCATTGGTCTATATCTCTGTTTTGGTACCAATACCATGCTGTTTTGCTTACTGTAGCCTTGTAGTATAGTTTGAAGTCAGGTAGCGTGATGCCTCCAGCTTTGTTCTTTTGACTTAGGATTGTCTTGGCAATGCGGGCTCTTTTTTGGTTCCATATGAACTTTAAAGCAGTTTTTTCCAATTCTGTGAAGAAAGTCATTGGTAGCTTAATGGGGATGGCATTGAATCTATAAATTACCTTGGGCAGTATGGCCATTTTCATGATATTGATTCTTCCTATCCATGAGCATGGTATGTTCTTCCATTTGTTTGTGTTCTCTTTTATTTCACTGAGCAGTGGTTTGTAGTTCTCCTTGAAGAGGTCCTTTACATACCTTGTAAATTGGATTCCTAGGTATTTTATTCTCTTTGAAGCTATTGTGAATGGGAGTTCATTCATGATTTGGCTCTGTTTGTCTGTTACTGGTGTATAAGAATGCTTGAGATTTTTGCACATTGATTTTGTATCCTGAGACTTTGCTGAAGTTACTTATCAGCTTAAGGAGATTTTGGGCTGAGATGTTGCGATTTTCTCAATATACAGTCATGTCATCTGCAAACAGGGACAAATTGACTTCTTCTTTTCCTAAATGAATACCCTTTATTTCTTTCTCTTGCCTGATTGCCCTAGCCAGAATTTCCAACACTATGTTGAATAGGAGTGGTGAGAGAGGGCATCCCTATCTTGTGCCAGTTTTCAAAGGGAATGCTTCCAGTTTTTGCCCATTCAGTATGATACTGGCTGTGGGTTTGTCATAAATAGCTCTTATTATTTTGAGATAAGTTCCACCAATACCGAATTTATTGAGAGTTTTTAGCATGAAGGGCTGCTGAATTTTGTCAAAGGCCTTTTCTGCATCTATTGAGATAATCATGTGGTTGTCTTGGTTCTTTTTATATGCTAGATTACATTTATTGATTTGCCTATGTTGAACCAGCCTTGTTGAACCAGTTCAAGCTTCCCGGAGGCTTTGTTTACCTACTTAAGCCTCAGCAAGGGCATGCGCCCCTCCCCAGCCTCGCTGCCACCTTGTAGTTTGATCTCAGACTGCTGTGCTAGCAATGAGGGAGGCTCCATGGGCTTGTGACCCTCTGGGCCAGGTGTGGGACATAATCTCCTGGTGTACCATTTGCTAAGACCCTTGGTAAAGTGCAGTATTAGGGTGGGAGTTACCCAATTTTCCAGGTGTTGTGTGTCTCAATTTCCTTTGGCTAGGAAGAGGGATTCCCTTCCCACATGCGCTTCCCAGGTGAGGCAATGCCTCACCCTGCTTCAGCTCTTGCTGGTTGAGCTGCACCCGTGGACCAGCGCCAACTGTCTGACATGCCCCAGTGAGATGAACCTGGTACCTCAGTTGAAAATGCAGAAATCACCCGTCTTCTGTGTTGCTCACGCTGGGAGCTGGAGGCTGGAGGTGTTCCTATTCGGCCATCTTGGGCGCGCCCACTCCCCAGATATACTCTGAAATAAGATAATGATACACAGTATAGGGCAGACCCTAGGAAGAGGGCAGGGCCATTATTCCTCCTCCTTCTCAGCTTCCCACTCAAAGCATCTCTTCTGGGATGAACAGCATCATCCCTTAGACCCGCACACCAGCCTTCACGGTGGAAAGTTTTGGATATCTCAGTGGATGGAATTTCTTTTGTTTCCAAGTATGTTGAGTGTCGTGGCTAACTTTTAAATCATTGAGTTGGAATAGACATTCTGACTTTTAAATCTCACACTTCTAATGTTACTGTGGTTCAACTTGTTCGCGCTGTTCAGTTGAGAACAGACAGTTATGGTAAACTTGTAAGCTTATGTGTGTAAGGGGCACCTGTGGTCTTCTCCTTCCACTTTTATGTTGAAGCTCTGCTGGATAGAACAGGTAGGTAGCCTACTTCTGACACCAACCAGTTATGCCTCACAGAGGTAAGCTCTATTCCACAGCCTCAAGAGCCTCCTGAATGCAGACAATAAAGGTATGAAGTTTGATCAGAGGGAGACATAAAGATAACAGCATGGGAGGTGAACCAAGGCCTTACTAAAAGTAACTGCCAGAACCACCATCCCATTTAAGATATGTCAGTTGTGTTATTTATTTATACAAAGTCTAGCACCCTCAGTTAAAATACACGATTTTGCATTTTCTATTTATTTAAAAAATGTGATCTAATCAAACCAGTTCTGTGAAAATGTCCCTTCACATTTACAGTATTTTTTTTTTTTTTTTTTTTTTGAGACAGAGTTTTACTCCGTTGCCCAGGCTGAAGTGCTGTGGCACGATCTTGGCTCACTGCAACCTCCACCTCCCGGGTTCAAGCAATTCTCCTGCCTCAGCCTCCCGAGTCTGGGATTACAGGCATGTGCCACTATACCTGGCTATTTTTTTTGCATTTTTAATAGAGACAGGATTTCACCATATTGACCAGGCTGGTCTCGAACTCCTGACCTTGTGATCCACCCACCTTGGCCTCCCAAAGTGCCGGGATTACAGGCATGAGCCACCGTGGCCAGCCCACATTTGCTGTATTTATGATTTGAAAAGAAGGCAATTGCTGATTTGATGTAAGAGGAGCTTGGGGAGGATTTGTGAGAGTGGCATTTCCTTTGTTCCTTGGATCAACAACTCAAAAGGCAAGTTTCTGATAGGCTTGACATTCCTAGGTAACTGCCTGCCTAGCTTTGGTACAGAAGCCATTAGGACTTGATCTGAAATGTTGGTTTCCAGGTTTTCCAGCACCAAACACCTTTCTGCTACTCTCTTTGCCAGGACTTCAATGACAAGCTATATTTATGAAAGTGTTTCTCATTTCTTTTTTCATGTCTTTGAACTTCTCTAAATATGCAGTAAAATAGCAAAAAGCATTAAATATACTTGTTGAATATATTGGTCATATTTTTGCATCTATCTGTATGGCTGATGTCTATTAAGATTTTTCATTTACAAAAAGATTGCTCATATTAATCTCTAAGGAGTTCAAGAACCCCAGTTTGGGGTTCATGTTCAATAAATCCTGTATTCTCTCACTTTGTCCCTCTTTTCACTTCCTCTCCCTAAACTTTCTCCATTTCAAACAACCTACAGTGACGATCAATGAATACCCTGGTTACTAAAACAACACTTTGTATGTATGACCATAGGATATTTGAAATAGAGATTTTCCTGGAAATTCTAGGACGCACAATCTTTTTAACCAATGTCATAATTTTCACAACAATATCAAGATTTATAGAATCTTAAGCCAGGTGCAGTGGCTCATGTCTGTAATTCTAGCGTTTTTGAGGCTAAGGTGGGAGGATTGCTTGAGGCCAGAAGTTTGAAACCAGCCTGGGAAACATAGTAAGACCTCATCTCTACAAAAAAAAAATTAAAAATAAAAACAAAATGTAAAAATTCAGAATCTTAACCATAAGCCTTATGAACAATTTATTAATAAAAATAACTATTTCTATAACAATTGATATGTATTTGTAGTATTACTGAGAATTTACTCAGACACTGAACTAAGTCCTTTGTGTGCATTAATCTTACATCTTTTTTTTTTTTTTTTTTGAGTTCGAGTCTTGCTCTGTTGCCAGGCTGGAGTGCAGTGATGTGATTTTGGCTCATTGCAACCTCCGCCTCCTGAGTTTAAGCGATTCTTCTGCCTCAGCCTCCCGAGTAGCTGGGACTACAGGTGCACACCACCATGCCTGGCTAATTTTTGTATTTTTAGTAGAGTCCAGGTTTCACTATGTTGGCCAGGATGGTCTGGATCTCCTGGCCTCATGATCTGCCTGCCTCAGCCTTCCAAAGTGCTGGGATTACAGGCGTGAGCCACCATGCCCGGCCTGATCTTACGTCTTACAACAATATTATGAAGTAGATGACAACTTAATTTTACTGTCCAGGAAACTGAGGCTCAGTCACTTGCTAAGAAGAGGAAGAAGTGGAACCCAGTTCTGTCTGATTATGGAGGTCACGCTCTGAGCCATGGTATTGCTCCTTCATACACGGAAGTTTGGAGAAATCTCAGGTTATGAGGGGGATGTTGGTTTTCCTTTGAGCTTATTTCCTTCTAAAGGGACTAAGAAGGGAAAGAACAATTTGTAGTCAGTGTTCTTAGCTTTTGGATCTGCTTTCCCTGCAGCACTACCGTTTGGTCTGCCAATACAGTGCTTTGAGGCCAACAAAAGCTTGCTGATGGGAAACTGGATTGCTGTAACCAACTGGGATTTTTCTAGTGTGGCTGTTGGATTTTCCATCTGATAATATTTGAGAAGAAAAATATTTTTCCACAAAAACCTCTGGGAAGCAGTTTAGTGCTATTTGGTTTGACTTCAACTGTTCTCCACCTGATAATATTTGAGAAGAAAAATATTTTCCCCTGAAAACCTCTAAAAAGCAGTTCTGTGTTATTTAGGTTTGGCCTCAAAAATGTTCCCTCTTATTTGTCTATAAACTTTCAGTAACTGTTTTCCAATTATTAACTGATATACTACGATTAAGGATATATATATATATTATAAACATATAGAAATATAAATATATAACATATATCTTTAGCTGTACTTCCTCACTGGAAAAGTATAACTGTCTCCTTTCTCCCAGAGAGGACTAATTTAGTCTCACTTCCCTTGACATAATTTATTTGCTACTCAGAGAAAAAGGTAAGAAAAGCAATGCTGAAGCCTGGATGATTCCAAACACTCATGAAATTACTCTTATTTGGATTAAAATGGCTTCTTCCTTTTAGCTATATTCATCGGGTGTCACCCATCTGTGTTGGTCAAGGGAAGGAATGAAGTTATGTGATCTTGCTGCCTGAAGAATTGAGTTTGATTGTCCACCCTCACATGGCCCGATTGATTCTCTTTCTTCATGAACATCCATTCTGTTTTAAGGGACTCTGGGTCCTTTGTGCATGGGAATGGCAAACTGAAGGGTCAGGGAGGGAATTGTGGGAGGAGGAAGAAGAGAGAGAGGGGGATGTTATCTAAGAAAAGTAGAGAAATGAATTATTTTCTGTAAGACATCACTTCTTCACTCCTTGAGCCAACAGGGTCTTTTTGTTTTTGTTTTTAATAGGGAGTAGCAAAGTTTCAAATGACTTCGATTTTATAAGAGTTGTGTGGCTCCTTTCACCAAATGAAGGATCTAATTCTCAGTTCAGGGAGTTGTTTTGGGTCCTGGAAGAGTGAATTTGCCAAATGGCACCAAAACAGCCAGCCTAACCAGCATTGCTCCTCATGAGGAAAACTAGTGAAAAGTCCAGACTCTAACTATAGGGCAATTGCTTTTACTGATTTTTGTTATTTTTCTCTTTGCAGTTTTTGCTTGTGAATCCCAGATATTCAATTTAGGGACAGACGATGGACCTAGCATATAGATTTAAAATCACATTACAAATTTCACTTCCAGGCAAGATAAAAGCACATTAATTATAATAAGAAGAGAAGTAGAAAGAGGCTATGAAGAAACAAGATGGCTCCAGTGGCAGGAACTGGAGTCTGTGGCTCACTTTGGGTAGAAACAGAAATGGAAGTTCATGTTCCTTGCAACATGAAAACAACCAGCAGGTTGAAGAACTATAACCTTCCTGTGGCCTTTTTGCATTTTGTATGCCCACGCTAATTGCCAGGCTTTTTCATCACTGCCCTTTTGGGCAGATTAGGGTGGGAATCAGATGCATTGTTAGTTGC
The DNA here is from genome assembly GCF_003255815.1 of Theropithecus gelada. Lineage (NCBI taxonomy): Eukaryota > Metazoa > Chordata > Mammalia > Primates > Cercopithecidae > Theropithecus > Theropithecus gelada. The sequence goes on along the minus strand of NC_037673.1, from coordinate 111,313,284 downwards.
CTGAGAACATCCCACTAATATTTTATGAAAGCAAAGTGTGCTGTACTTGGAGTTGGAAGATACTTAGAGCACAACTTGTACTTTGCTTCTCCAGTCATGGTGCTGACTTTATAGAGATCCACCCGTGACTTTCTTCTCTCTGCTTCAGTACCAGTGGTTTCTAAGGGCAGGGCTGTGAGCTGGGTTATGGGTACAGTTGCCCTCATAGCAGCATGGAGAGCTCCAAAGAGACTGAGCTTGTAGCCTTGGTCTCCAATTAGGCCATGTGATTCAGGCAACTTTACAACAATTGATACCCAAGCTCATAACATGATCGGAACACACCTGTGAGTGGAGAAGAAAACACAAAGGGGCTTTTGTATTTTAGGGGCCTAGGAATGTTGATGGAGGTGTTCAAATATCAGACTCAAATAGAATTTTTATGCCATATCTAGGTAACAAATATGTCTTCATGAAACTCCCATTACCTAAGACTTACGAATTACATTAAAAAATTTTTATTTTGTCTTGCACAAATTACTTTTGAAGGCAAAGAATATAAACAGAGTATAGATTGTGTCTCTGTGATGCCAAATCATCTGGATAAAAAGTAAAACAAATCAGACGAGCAGAAAAATTTCAGTCTGTTTCAGGGCAGATATTGTTCTTTATATTTTTGTAATTTTCCTTGTGGCCGGCCAACTACTGAGTTCATTGTTCTTCACGGAATGAATGCTGAAAATGATGCTGATTTGAGTCGAATTGGTCTTAATCTGTTTTTATTTGTTGTTCACTGAAGGGAGAGAGATTTATCAGTAAGTAGAATGTTCTTAAATTTTAAGATAAAATGAAATGAAACATATGACATCTCTGGGAAAATGTAGAAACCATTCCATGAGTATCCACAGGTCTATCTGTCCCATGGCTTTCTGCTATGCTGCAATACCCAGAGAGACAATTGAGGCCCAGGATGGTGTAACTAAGCTTTAGAGCTACACGGATTTAAGTTTTGCCAAGTCTTGAGGCTTGAGAGGATCTCAGTAAGTCACAAAGTAATTTACTCAAGGTCTTATAACAAACCAGCAAGCCCAAGCAAGCTGGTTTATCACCATATCTTCTCCACCTTGAGGGAAACTGCCCCACCTGGGTAAGAATCAGCCAGATGGCAACAAGAAACTTTTTCCCAAGTCTGATGTATAGAAAACACTTGCTGGGCACTGAAGATTTAGAGAAGAATTCAGCATAGTCTCAGCTGTTAAGGGAGTTACAATTCAGTGTGGAGTGGGAATAATAATAATACTACTAATAATACAAAATCACAGGAAAAGTGTCAGATAAAAAATACAGACAAAAATAAGGTTGGTGCCTAGCACATAGTAGGTATTTGGCAAACCTTTATTGAATGAATGAATGAGTACAGAATTCAGGTCATCATCGAAGTACAGCCCCATCATAGGTTGAGTCCACTGGGAAGACAGACCTTTTGGAGGAGGCTTTAAGGTAAAAGTAAGAGTTAGCTAAGTAGAGAATGAGAGACTCTCATCATGATATGTATATATACATCAGTAAGAGCTGACTTTGCAGCATAGTTAAAATATAGAAAAATTCAGGCCATTTCTCTTAAGGGGCGATTATTTATCATGAGGACAACTTAGAGCAACGTACTGCTTGGGAATAGATTTTTTAAAGTTTTTATGCCAAAGTGGATAATACTCTTTGCTCTGGATGAAAATTCAGATGTTACGTATACAGCAAGCAAATTTAGAAACCAGAAATAAAAAATGGTTTAGCAGGAAGTGACCAGGCAAGGCCAGTGCTAATTAAAAAGCTGAGTAACATTGTCTTCATAATTCAAATAGAAATAGAAGTGCCTAATTTTTATGGAGTATTGATTATATGCAGATGTTGTGCTTCGTTTACTCATTTCGTACAATAACCCTACAAACAAGGTTTCATGATTACTCTGTTTTATGGGTGATGAAGTCAAGACCCAGAGAGTTTAAATTGTGTGTCCAAGGATACATAGTAGTAGAAGCAGGACTTGAGCCCACCCAGATCTTTCTGTTTCCAAAGCCCATGTTCCCAACCACTCCCCTATTCAGCCTCCTGCAGGCCAGCAAGTAGAAATAAAGAGAGCACTCTCATATCCACCACCTAGTCAGGGCCGGGATAATGTAGTCTTCTGCAAGGTGGATTGGGATGAAGACCTTTCTCAGTGATTTATTCAGAAGATACACTTACTTTTCCTCATTTCAAGTCTGAAGTTCCTTAAAAAGGACAGTCTCAAAAAATATAGGCAGGTCTGAAGTGAACTTGTTCTTTTACCTTTATTTAAATTCCAAATAAGTCTTCTCTATTAGCACATTTATTAGCACATTTGAGGCAAGGGAACAAGCCATTAGCTTCTGCTGTGCTGGTGATTTTATTCAAAATCATCTGGCTTTTGAAAATAATTGTTAACTGGCCCATTTAAATTTAATTTATATTCTCTCAAAGATGATTTTCCCATTGTATTTTATTTTTACTTAAAAAAATCTGAAACCATTAAACATTCATTCAAACTTGGAAATGGCTTTCAAAACTGTTACACTGGTGTAACAATTTGAGAGCCTGGACTGTTGCTGTGTTTCCCAGACTCCTCTGTTCCTAAAGGACCTACAGTCTTTGCTAAAAACATGCATGTCTAGGACCCTGAAAACTCAGATTCAGTAAATGTATAGTGAGGCCTAGGAGTCCATATTTTTAAAACAAGTTCCCCAGGTTACCCTATGCTTAGGCAAGTGTGGAAGTTGCGAGGTGGAGGCTCTGGAGGAGACATCCCAAGAAGGGGCTTCTCAGCACGTTTCTCGCACTGACTTGGCTGAGCTCAGGGGAAGACCTCTGTCTTCTTTTCTCTCAGTTTCCTAAAAATGCTGCCATTTTATGGGCCTAATTCTGGTCTAGAAACTTGGCCAAAATTCCTGCTGTAGGCCAAAATAATTTTAATAATCAGCCTTATGAGCTGTTTTGAGGCAGACACATCCAAGGTACAACGTCTTGTTTGCTTCTGTTCAGTCCTTCATAGGTATCTGTTGAGTTCTCCCTACTCTGAGAAGAGTTCTTTCTGCCACCACTGTTGTGTCTCCCTTGGCCTTTCAGGCCCTGTCTGTGCTACCTGACTGATACGGTTTAGCTGTGCACCCACAAAATCTCATCTTGAATTGTACCTGCCGTAATTCCCACCTGTTGTGGGAGGGACCTGGTCCCAGGTAATTGAATCATAGGGTGGGTCTTTCCTGAGCGGTTCTCATGATAGTAAGTCTGACGAGATCTGATGGTTTTATAAAGGGGAGATTCCCTGCACCTGGTCTCTTGCCTGCTGCCATGTAAGACGTGCCTTTGCTCCTCCTTTGCCTTCTGCCATGATTGTAAGACCTCCACAGCCATGTGGAACTGTGAATTCATTAAATCTCTTTTTCTTTATAAATTACCCAGTCTGGAGTATGACTTTATTAGCAGCCTAAGAACATACTAATACACTGACCCTGTGCATCTCCCAGGAGAATGCAGCTTTGGCAACAAGTGGTCATAACTAGAGTTATAGGCCCCTGACCTCTACCCCTCCTTAGCTCATCTTCCTTTATGGGCTCAGACAATCCAGAAGTGGGGGTGTGAAGACTTCGCATAGAGAGACTCTCATTCTTCCCTTCATGGTGTCATAATTTCTGCCGTGGCCTTTAGGAGCACCACTCACTGTGCAGGTATGACAGCTGGAACCTGATCCTACCCTCGAAGTCTTTTTTCTGCTCTACCTGAGTCTGGAGCCCCTTGGCCTAGGCCTACTCACCCTTCAAACAGAGGAGGCCTGTGTTCCCTTCTCCTCTGCTTATTTTCATGAGCCAGCATGTGGGAAACTGGCGCCAGTTTGGGTAGGATCATTTCAGTTCATTGTTGTTTACTGACATTCCTCTATAGTGGTAGGCTGGACCAACAAACAAGACATGTTCTCTGTCCTTGAAGGGTTGATGACAGAGATAAAAAGCATGGGCTTTTGGGGACAGGTAATCCTGAGTTTGAGTGTCTGCTTTTTCTAGCTGTGTAACCTTGAGCAATTTATTTAATCTCTCTGAGGCCTGGTTTCCTCAGTTGTGATATGGGTGTCATGAAAGTAACTACCTTGTGAGGTTATGGTGAGAATTAAATGACAGCATGCAGGTAAAGGATTTTAAGTTCTGTGTAGCATACAGGTGGGGTTTGATAAATGAGGACTATTAATATCAATATGTGCTGAAGAGGCTGGCCCTCCATGCCCCTGTGTGAATGCCATAAGGTCGAATTGGAGTTCAGAAGCCTTGCTCAGGCTAAGCAGGGTTACTTTTCTTTCCCCTCTCCTAGATTCTCTTTCATCTGTGAAGGACTGCCTTGGAGGCTCTTTCCCTTGAACTTCCTTTGTAATTGCAGATGTCATTCACTGTAAAAAAGAGTCCTTCACATTTATTTTAGTTATTGTTGGCAAAGCTCCATATTTATTTTAGCCCTAATACTGAAAGCCACTCAGGACATTAAAAAAAAAAAAAAATCAGATGCTCAGAGGTCTCTGTCTAGTGGTGTTTTGATCTGGGTTTACCAGCAAAGAAGAAGTAGTGTCTTTCAAGAGCTTTTATGTAATTTACCCTAGGAGAGGAAGGGACATGATTCCTAGCTTCTTGATGTGGACTGCTAATTGTTATCAGTAGAAAATGGCTGCCTATTGTTTGACTACTACTTGTGCTAATGTCTTCTGCCCTTCCTGTTTATGATCTGCACTTCTACCATTACAGCACTGTGCACTTTGCTCTGTATTTATAATTTATAATAAAATCCAGTCTCAGTGAATACCAGAAATTGAATGTAGTTGAAATGAGGATAGGCTCAATCAGAGATAATTAGGTTTTTAAGTCCAGCCTGACCTTCCAGAGAGAGGTGGGCTGTGCCTTCTAGGGGTGGCAGGGTTCAGCCAGGAAGTGGTGGCAAGGAAGGTGCCTGATGTCTTTGGCTCTGTGTGCTCTGGCTCCAGGTCACCTCCAGCACTGTTTCCCACCATATTCACTTGACTTTGTGTTCCAGCCCTGTTGACTTTCTTTTAATTCCTCTAATGTTTCATGCTGTCTTGGCCTCAGAATCTTTGTACATGCCTGAGCTCTTTTCTCTCCTTTCCTCCCACCCTTCTTCTTTTTGTTTTCTCTATGTACATCTCTTTACTCCACTCCCCACAGGTCAGATCCCCTATTGTATGTCCTCCTCACACCACATGCTTCCTCATTCTTGCCATTTAGCCTGGTTGATAAGTACATGCTTATTTGTTTGGTTATCGTGTCTGCAATTCCATGAGAGCGAAGTTGCATCAGCTTCACTTACTATTGCAGATAGTGGAGTGCTTGGTGCATAGAGGGCGTTCCATATGCATTTGTTGAATTTGTGGGAAGAAAGAATGGCCCACTTGGTAGCTGCAGTCCCCTTGACAATGGAGACCCTTATTTTACACCTGTGTCATTTCCATGGCATGACTGCCTCCTGCCTCCTGCCCCCGTGTTCCAGCCAACCACACGCTGCTGGCCAGGGTTTGTTGCAGCATCTTTTTTTTTTTTTTTTTTTTTTTTTGAGACGGAGTCTCGCGCTGTGTCACCCAGGCTGGAGTGCAGTGGCGCGATCTCGGCTCACTGCAAGCTCCGCCTCCCAGGTTCAGGCCATTCTCCTGCCTCAGCCTCCGAGTAGCTGGGACTACAGGCGCCCGCCACCACGCCCGGCTAGTTTTTTGTATTTTTTTTTAGTAGAAACGGGGTTTCACCATGTTAGCCAGGATGGTCTCGATCTCCTGACCTCGTGATCCGCCCGCCTCGGCCTCCCAAAGTGCTGGGATTACAGGCTTGAGCCACCGCGCCCGGCCTGTTGCAGCATCTTTGACAACAGTGAGCTAAGCTGGAGAAGGTTATGTTATAGAAGGAAAATATATGAACTTAACATTTTGTTTAAGATACTCTTGCAGGCCTCCCCATGAACTCCTGTGAGACCTGTTAATTTAAAGTTTCACTGATAGCAGAGCTAAGGCTCAGAAGAAGTTAAAAGGGTAAGGGCACTTATTTCTCAAATTTCAGATGGGATGATTCCAAAAAGAGTGTGCTTTTAATCTCTGAATGTCCTTTTAATATCTGAATTGAGGACTGAACGACTAACATTCTGAAGCCACAGGGTCTAAACTCAGGACCCCAGAGCTAGACTTTTGAGGGGCTGAAGCTTTAAAGTCCAGGACCCCAGAGACCTTTGAGAAGGCTTTCATTCTTCCTCCAGCACCAGGAGGGGCAAGATCCTTCCTGGGCTGTGTTTCCCAGAAGCAGACCCTGAGACAGGGGCCCATGTGCAAGAGGTTTATTAAGGAAATGATGCCAGGAGAAAACTGGTGAGGAGGTGAGGAGGCAGGACAGGGAGTTGGAAGGGGTCAAACAAGGTGACATTTCATCCTCAGCTTGATTCCACAGGGGCTCTCTGCTGTGTACATGATGCTGCAGAGTTTGTCCCCACTCAAAGCAAGGGAGCCGTACTCTCATAGTACTGTACCACTCATCCATCACAAAGAGCCTCCCTAAGCACCTCTGGCTCCAGGAGCTGCAGCCACCTTCTAAGAGAGGCACAGGCGCAGACTGTTGAGGGCAAAGAGCACCGAAGCCAGAGGAAGGGTGCTCTGCTGGGTAAAGTAAAAGGAATGTGAGAGCTCCAGGAGGAGCACCGACAGTGTTCACTACAAGATTGTAACTAAGGTAAGAAATAATGCTAAGGGTTGTAGATAGACCCCAAATAGAATCACATTTTCTTATTAAATTAATTCTAATAAGAGACATTATTTAAGGCCTACTCTATACCAAGCGTTTTGCAAGTGCTTTGCACATACTATCTCATTTAATCCTTATAACATCCCTATAATAGTAAGTTATGATAATTGCGATTTTTTTTTTATGAAAGAGGAAATTGCAGTTTTAAAGAATTTAAATGGTTTGCTCACATTCTCACAGATAGAAGGAGCAGAACCAGTATTCAGACCCAGGCTTGTATGAGTCTAACACTCCATGCTTTAAAGCAGTTATTATTTTCCCAAGCAAATTCAGAAGGACATGGATGGACATAGGCAAGCCTCTAGAGGATCAGCTTAATCTAATATCTTCCTCCCCTAATGGTTTTGCAGGCTCTCTCACTGTCCATTTATTGAGGGCCCGGTTTTGGAAGAATAGGATAGAGGGATAGTTAGGGGAGATTATCTAGATGACAGAACTCTCCTGTAGACAAGTCCTTCATCCATCCTCCTTTCTCCCTCCTTTCACTGCCATCCTGGTAGATCCTTCTGGTGCTTTTTACCAGTTGGGGCTGAGAGCCGTTCTTCAGTTTCCAAAGAGAATAGAGCAAGGAAGGCTTTGCTTTTTATAACACTCACACTTTAAGCAAAAATCCAGATTATCCAGGAGAATCCCAGAAATATTGGGCAAGTTTTCCATGGAAAGTCATGGTATGTAACACAGAGAGCAGAGGCTTTGGAGCTTGGTGGACTTGACAAATCCATGAACTTCTCAGTTCCTTCTCATGTGTGGCAATGGTTCTTGTTAGAGTTAAATGAGATGATGTTGCAAAGGGCAGACCCTGGCACAGGGCAGGAGCTCAGAAACTGCTCACTGTTATTTTTGGATGTGACTTTTGGATTTTTGTTTAGGGAAGATATTTGCTATAGCTGGCTGCCATAACAGAGTGTCACAGATTGGTGACTTAAACAACAGAAATTGATTTTCTCACAGTTCTCGATGCTGTAAGTCCAAGATTAAAGTGTCGGTAGGGTTGGTTTCTTCTGAGGCCTCTCTCCTTGGCTTGTAGAGGGCTGTCTTCTTCCTGTGTCTTCACAGGGTCTTCCCTCTGCATGTGCCTGTGTACTGACCTCCTCTTCTTATAAGGACATCCAATATACTGGATTAAGTCCCAGCCTAGTGTCCTCATTTTACCTTTATTACCTCTTTAAAGAACTTATCTTCAAATATGGTCACATTCTGAGGTACTTAGGGTTAGGATTTCAACATGAGCATTTTGGGGGATAAATTCAGCCCATAACAGAGGAACATTTCCCAAAGGCAGGAATCACCTAAGATATGCATACCAGGGCTGTGCCCCCCAATCATATGCCAACACTTATATTTCTTGTTTTCTTAGGAGAAAAGTATCAGGGGGACCTTGAATCTGCTAGTTCTTGGGGTACCTCCCTTTTCTGAACTTCCTTAATGTAATCCTTGGTCTTGGCAGACATTATCTTGAAGTTAATTCTCCATCCCTGTGAAGCAATGGGGTGGTCTTAGCCTCTCTGAGCGCCTCAGGTGGAAACCAGTATGAAGCAGGAGGCTTAGAAAGAGTAAGAGGAGGGGGAAAGAAGACCTCTCTTTTTCAGGAAAGTTTACATTTTTTAAAGAATTGGTGTGAAATTTCTTAAAAGGGAGAGATGTTTCTTCATATCATTGCTTAGAAGCAGTGCCAGGTACACTCTTTTACTGGGCTTTGCAGAGACCAGAAAGCAGGCAGCTGTAGATCTAATGTTTGTATCCCCCAGACATTCATATGTTAAAATGCTAACCCCAGGGCCATGGTATTAGGAGGCAGGGCCTTTGGTAGGTGATTGGTCAAGAGTGTAGAGCCTTCATGATTGAGATTCACGCCCTTATAAAAGAGGCCCAAGAGAGCTGTCTTGCCCCTTCCAATGAGAAGTTTTGGTCTACAACCTAGAAGAAGGCCCTCACCAGAACTCAATCATGCTGGGACTCTGATCTCAGATTTACAGCCTCCAGAACTGTGAGAAATAAATTTCTGTTGCTTATAAGCCACCCAGTTTATAGTATTTTGTTATAACAGCCCCAGTGGACTAAGACGCAGGCCTTGGGGGCACCTGGATGCATAGGGGATGTCCCTTAACCCACCTTACTCCCTTTCAAAAGCCATCCTCTTTTCCTTTGGAGGTGCTGATAGAGGTGGCAGGCACGTGGCCAAAATAGGTATTAGTTTGTTTTTTAATTTCCTACATGGTCCAATAAAGAATTTAAGGCTTCCTTTTCAGAATATTATATCAATACAATATTTATCTACATCCAGGGTATGTGGGGGCTTGTTTGGAAGAGTGGCAGGTAAGTCAATGTGTACTAGGTGAGGAGCTGGGGAAAAAGGGTCCTAACAGAGAGGAAAAGTATGTGCAAAGGCTCTTTGGAGGGAATGAACAGAGTCAAGGGATGTGAGGGTGTGAAGAAAGCTGTGTGGCTGGAGAGAGCATAGGAGCCTGAAGTCGGACAAAACTGGGAAGGGGGCAGGGGTCAGGCCCCATCTGCCTCACAGACTGTGTTAAACAAGGAGGTGGTGGTGGCAGGATGAAGTTTGTTTTTAAAAGGGTTATTCTGTTTGCTTTGGGGAGAAATGGGCAGGTGTGTGTGTGTCTGTGGGACATTTGGGCTAAATGCTCAGCATCCCAGGAGAATGGGGCAGAGGCAGAGTAAATGCAGGTGGAGCAGTTGGGAGGATACTGAGACAGTCCAGATGAGAAGAAGCTGAGCTGAGGGTCGTGGCTGTGGTGGTGTATGGCAGTGGATGGCTCCTAAAGAAATTTAGGGTGTAAAACCAGTAGGGTTTGTTTGTAGATTTAATATAGCAGTTAGGAAGTAGGTGTCAAAGCTAATTCCTAGATTTTTGACCTAAGCACTTGAATATACAATACTGCCATTTGTAGGAATAAGAAATATTGGAAAAGGACTGGATTGTGGGAAAGATCATGAGGTAACTTTGGGACATGTTGAATTTGAGATGTCTTTGAGGCATCCAAGAGGAGACATTGAATAGTAGATGAGGAGATGGAGAACTTAAGTTGCCAAATGTCTTAACAAAATTCTCTCACTAAGAATGAAAGATCCAATTCTAGATTTCAGATCTCCCGATTCCTACTTCAGTGCTCATTCCCTGATCAGTTCTTTCTATTGAGTGATGTCAAAGAATAAAGGACAGTGCACATATTTTCCTGGGATTCAGGGCACTTAGCCCTGATCAACTGTCATAAATATGTTTATTTGAAATTGTCTGTTAATTTTTAAAATTCATCAGATTTATTGTTCTACTGTATAACATGTTTGTTCCTTCTGTATAGTAATGTGATTAAAAGCTACTTATCTTGGAGTAGAATTGCTGCTCCAGGAGGATGCTGTGGGTGTGTTCTGGGGTGATGGAACCACATGCCTGGGAAGATGCTGGTTCAAGGCTGCCTCCAGTAGTGGTGCTGCCTCTCTGGGCATGACCCATGAGAGCAGCATGGCAGCCTACTTATTATAATGTAGAAAAACAGTATTTGGAGTGGATTGAGAGTGGGGACAGGGATGATGATGAGTTTGGTTTTGAATATGTAGCTGAGTGATGTGTCACTCAGTCCTATTTTACAGCAAAGGAAGTGCAGCAGGAGGCCTATGACCCAGGGACCCACGTACTGCTCCTCCGGTTCTAACATCATTCCACCTAGCTGTCCACCTAGCTTCAGCTGAAGAGAGCAACAGAAAGGCCTTTCAAAGGCACAGCTATGGCACCAGCTTGAAGATAATACCTCACAGAATGCGTGTTATTCTTTAGGATACAATATGCATCCTAAATCAACAATCAATATGTAGTGCTATATCACTTGCAGGTAGAATATATGGGTCTGGAAATCAAGAGGTAGAAGTAGAAGTGGTTCCTTTTACCATTACTCCAAGTGGCCCATTTGGGCAATTTGTGCTTCTTGTCCCGGCAACTCTGGGCTTCCTGGGTTTAGAAGTCCTGGTGCCCAGAACGGCATGCTTCCACCAGGAAACATAAAAGTCTGTGTTAAACTTCAAGCTGTGGCTGCCACTTAGTTATCCCAGGCTCCTCTTGCCAAGATGGCATGATGCAAGCAAAGAAATCACTAACTGGCCGTACGAATTTACTCTGATCATCAAATGGATGTACGGCTGCTAGGTACTCGTCTCCCCACTGCCGGGGCAGTTGGCTGTGATATCTCACAGCAAAATTCCTCCCTGGGAATTGCCCTAGGCTGAGGGGAGCTGCTTTACTTAAGATTTTGTCCCTTCCCTGGGGACAGCCTACAGCTAAAGGCTGGTGGATCTCAGGGTACAAAATTTGAGCCCCCTTACCACAATGTTGGGCAGAAAGGAAGGGTCCTCCCAGCTCCCTGTGGGACTGACAGTTTGTTGCCATGGTGCATCACACTTCAGCCTCTCCACTTACCCAGTCCTGCTGCCTCTACTCACCTACAGGTGCTGTTCCTAAGGACATCTCCAGTGAACCACCCACTTTCAAATCTCCAACTCAGAGTCTTTCTCCCAGGGAATTGGAGTGAAACAAAGTGGCTCAGGGACATGCCAAATAAATAGCTGAAAATATGGGCTGGCATTTAGAAGAAAGATCTGCGTTACAGATATAGACTTGGAAGTCATCCATCTACAGACAATAGTGAAAGGGCTTGAATAAGATTGTTCAGGGAGAATGATAGATTCTGATACAGAGAGGGAGGACGTCAATTATATTAGAATAGAAGCAATGTGAATAGAAGTATGTGGATTTATAAATGTTACTGTTTGGTGCTCAGTAAGAGGCTTTGCAAAGAGAAGGAAGGTAATCTTGTAGAACTTAGTACTTAGAGTTTTTTAAAAGTTATGTTGAAATGCTCAGTTCATGAAGATAATGAGAAGGCTGAAGAATATTTGACTTCTTTTGACCCTAAGGGTGAGATAAGCAAGGAACAGACTTGAAGTAGAACCAGATAGGACAGAAGGCTCATTATAGAGTAAATGATACCTGCTGGGCTCCTGGTTGTCAGGGTTAAAGGTCCCTTACTTTAAAAATGAAATGATATAATGAGACAAGCCAAATGTAAATAAACAGTCATCAGGTAATTTTTCATATGCCATTAGACTCAGGTTATGTTCCTGCACAGCTGGTTCCCATAGCCTTTCTCAGCTGTTCATTGTTTCCTTGTCTGGTATACCTTGAGGGAGGCGGAAGCTGGGTGACTCTCATCACCACCTTGCCCTGCCTCTCTCTCTCTCTCTTTTTTTTTTTTTTTTTTTTTTTCCGATTTCTACTTTTCTCTTTATTCTTGTGGCTCTCTTCTTAAATTTGTTTTTCTTTTTCTTGTTTTAAATCTTGCTTACTTTTGGTTAGCCTTTGCCTTTTATAGGTTGGAGCAAAAGTAATTGGAGTTTTTTCAAATTTTAATGGCAACTGCTGCAATTACTTTTGCACCAACCTAATATAAATGAAATCTGTCAACTTGAAAGTTTGAAATTATTTGATATTGGAATAAAAGTGGTATAATTCTGGGAGCACAAGGGGTTAAGATTCCAAGGGGCAGCACAACGAGGCTTTAGCCACACCTTCCCTGAACCATACATGAGCAGAGTGGAATTTGTGCTGTCACGTATTACAACTATTGCCCTAAGCTTTAATCTAAGATTTGCCACCTCAGATTTGGGAGCTTTTTCCTTTGTTGTTGTTAATCCCAAAAAACAAGAACAGCATGTGAGTATATTTCCTTTCACCCAGGGGGTTACTCAACAAAAGTATAAGGAAGGCTTAAGGCCTTTATAAAGGTATAAGCCTTTAAGTTTTAGTATTTACTTAAAGATATATAACAATGCTCTTTCTTGGAGAACAGATTGATGCTATTATTCAAGTTATATTCATCTTTTAGGTTAAAAAGATTTCCTACTTCCCATAACTATACTGAGTATTTTACAAATATTAAGTATATATTACTTTAAACCCCAAATTGAAGACAACCTAACATGGACTCTAGTCTCCTCATTTCAACTTTCTACCTGGCAGTTTTAAAGTTGAACTACTTAAAAAAATTTTCTTTTAACAGTTGAGCTACAATTTTCAGTTATTAACAAAGTAAAAACATCCCCAGATATTTAAGGAAAAATCTGTCTCCCTCTGTGTTTTCCACATTTGGTAAAGTAGGAAAAAAGCTTAAAGTTTGGTAGAATTTATTTTTGGCCAAGAATGGCAGTCTTTGGTGATTAAGCTAAAATATGCAGATGATAATAAACATGTGCTAACTTAATGAGAGGTGACAATGTGCTAGCAACCCTCACTCTCGTTGCCTCCTCGGCCTTGGCGTCCAGTCTAGTGGTGCTTGAGGAGCCCTTCAGCCCACCACTGCACCATGGGAGCCCCTCTCTGGGCTGGCCAAGGCTGGAGCCGTCTCCCTCTGCTTGCAGGGAGAGTCACAGGCAGGAACCAGGGCTGCGTGTGGTGCTCATGGGCCAGCGCCAGTTCGGGTGTGCGCTCGCTGGGCTCACCCAGCACTTGGAGCCACCGGCCAGAGCTGCTGGCCCAGGGCAGTGAGGGGCTTAGCACTGGGGCCAGCAGCTACAGAGGGTGTGCTGGGTCTCCTAGCAGAGCCGACCTGCCGGTGCTGTGCTTGAATTCTCACTGGGCCTCAGCTGCCTCCCTGCGGGGCAGAGCTCCTGACCTGCAGCCCGCCATGCCCGAGCCCAGCCTGAGTCTCCCCGGCAGGCAGCTGCCCCCTGTGCCTGCAGCGCCGGGTCCCATTGACCACCCAAGGGCTGAGGAGTGCAGGCCCACGGCAAGGGACTGGCGGGCAGCTCTGCCTGCAGGTGGGGTGAGGGATGCACTAGATGAAGCCAGTTGGGCTCCTGAGTCTAGTGGGGACTTGGAGAACTTTTATGTCTAGCTAAGGGATTGCAAATGCACCAATCAGCACTCTGTATCTAGCTCAAGGTTTGCAAATACACCAATCAGTACTCTGCAGCTAGCTAACCTAGGAGGACTTGGAGAACTTTTATGTCTAGCTAGAGGATTGTAAATGCACCAATCAGCATTCTGTGTCTAGCTCAGGGATTGTAAACGTACCAATCAGCACTCTGTCAAAACGGACCAATCAGCTCTCTGTAAAATGGACCAATCAGCAGGATGTGGGTGGGGCCAGATGAGGGAATAAAAGCAGGTTGCCCGAGCCAGCCAGTGGCAATCCGCTTGGGTCCCCTTCCACACTATGGAAGCTTTGTTCTTTTGCTCTTTAGGTAAATCTTGCTGCTACTCACTCTGGGTCCACACTGCTTTTATGAGCTGCGACACTCACTGCGAAGGTCTGCAACTTCACTCTTGAAGCCAGCAAGACCACGAACCCACCAGAAAGAATGAGAAACTCCAGACATGCTGCCTTTAAGAGCTGTAACACCACGAGGGTCTGCAGCTTCACAACTGAAGTCAGTGAGACCACGAACCCACCAGAAGGAATAAACTGCGGATACATCTGAACATCTGAAGGAACAAACTTTGGACTACCATCTTTATAAGGTGTAACACTCACCGCAAAGGTCTGCAGCTTCACTTGTGAAGCCAGCGAGACCACGAACCCACTGGGAAGAACGAACAACTCCAGATGTGCTGCCTTTAAGAGCTGTAACACCGCGAGGGTCTGCAGATTCACTCCTGAAGTCAGACCACGAACTCACCAGAAGGAAGAAACTGTGGACACATCTGAACATCTGAAGGAACAAACTCCAGATTACCACCTTTAAGAACTATAACACTCACAACGAGGGTCCGCGGCTTCATTCTTGAAGTCAGCAAGACCAAGAACCCACCAATTCTGGATGCAGTAATAGGACCCCTGAAAACAATTTTTCTGAAGGTTGGGTGGATTTGAATAATTTCAAGCAAACTCTTTCTTTGGATTTATTTATTTATTTATTTATTTATTTATTTATTACCACAAGTGTGCTTTCTGAGACGTCCAGTTGAGGTTACTGTGTGGATTAGCCAGTACATGAACTATATTAACCCCAAAATGCTAATTATTGTCAAATGTCAAGGTTTCTTTCTGGAGGGAGGTGGTGGCTCATACCTGTAATCCCAGCACTTTGGAAGGTGGAGGTGGGAAGATGGCTTGAGGTGAGAGGTTCAAGACCTGGGCAACATAGTGAGACCCTGTCTCTACAAAAAATTAAAAGATAATTTGCTGGGCGTGATGGTGTGCACCTGTGGTCCCAGCTACTAAGGAGGCTGAGGTGGGAGGATGACTTGAGCCTGGGAGGTTGAGGCTGCAATGAGCCATGATCCTGCTAATGTACTCCAGTCTGAGCATCAGAGTGAGATTCTGTCTCAAAAAAATAAAAAAAAATAACAAAAAATTTAAAAAGATTTATTTCTAAAGTACAGTAGGTGCCCAAAGGGTGAATGGGTGGAGATACTCCTGTTCCTTGTAGTCACTCAGAATGCGTCTGATGAGGCCCCACCATTCTGTTGCTTTACTGGCTGGAACAGTCTTAGAGTTGCTATATACAGGAAAGAGGGGAGTAGAGAATCATGCAAGATGTTTATTATTATTATTATACTTTAAATTCTGGGATACACGTACAGAATGTGTAGGTTTGTTACATAGGTATACACAAGCCATGGTGATTAGCCACACCCATCAACCCGTCATCTACATTTTAGGTATTTCTCCTAATGCTATCCCTCCCCTAGCCTCCGACCCACTGACAGGCCCCAATGTGTGATGTTCCCCTCCCTGTGTCCATATGTTCCCATTGGCCAGCTCCCAATTAAGAGTGAGGACATGCAGTGTTTGGTTTTCTGTTCCTGTGTTAGTTTGCTAAGGATGATGGTTTCCAGCTTCATCCATGTCCCTGCAAAGGACATGAACTCATCCTTTTTTATGGCTGCATAGGATTCCATGGTGTATATGTGCCATATTTTCTTAATCCAGTCTATCACTGATGGACTTTTGGGTTGGTTCCAAGTCTTTACTGTTGTGAACAGTGCTGCAATAAACATATGTATGCATGTGTCTTTATAGTAGAATGATTTATAATCATTTGGGCATAATCCCAGTAATGGGATTGCTGGGTCAAATGGCATTTCTGGTTCTAGATCCTTGAGGAATCGGCACACTGTTCTCCACAATGGTTGAACTAATTTACATGTCCACCAGCAGTGTAAGAGTGTTCCTATTTCTCTACATCCTCTCCAGCATCTGTTGTTTCCTGATATTTTAATGATTGCCATTCCAAATGGCATGAGATGGTATCTCATTGTGGTTTTGATTTGCATTTGTCTAATGACCTGTGTTGATGAGCTTTTTTTCTTATGTTTGTTGGCTGCATAAATGTCTTCTTTTGAGAAATGTCTGTTCATATCCTTTGCCCACTTTTTATTGGAGTTTTTTTTTTTCTTGTAAATTTGTTTAA
The DNA here is from genome assembly GCF_003255815.1 of Theropithecus gelada. Taxonomy (NCBI): domain Eukaryota; kingdom Metazoa; phylum Chordata; class Mammalia; order Primates; family Cercopithecidae; genus Theropithecus; species Theropithecus gelada. The sequence goes on along the minus strand of NC_037673.1, from coordinate 111,297,037 downwards.
ATTATTTGTGGATTCTGGATTTAAGCCCTTGTCAGATGGATAGATTGCAAAAATGTTCTCCCATTCTGTAGATTGCCTGTGCACTCTGATAATAGTTTCTTTTACTGTGCAGGAGCGCTTTAGTTTGACTAGATCCCATTTGTCAATTTTGGCATTTGTTGCCATTGCTTTAGGTGTTTTAGTCATGAAATCTTTGCCCATGCCTATGTCCTGAATGGTATTGCCTGGGTTTTCTTCTAGGGTTTTTATGGTTTTAGGCCTTACATTTAAGTCTTTAATCCATCTAGAGTTAATTTTTGTATACGTTGTAAAGAACGGATCCAGTTTCAGTTTTCTGTGTATGGCTAGCCAGTTTTCCCAACACCACTTGTTTAATAGGGAATCCTTTCTCTATTGCTTGTTTTTGTCAGGTTTGTCAAAGATCCGGTGGTTGTAGTAAGGAAGGAGACCACTACTACTCCTGCTACCCTCCTTCCCTCACCTTACCTAGTTCACAAGACAGGAGGAAAGAGAAAGAAACAAAAGTAAGATAAATAGCCAGACAACCTTGTCACCACCACCTGGCCCTAGGAGTTAAAAAAAAAAGTAATAACAATAACATCAACCCCTGACCTAAACTACTTGTATTATCTGTAAATCCCAGACACTGTATGAAAAAAAAAAAAAAAAAGCATTGTAAAACTTTTTGTTCTGTTATCTGATGCATGTAAGCCCCAGTCACATTTCCCATGCTTGCTTGATTTATGACCACCCTTTCACGTGGACCCCCTTAAAGTTGTAAGCCTTTAAAAAGGTGAAGTATTTCTTTTTCAGGGAGCTTGGCTCTTAAGACACGAGTCTGCTGATGTTCCCAGCTGAATAAAAAACCTCTTCCTTCTTTAATCCAGTGTCTGAGGAGCTTTGTCTGTGGCTCATCTTGCTACATTTCATGTGTGACATTATTTCTGAGGCCTCTGTCCTGTTCCATTGGTCTATATATCTGTTTTGGTACCAGTACCATACTGTTTTGCTTACTGTAGCTTTGTTGTATACTTTGAAGTCAGGTAGCATGATGCCTCCAGCTCTGTTCTTCTTGCTTAGAATTGTCTTGGCTATACAGGCTCTTTTTTTCAGTTCCGTATGAAATTTAAAGTAGTTTTTTTCCAATTCTGTGAAGAAAGTCAGTGTAGCTCAATGGGGATGGCATTGAATCTTTAAATTACCTTGGGCAGTATGGCCATTTTCATGAGTGTGAAATGAGCATGGAATTTTTTTCCATTTGTTTGTGTCCTCTCATATTTCCTTCAGCAGTGATTTGTAGTTCTCATTGAAGAGGTCCTTCCCATCCCTTGTAAGTCGGATTCCTAGGTATTTTATTCTCTTTGTAACAATTGTGAATGGGAGTTCACTTGTGATTTGGCTCTCTGCTTGTCCGTTATTGGTGTATAGGAATGCTGGTGATTTTTGCACATTGAATTTTTATCCTGAGACTTTGCTGAAGGTGCTTATCAGCTTAAGGAGAATTTGGGCTGAGACAATGGAGTTTTCTAAATACACAATCATGTCATCTGCAAACAGAGACAATTTGACTTCCTCTCTTCCTACTCAAATACCCTTTTTTTCTTTCTCTTGCCTGATTGCCCTGGCCAGAACTTGCAACACTATGTTGTATAGAAGTGGTGAGAGAAGGCATCCCTGTCTTGTGCCAGTTTTCAAAGGGTATGCTTCCAGGTTTTGCCTGTTCAGTGTGATATTGGGTATGGGTTTGTCATAAATAGCTCTTACTATTTTGATATACATTCCATTGATATCTAGCTTATTGAGAGTTTTTAGCATGAAGCGGTGTTGAATTTTATTGAAGTCCTTTTCTGCATCTATTGAGATAATCATGTGGTTTTATCATTGGTCCCGTTTATGTGATGAATTATGTTTACTGATTTGCTTATGTTGAACCAGGCTTGCATCTCAGGGAAGAAGCTGACTTGATCATGGTGGATAAGCTTTTTGATATGCTGCTGGATTTGGTTTGCCAGTATTTTATTGAGGAATTTCACATCGATGTTCATCAGGGATATTGGCCTGCAATTTTCTTTTTGCGTTGTGTCTCTGCCATGTTTTGGTATCAGGATGATGCTGGTCTCATAAAATGAGTTAGGGAGGAATCTCTCTTTTTCTGTTGTTTGTAATAGTTTCAGAAGAAATGGAACCAGCTCCTCTTTGTACCTCTGGTAGATTTCAGCTGTGCATTTGTTTGGACCTGAGCTTTTTTTCTTTTTGGTTGGTAGGCTGTTAATTACTGCCTCAATTTCAGAACTTATTATTGATCTATTCAGGGATTAGATTTCTTGGTGGTTTAATGTTGGGAGGGTGTATGTGTCCAGGAATTTGTCCATTTCTTCTAGATTTTCTAGTTTTGTGTAAAGGTGTTTATAGTATTCTCTGACAGCAGGTTGTATTTCTGTGGTGTTGGGAACAGGCCCCCAAATCTGGCCATAAACTGTCCCCAAAACTGGCCATAAGCAAAATCTCTGCAGCACTGTGACATGTTCATGATGGCTGTGATGCCCACAGTAAAAGTTGTGGGTTTACCGGAATGAGGGCAAGGAACACCTGGCCCACCCAGGGCGGAAAACCGCTTAAGGCACTCCTAAGCCACAAATAATAGCATGAGCAATCTGTGCCTTTAGGTCATTTTCCTGCTCCAGATAACTAGCCAAAGCCCATCCCTTTGTTTCCTGTTTTAGTTAATCTATAATCTATAGAAACAGTTCTTATCACTGGCTTTCTGTCAATCAATATGTGGGTAAAACTCTGTTCATGGTTCTCAGCTCTGAAGGCTGTCAGACCCCTGATTTCCCACTCCACACTCTATATTTCTGTGTGTGTGTCTTTAATTCCTCTAGTGCCACTGGGTTAGGGTCTCCATGACTGAGCTGGTCTCAGCAAGTGGTGCCCATATGTGCAGCTCAAACCTGGGTCAAAGGGTCACAGGAGCAACAGTTGGAGAATGTGGAACTAAGCTGGAGGATACCCGGGTACACTTCTTTTTTTTTAAATTAAATTAAATTTTATTATTATTTTTTTTTGTTTTATTATTATTATTATACTTTAAGTTCTAGGGTACATGTGCACGACATGCAGGTTTGTTACATATGTATACCTGTGCCATGTTGGTGTGCGGCACCCATCAACTCGTCAGCACCCATCAACTCGTCATTTACATCAGGTATAACTCCCAATGCCATCCCTCCCTCCTCCCCCCTCCCCATAATTGGCCCCAGTGTGTGATGTTCCCCTTCCAGAGTCCAAGTGATCTCATTGTTCAGTACCCACCTATGAGTGAGAACATGCAGTGTTTGGTTTTCTGTTCTTGCAATAGCTTGCTGAGAATGATGGTTTCCAGCTGCATCCATGTCCCTGAAAAGGACATGAACTCATCTTTTTTATGGCTGCATAGTATTCCATGGTGTATATGTGCCACATTTTCTTAATCCAGTCTGTCACTGATGGACATGTGGGCTGATTCCAAGTCTTTGCTGTTGTGAATAGTGCCACAATGAACATACGTGTGCATGTGTCTTTATAGCAGCATGATTTATAATCCTTTGGGTACATACCCAGTAATGGGATGGCTGGGTCAAATGGTATTTCTACTTCTAGATCCTTGAGGAATCGCCATACTGCTTTCCACAATGGTTGAACTAGTTTACAATCCCACCAACAGTGTAAAAGTGTTCCTATTTCTCCACATCCTCTCCAGCACTTGTTTCCTGACTTTTTAATGATTGCCATTCTAACTGGTGTGAGATGGTATCTCATTGTGGTTTTGATTTGCATTTCTCTGATGGCGAGTAATGATGAGAATTTTTTCATGTGTCTGTTGGCTGAATGCATGTCTTCTTTTGAGGAATGTCTGTTCATATCCTTTGCCCACTTTTTGATGGGGTTGTTTGTTTTTTTCTCATAAATTTGTTTGAGTTCTTTGTAGGTTCTGGATATTAGCCCTTTGTCAGATGAGTAGATTGCAAAAATTTTCTCCCATTCTGTAGGTTGCCTGTTCACTCTGATGGTAGTTTCTTTGGCTGTGCAGAACTCTTTACTTTAATTAGATCCCATTTGTCAATTTTGGCTTTTGTTGTCATTGCTTTTGGTGTTTTAGACAGGAAGTCCTTGCCCATGCCTATGTCCTGAATAGTATTACCTAGGTTTTCTTCTAGGGTTTTTATGGGATTAGGTCTAACATTTAAGTCTCTAATCCATCTTGAATTAATTTTCGTATAAGGAGTAAGGAAAGGATCCAGTTTCAGCTTTCTACTTATGGCTAGCCAATTTTCCCAGCACCATTTATTAAATAAGGAATCCTTTCCCCATTTCTTGTTTTTTTCAGGGTTGTCAAAGATCAGATGGCTGTAGATTTGTGGTATTATTTCTGTGGACTCTGTTCTGTTCCATTGGTCTATATCTCTGTTTTGGTACCAGTACCATGCTGTTTTGGTTATTGTAGCCTTGTAGTATAGTTTGAAGTCAGGTAGCATGATGCCTCCAGCTTTGTCCTTTTGGCTTAGGATTGTCTTGGCAATGCGAGGTCTTTTTTGGTTGCATACGAACTTTAAAGCAGTTTTATCCAATTCTGTGAAGAAAGTCATTGGTAGCTTGACGGGGATGGCATTGAATCTATAAATTACCTTGGGCAGTATGGCCATTTTCATGATATTGATTCTTCCTATCCATGAGCATGGAATGTTCTTCCATTTGTTTGTGTCCTCTTTTATTTCACTGAGCAGTGGTTTGTAGTTCTCCTTGAAGAGGTCCTTTACATCCCTTGTAAGTTGGATTCCTAGGTATTTTATTCTCTTTGAAGCAATTGTGAATGGAAGTTCATTCCTGATTTGGCTCTCTGTCTGTTACTGGTGTTTAAGAATGCTTGTGATTTTTGCATATTGATTTTTTATCCTGAGACTTTGCTGAAGTTTCTTATCAGCTTAAGGAGATTTTGGGCTGAGACAATGGGGTTTTCTAAATATATAATCATGTCATCTGCAAACAGGGACAATTTGACTTCTTCTTTTCCTAACTGGATACCCTTGATTTCTTTCTCTTGCCTGATTGCCCTATCTAGAATTTCCAACACTATGTTGAATAGGAGTGGTGAGAGAGGGCATCCCTGTCTTGTGCCAGTTTTCAAAGGGAATGCTTCCAGTTTTTGCCCACTCAGTATGATATTGGCTGTGGGTTTGTCATAAATCGCTCTTATTATTTTGTGATGCGTTCCATCGATGCCGAATTTATTGAGAGTTTTTAGCATGAAGGGCTGTTGAATTTTGTCAGAGGCCTTTTCTCCATCTATTGAGATAATCTTGTGGTTTTTGTCTTAGGTTCTGTTTATATGCTGGGTTACGTTTATTGATTTGCTTATGTTGAACCAGCTTTGCATCCCAGGGATGAAGCCCACTTGATCCTTGTGGATAAGCTTTTTGATGTGCTGCTGGATCCGGTTTGCCAGTATTTTATTGAGGATTTTTGCATCAATGTTCATCAGGGATATTGGTCTAAAATTCTCTTTGTTGTGTCTCTGCCAGGCTTTGGTATCAGGATGATGTTGGCCTCATAAAATGAGTTATGGAGGATTCTCTCTTTTTCTATTGATTGGAATAGTTTCAGAAGGAATGGTACCAGCTCCTCCTTGTACCTTTGGTTGAATTCAGCTGTGAATCCATCTAGTCCTGGACTTTTTTTGGTTTGTAGGCTATTAATTATTGCCTCAATTTCAGAGCCTACTATTAGTCTATTTGGGGATTCAACTTCTTCCTGGTTTAGTCTTGGGAGAGTGTAAGTGTCCAGGAAATTATCCATTTCTTCTAGATTTTCTAGTTTACTTGCGTAGAGGTGTTTATAGTATTCTCTGATTGTAGTTTGTATTTCTGTGGGGTCGGTGGTGATATCCCCTTTATCATTTTTTATTGTGTCTATTTGATTCTTCTCTCTTTTCTTCTTTATTAGTCTTGCTAGCAGTCTATCAATTTTGTTGATCTTTTCCAAAAACCAGCTCCTGGATTCATAGATTTTTTGGAGGGTGTTGTGTGTCTCTATCTCCAGTTCTGCTCTGATCTTAGTTATTTCTTCCTTCTGCTAGCTTTTGAATGTGTTTGCTCTTACTTCTCTAGTTCTTTTGATTGTGATGTTAGAGTGTCAATTTTAGATCCTTCCTGCTTTCTCTTGTGTACATTTAGTGCTATGAATTTCCCTCTACACACTGCTTTAAATGTGTCCCAGAGATTCTGGTATGTTGTATCTTTGTTCTCTTTGGTTTCAAAGAACATCTTTATTTCTGCCTTCATTTCGTTATGTACCCAGTAGTCATTCAGGAGCAAGTTGTTCAGTTTCCATGTAGTTGAGTGGTTTTGATTTTCTTAATCCTGAGTTCTAGTTTGACTGCACTGTGGTCTGAGAGACAGTTTGTTATAATTTCTGTTCTTTTCCATTTGCTGAGGAGTGCTTTACTTCCAACTATGTGGTCAATTTTGGAATAAGTGCGATGTGGTGCTGAGAAGAATGTATATGCTGTTGATTTGGGGTGGAAAGTTCTGTAGATGTCTATTAGGTCTGCTTGTTGCAGAGTTGAGTTCAATTCCTGGATATCCTTGTTAACTTTCTGTCTCGTTGATCTGCCTAATGTTGACAGTGGGCTGTTGAAGTCTCCCATTATTATTGTATGGGAGTCTAAGTCTCTTTGTAAGTCTCTAAGGACTTGCTTTATGAATCTGGGTGCTCCTGTATTGGGTGCATATATATTCAGGATAGTTAGCTCTTCCTGTTGAATTGATCCCTTTACCATTATGTAATTGCCTTCTTTGTCTCTTTTGATCTTTGATGGTTTAAAGTTTGTTTTATCAGAGACTAGGATTGCAACACCTGCTTTTTTTTTTTTTTTTTTTCCATTTGCTTGGTAGATCTTCCTCCATCCCTTTATTTTGAGCCTATGTGTGTCTCTGCATGTGAGATGGGTCTCCTGAATACAGCAAACTGATGGTCTTGACTCTTTATCCAATTTGCCAGTCTGTGTCTTTTAATTGGGCTATTTAGTTCATTTACATTTGAAGTTAATATTGTTATGTGTGAACTTGATCCTGTCATTGTGATATTAGCTGGTTATTTTCCTCTTTAGTTGATGCAGTTTCTTCCTAGCATCGATGGTCTTTACATTTTGGCATGTTTTTGCAATGGCTGGTACCGGTTGTTTCTTTCCATGTTTAGTGCTTCCTTCAGGGTCTCTTGTAGGGCAGGCCTGGTGGTGACAAAATCTGTAAGCATTTGCTTGTCTGTAAAGGATTTTATTTCTCCTTCACTTATGAAACTTAGTTTGGCTGGATATGAAATTCTGGGCTGAAAATTCTTTTCTTCAAGAATGTTGAATATTGGCCCTCACTCTCTTCTGGCTTGTAGAGTTTCTGCTGAGAGATCTGCTGTTAGTCTGATGGGCTTCCCTTTGTGGGTAACCCGACCTTTCTCTCTGGCTGCCCTTAACAGTTTTTCCTTCATTTCAACTTTGGCAAATCTGACAATTATGTGTCTTGGAGTTGCTCTTCTCGAGGAATATCTTTGTGGCATTCTCTGTATTTCCTGAATTTGAATGTTTGCCTGCCTTACTAGGTTGGGGAAGTTCTCCTGGATGATATCCTGAAGAGTGTTTTCCAACTTGTTTCCATTTTCCCCCTCACTTTCAGGCACCTTAATCAGATGTAGATTTGGTTTTTTCACGTAATCCCATACTTCTTGAAGGGTTTGTTCGTTTCTTTTTTCTCTTTTTTTCTTTAGACTTCTCTTCTCACTTCATTTCATTCATTTGATCCTCATTCGCTGATACTTTTTCTTCCAGTTGATTGAGTTGGTTACTGAAGCTTGTGCATTTTTCACGTACTTCTCGTGTCATGATTTTTATCTCTGTCAGTTTGTTTATGTCCTTCTCTGCATTGATTATGCTAGTTATCCATTCTTCCATTCTTTTTTCAAGATTTTTAGTTTCTTTGCGCTGGGTACGTAATTCCTCTTTTAGCTCCCAGCAGTTTGATGGACTGAAACAGTCTTCTCTCAACTCGTCAAATTCATTTTCCGTCCAACTTTGATCCGTTGCTAGCGATGAGCTGCGTTCCTTTGGAGGGGGAGATGCGCTCTTATTTTTTGAATTTCCAGCTTTTCTGCCCTGCTTTTTCTCCATCTTTGTGGTTTTATCTGCCTTTGGTCTTTGATGATGGTGATGTACTGATGGGGTTTTGGTGTGGGCATCCTTTCCATTTGTTAGTTTTCCTTCTAACAGTCAGGACCATCAGCTGTAGGTCTGTTGGAGATAGCTTGAGGTCCACTCCAGACCCTGTTTGCCTGGGTATCAGCAGCAGAGGCTGCAGAAGATAGAATATTGCTGAACAACGAGTGTTCCTGTCTGATTCTTGCTCTGGAAGCTTCATCTCAGGGGTGTACCCTGCCGTGTGAGGTGTGGGATATCAGTCTGCACCTAGTCGGGGATGTGTCCCAGTTAGGCTACTCAGGGTTCGGGTCCCACCTGAGCAGGCAGTCTGTCCATTCTCAGATCTCAACCTCTGTGTTGGGAGATCCATTGCTCTCTTCAAATCTGTCAGACAGGGTCATTTGCATCTGCAGAGGTTTCTGCTGCTTTTTGTTTAGCTATGCCCTGTCCCCAGAGGTGGAGTCTACAGAGACAGGCAGGCCTCCTTGAGCTGCTGTGGGCTCAACCCAGTTCGAGCTTCCCAGCTGCTTTGTTTACCTACTTAAGCCTCAGCAATGGCGGGTGCCCCTCCCCCAGCCTCGCTGCTGCCTTGTAGTTAGATCTCAGCCTGCTTTGCTAGGGATGAGGGAGGCTCCATGGGCATGGGACCCTCACCGCCAGGTGTGGGATATAATCTCCTGGTGTGCCATTTGCTAAGAGCCTTGGTAAAGTGCAGTACTAAGGTGGGAGTGACCCAATTTTCCAGGTGTTGTGTGTCTTAGTTCCCCTGGCTGGGAAAAGGGATTACCTTCCCCTTTGTGCTTCCCAGGTGAGGCAATGCCTCACCCTGCTTCAGCTCTCGCTGGTGGGACTGCACCAGCTGACCAGCACCGATTGTCTGGCACTCCCCAGTGAGATGAACTTGGTACCTCAATTGAAAATGCAGAAATCACCCATCTTCTGTGTCACTAGCACTGGGAGCTGGAGGTTGGAGCTGTTCCTATTCAGCCCTCTTGCTCTGGGTCTTCCCGGGTACTCTTAAGCAATCCCTGTGGTGAGTACAAAGGAGAGCTCGGAAGCATCAGGGTAACAACGGCACAAGTGTGGGTTCTGGTTTGTTCCCCCTTGGAACCTTTTCACACTAATGATGAGAAGGAACGAAAGTATAACCAAGTAACAGAAGAGGTGACAGAGCAGGTTTGTTTGCCAGATAAAGCTAAAGTGGCAAAGGAGCAAGAGGTTCATTCCTACCCTTCCAAACTCCCTCATTGTTTTGAAGAAGAAGAGTGGCCTGACCCTCTGGATCTTTCTTTTCCTGAGAACACTGCGCAAAAAGTAGTTGCCCCAGTGACTGTCTGAGTAGCACCTCGAATGACTGCTCTCAGTTCTATTCAGGCAGGAATTCAGCAAGCTAAACGAGAGCGTGATATAGAGGCTTGGCAGTTTCCTGTTAGGATACACCCACCTTATCAACAGGGGAATGTTATAGCGACATTTGAACCTTTTCCTTTTAAAATACTTGAAGAGTTTAAACAGGCTATCAATCAGTATGAACCAAGTCTATGCCCAAAATATAAAAGAAAACATTGGGCTAATCAATGTCACTCTAAGTTTGATAAAGATGTGACCCCAATTTCGGGAAATGCCATGAGGGGCCCATCCTGGGCCCCATTCCAAACCGGGGCATTTCTGGCTCAGGCCATTCCCTCACTGCTGTACAATGCCTGTCCCCCAGCACAGCTGGTACTGCTGCAGTAGATTTATGATGCACAGAAGCCATGAGCCTTCTGCCCTGGGAACCCCTGCAGAAAGTTCCAACAGGAGTCTGCGGACCCTTTCCAATGGGGACAATAGGATTACTTCTAGGTAGGCCTAGTTTAAATTTAAAAGGAGTGCAAGTACATACAGGAGTCATTGATTCAGATTACAATGGGGAAATTCAAATTGTTATATCTACTTCTGTTCCCTGGAAAGCAGAGCCAGGAGAGTGTAGAGCAGAACTCCTGCCATATGTGGAAATAGGGAAAAGTAAAACTAAATAAACAGGAGGATTTAGAAGCACAAACAAACAAAGCAAAACAGCTTATTGGGTGAATCAAACTACTGATAAATGTACTACCCGTGAAATAACTTCAGGGAAAGAAATTTAAAGGTTTGATAGATACAGGAGCAGACATTTCAGTCATTTCTCTACAGCACTGGCTGTGTGGCCAATTCAACCTGCTCAATTTAACATAGCTGGAGTTGGTAAAGCCCCTGAAGTATATCAAAGTAGTTATATTTTGCATTGTGAAGGACCTGATGGACAACCTGGGACTATTCAACCAATTGTAACTTCTCTACCTATAAATTTATGGGGAAGAGATTTATGACAACAATGGGGAGCACATGTTCTTATTCCAGAGCAATTATACAGTCCTCAAAGTCAACATATGATGCATGAAATGGGGTATGTCCCTGGTATGGGACTAGGAAAAAATTTGCAATGTTTGAAGGAACTACTTCAAGTGGAAAGACAGAGTTCCCACCAAGGTTTAGGATATCATTTTTGATGGTGGCCATTGTTAAGCCTCCAGAACCTATATCTTTAAAATGGTTAACAGATAAGCCAATTTGGATAGAACAATGGCCACTAAGTGAAGAGAAACTGGAGGCTTTAGAGGACTTAGTTAATGAACAATTAGAAAGAGGACACAGTACCAACATTTTCCCTTGGAATTCTCCTGTCCTTGTTATTAAGAAAAAATCAGGTAAATGGAGAATGTTGACAGATCTTAGAGCCATTAATTCAGTTATACAACCTATCGGGGCATTGCAGCCAGGACTGCGTTCTTCCTCTATGAATCCAAAAAATTGGCCTTTAATAGTCATAGATTTAAAAGACTGTTTCTTTACTATCCCCTTAGCTGAGCAAGACTGTGAACGGTTTGCATTTACAATTCCTGCAGTAAACATCCTGCAGCCTGCTAAGCGTTTTCATTGGAAAGTGTTGCCACAAGACATGTTAAACAGTCCAACAATTCACCAGATGTATGTAGAGCAAGCAATTGAACCTACTCGGAAAAATTTTTCAGTGTTACATTATTCATTATATACTTTGTGGTGCCCCCACTCGAGAAATATTACTCCAATATGATGATCACTTGTAAAATTTGATTTCTTGTGCTGGTTTAATTACAGCTCCTGACAAAATTCAGACTGCTACTCCTTACTCCTACTTGGGGACCTTAGTAAATGACACTACAATAGTGCCACGGAAAGTAACCATACATAAGGATCAACTGAAAACATTAAATGACTTTCAAAAACTACTAGGGGATGTTAATTGGATATGACCTGCTCTAGACATTCCTACCTATGCCATGAGTGATCTATTTTCTATCCTTAGAGGAGATCCTAGTCTCACTAGCCTTTGGAAATTAACAAAGGAGGCTGAGGCAGAGTTACAGCTGATTGAAAAGCAAGTCCATAAAGCTCAAATAAATAGAATAGATCCAGAGAAGACTCTAGATTTGCTAATTTTTTCAACTCAGCATTCACTTACTGGTGTTATTGTTCAAGACTAAGATCTTATAGCATGGTTTTTCCTTCCACATACTAGTTCATGGACTTTGACTCTTTATTTGGATCAAATCGCTACTATGATAGGAAATGGGAGAACTCAGATTGTTAAATTACATGGATGTGATCCTGGAGAAATTATTGTCCCTCTCACGAAGGCACAAATACAGCAAGCTTTTATAAATAGTCTTACTTGGGAAACCCATTTAGCTGACTTTGTTGCTATTCTTGATAATCATTTTCCTAAAATGAAACTGTTTCAAATTTTGAAATTAACTAATTGGGTTCTCCCTAAAATAACTAAATTTAAACCAATTGAAGGTACTGAAAATGTCTTCACATATGGATCTAGCAATGGTAAAGCCTCTTATTCTGGGTCAAAAAGTAAAGTTTTTCAGATGCCCTATACTTCAGCTCAGAAAGTGGAGCTTGTAGCTGTAATTGAGGTATTGACTGCTTTTGGTATGCCTATTAGTGTGATTTCTGATTCTTCATATGTGGTTCATTCTACACAATTAATTGAAAATGCTGTTTTCCACACAGATGAACAATTGATGACTTTATTTACATAATTGGAAACAGCAGTTAGGAGTAGAATGCACCCTTTTTACATTACTCACATTAGGGCTCATACACTTCTTCCAGGACCTTAGACTAAAGGGAATCAAATGACTGATCGGCTAGTTGCTGCTGCAATATCTAATGCCAGACACTTTCACAATTTAACCCATGTTAATGCCTCTGGTCTCAAGTGCATTACCTGGAAAGAAGCTAAAGCTGTTATCCGGTGATGCCCAACTTGCCAAATGGTGCATTCTTCATCTTTTGCAGGAGGAGTTAATCCTCGAGGATTGGAACCTAATTCTCTTTGTCAAATGGATGTCACACATGTTCCCTCGTTTGGGAGACTAGCTTATGTACATGTATGTGGACACCTTTTATCACTTTGTCTGGACTACATGCCAATCAGGAGACTCTTCTGCCTGTGTTAAATGTCACCTTTTGAAGTGTTTTATGGTGGTGGTCATTCCAACTTCTATTCATTCATTCTTTCATTCATTCTATTTAAAGTTCTAGGGTACATGTGCACAACATGCAGGTTTGTTACATATGTATACATGTGCCATGTTGCTGTGCAGCACCCATTAACTCCTCATTTACGTTAGGTATATCTCCTAATGCTATCCCTTCCCCCTCCCCCAACCCCATGACAGGCCCTGGTGTGTGGTGTTCCCCACCCTGTGTCCAAGTGTTCTCATTGTTCAATTCCCACCTTTGAGTGAGAACATGCGGTGTTTGGTTTTCTGTCCTTGCGATAGTTTGCTCAGAATGATGGTTTCCAGCTGCATCCATGTCCCTACAAAGGACATGAATGCATCCTTTTTTATGGCTGCCATCCTTTTTTATGGCTGCATAGCCGTAAAGAAGTATTCCATGGTATATATTTGCCACATTTTTTAAATCCAGTCTATCATTGATGGACATTTGGATTGGTTCCAAGTCTTTGCTATTGTGAATACTGCCACAATAAACATACGTGTGCTTGTGTCTTTATAGTAGCATGATTTATAATCCTTTGGGTATATACCCAGTAATGGGATGACTGGGTCAAATGGTATTTCTAGTTCTAGATCCTTGAGGAATCACCACACTGTCTTCCACAATGGTTGAACTAGTTTACAATCCCACCAACAGTGTAAAAGTGTTCCTGTTTCTCCACATCCTCTCCAACATCTGTTGTTTCCTGACTTTTTAATGATCACCATTCTAACTGGTGGGAGATGTTATCTCATTGTGGTTTTGATTTGCATATCTCTGATAGCTAGTGATGATGAGCAGTTTTTCATGTGTCTGTTGGTTGCATAAATGTCTTGAGGAGTGTCTGTTCATATCCTTTGCCCACTTTTTGATCGTGCTGTATGATTTTTTCTTGTAAATTTGTTTAAGTTCTTTGTAGATTCTGGATATTAGCCCTTTGTCAGATGGGTAGATTGCAAAATTTTTCACCCAGTCTGTAGGTTGCCTGCTCACTCTGATGGTAGTTTCTTTTGCTGTGCAGAAGCTCTTTAGTTTATTTAGATCCCATTTGTCAATTTTGGCTTTTGTTGCCATTGCTTTTGGTGTTTTAGATATAAATTCCTTGTCCATGCCTATGTTCTGAATGGTATTGCCTAGGGTTTCTTCTAAGGTTTTTATGGTTTTAGGTCTGACATTTAAATCTTTAATCCATCTTGAATTAATTTTTGTGTAAGGTGTAAGAAAGGGATCCAGTTTCAGCTTTCTACATATGGCTAGCCAATTTTCCCAGCACCATTTATTAAATAGGGAATCCTTTCCTTATTTCTTATTTTTGTCAGGTTTGTCAAAGATCAGATGGTTGTACCTGTGTGGTATTATTTCTGAAGACTTTGTTCCTCCTGTTCCATTGGTTTATTTCTCTGTTTTGGTACCAGTACCATGCTGCTTTGGTTACTGCAGTCTTGTAGTATAGTGTGAAGTCAGGTAGCATGATGCCTCCAGCTTTGTTCTTTTGGCTTAGGATTGTCTTGGCAATGCAGGCTCTTTTATTGTTCCATATGAACTTTAAAGTAGTTTTTTTTTTTTTTTTCCAATTATGTGGAGAAAGTCATTGTAGCTTAATGGGGATGGCATTGGTAGCTTGATGGGGATGAATCTACAAATTACCTTGGGCAGTACGGCCATTTTCACAATATTGATTCTTCCTATTCGTGAGCATGGGATGTTCTTCCATTTGTTTGTGTCCTCTTTTATTTCGTTGAGCAGTGGTTTGTAGTTCTTCTTGAAGAAGTCCTTCACGTCCCTTCTAAGTTGTATTCCTAGGTATTTTATTTTCTTTGTAGCAATTGTGAATGGGAGTTCACTCATGATTTGGCTCTCTGCTTGTCTGTTATTGGTGTATAGGAATGCTTGTTATTTTTGCACATTGATTTTGTATCCTGAGACTTTGCTGAAGTTGCTTATCAGCTTAAGAAGATTTTGGACTGAGACAATGGGGTTTTCTAAAAATACCATCATATCATCTGCAAACAGGAACCATTTGACTTCCACTTTTCCTAATTGAACACCCTTTATTTCTTTCTCCTGCCTGATTGCCCTGGCCAGAATTGCTAACACTATGTTGAATAAGAGTGGTGAGAGAGGGCATCCCTGTCTTGTGCCAGTTTTCAAGGGGAATGCTTCCAGGTTTTGCCCATTCAGTATGATATTGACTGTGTGTTTGTCATAAATAGCTCTTATTATTTTGAGGTATGTTCCATCAATACTTAATTTATTGAGAGTTTTTAGCATGAAGGGCTGTGGAATTTTGTCAAAGGCGTTTTGCGTCTATTGAGATATTCATGTGGTTTTTGTCTTTGGTTCTGTTTATATGATGGATTATGTTTATTGATTTCTGTATGTTGAACCAGCCTTGCATCCCAGGGATGAAGCCCACTTGATCATGGTGGATAAACTTTTTGATGTGCTGCTTGATTCGGTTTGCCAGTACTTTATTGAGGATTTTTGCATCAATGTTCATCAGGGATATTGGTCTAAAATTCTCTTTTTTGTTGCATCTCTGCCAGACTTTGGTATCAGGATGATGCTGGCCTACTAAAGTGGGTTATGGAAGATTCCCTCTTTTTCTATTGATTGGAATGGTTTCGGAAGGAATGGTAGCAGCTCCTCTTTGTACCTCTGGTAGAATTCGGCTGTGAATTCCTCTGGTCCTGGAATTTATTTTTGTTGGTAGGCTCTTAATTATTGCCTCAATATCAGAACCTGTTATTCGTCTATTCAGGGATTCAACTTCTTCCTGGTGTAGTCTTGGAAGGATGTATGTGTCCAGGAATTTATCCATTTCTTCTAGATTTTCTAGTTTATTTGTGTAGAGGTATTTACAGTATCCTCTGATGGTAGTTTATATCTCTGTGGGATCGGTGGTGATATCCCCTTTATCATTTTTTATTACGTCTATTTGATTCTTCTCTCTTTTCTTCTTTATTAGTCTTGCTATTGGTCTATCAATTTTGTTGATCATTTCAAAAAACCACCTCCTGGATTCATTGATTTTTTGAAGGGTTGTTTGTGTCTCTATCTCCTTCAGTTCTGCTCTGATCTTAGTTATTTCTTGCCTTCTGCTAGCTTTTGAATGTCTTTGTTCTTGTTTCTTTAGTTCTTTTAATTTTGATGTTAGGATGTCGATTTTAGATTTTACCTGCTTTCTCTTGTTGGCATTTACTGCTATAAATTTCCCTCTACACACTCCTTTAACTGTGTCCCAGAGATTCTGGTAGGTTGTGTCTGTGTTCTCATTGGTTTCAAAGAACATCTTTATATCTGCCTTCATTTCGTTGTTTACGTAGTAGTTATTCAGGAGCAGGTTGTTCAATTTCCATGTAGTTGGGCAGTTTTGATTGATTTTCTTAATCCTGAGTGGTAGTTTGATTGCACTATGGTCTTAGACACAATTTGCTATAATTTCTATTCTTTTACAGTTGCTGAGGAGTACTTTACATCCAACTATGTGTCAATTTAGGAATAAGTGCAATGTGATGCTGAGAAGAATGTATATTGTGTTGACTTGGGGTGGAGAGTTCTGTAGATATTTATTAGGTCCACTTGGTGCAGAGCTGAATTCACTTCCTGGATATTCTTGTTAACTTTCTGTCTCATTGATATCTCTAATGTTGACAGTGGGGTGTTAAAGTCTCCCATTATTATTGTGTGGGAGTCTAAGTCTCTTTGTAAGTCTCTAAGGACTTGCTTTATGAATTTGGGTGCTCTTGTATTGGGTGCATACATATTTAGGATAGTTTGCTCTTCTTGTTGAATTGATCCCTTTACCATTATGTAATAGCCATCTTTGTCTCTTCTGATCTTTGTTGGTTTAAAGTCTGTTTTATTAGAGACTAGGATTGCAACCTCTGCTTTTTTGTTGTTGTTGTTTTCCATTTGCTTGGTTGATCTTCCTTCATCCCTTTATTTTGAGCCTGTATGTGTCTCTGCACAAGAGATGGGTCTCCTGAATACAGCACACTGATGGGTCTTGACTGTTTATCCAATTTGCCAGTCTGTGTCTTTTAATTGGAGCTTTTAGCCCATTTATATTTAAGGTTAATATTGTTATGTGTTAATTTAATCCAGTCATTATGATACTAACTGGTTATTTTGTTCATTAGTTGATGTAGTTTCTTCCTAGCATCGATGATCTTTACAATTTGGCATGTTTTTGCCATGGCTGGTACTGGTTGTTCCTTTCCATATTTGGTGCTTCCTTCATGAGCTCTTGTAAGGCAGGCCTGGTGGTGACAAAATCTCAGAATTTGCTTGTCTGTAAAGGATTTTATTTCTCCTTCACTTATGAAACTTAGTTTGGCTGGATATGAAATTCTGGGTTGAAAATTCTTTTCCTTAAGAATGTGAATATTGGCCCCCACTCTCTTCTGGCTTGTAGTTTCGGCAAAGAAATCCACTGTTAGTCTGATAGGCTTCCTTTTGTGGGTAACCCAGTCTTTCTCTCTGGCTGTCCTTAACAATTTTTTCCTTCATTTCAGCTTTGGTGAATCTGACAATTGTGTGTCTTGGGGTTGCTCTTCTTGAGTAGTATCTTTGTGGCATTCTTTGTATTTCCTGAATTTGAAAGTTGGCCTGCCTTTCTAGGTTGGGGAAGTTCTCCTGGATAATGTCCTTCAGAGTGTTTCCCAACTTGATTCCATTCTCCCCGTCACTTTCAGGTGCATCAATCAGATATAGATTTGGTCTTTTCACATAGTCCCATATTTCTTGGAGGCTTTGTTAATTTCTTTTTACTTTTTTTCTCTAAACTTCTCTTCTTGCTTCATTTAATTCATTTGATATTCAATCACTGATTCCCTTTCTTCCACTTGATCAAATTGGCTACTGAAGCTTGAGCATGCATCATGCAGTTCTCATGTCATGGTTTTCAGCTCCATCAGGTCATTTAAGATCTTCTCTATGCTGTTTATTCTAGTTAGCCATTCATCAAATCTTTCTTCAAGGTTTTTAATTTCTTTGTGATGGTTCAAACATCCTCCTTTAGCTTTGAGAAGTTTGTTATTACCGATTGTCTGAAGCCTTCTTCTCTCAACTCGTCAAAGTCATTCTCCGTCCAGCTTTGTTCCATTGCTGGTGAGGAGCTGCTTTCCTTTGGAGGAGAAGAGGTGCTCTGATTTTTAGAATTTTCAGCTCTGATTTCTCCCCATCTTTGTGGTTTCATCTCCCTTTGGTCTTTGATGATGGCGACTTACAGATGGGGTTTTGGTGTGGATGTCCTTTCTGTTTGTTAGTTTTCCTTCTAATAATCAGGACCCTCAGCTGCAGGTCTGTTGGAATTTGCTGGAGGTCCACTCTAGATCCTGTTTGCTGGGTATCACCAGCGGAGGCTGCAGAACCACAAATATTGCAGAACAGCCCATGTTGCTGCCTGATCATTCTTCTGGAAGCTTCGTCTCAAAGGGCCACCTGGCCATATGAGGTGTTAGTCAGCCCCTACTGGAAGGTGCTTCCCAGTTAGGCTACTCGGGGGTCAAGGACCCACTTGAGGAGGCAGTGTGTCGATTCTCAGATCTCACACTCCATACTGGGAGAACCACTCCTCTCTTCAGAGCTGTCTGACAGGGACGTTTAAGTCTGCAGAAGTTTCTGCTTTCTTTTGTTCAGCTATGCACTGTCCCCAGAGGTGGAGTCTGCAGAGACAGGCAGGCTTCCTTGAGCTGTGGTGGGCTTCACACAGTTGGAGATTTCCAGCTGCTTTTTTTACTTCCTCAAGCCTCAGCAATGGTGGGTGCCCCTCCCCCAGCCTCGCTGCCACCTTGCAGTTCAATCCCAGACTGCTGTGCTAGCAGTGAGCAAGGCTCCGTGGGTGTGGGACCCTCTGAGCCAGGCACAGGATATAATGTCCTGGTGTGTCATTTGCTAAGACAGTTGGAAAAGTGCAGTATTAGAGTGAGTGTGACCTGATTTTCCAGGTGCCGTCTGTCACAACTTCCCTTGACTTTGAAAGGGAATTCCCCAATACCTTGTGCTTCCCAGGTGAGGTGATGCTTCGCCCTGCTTCGGCTCATCGTCCATGGGCTGCACCCACTGTCCAACAAGCCCCAGTGAGATGAACCCGATACCTCAGTTGGAAATACAGAAATCACCCATCTTCTGCGTCACTCATGCTGGGAGCTACAGACTACAGCTGTTCCTATTCAGCCACCTTGGAACCTCCCCTCTCCAACTTCTATTAAAACAGATAATGCCCCAGGCTATACTAGCCAAGTTCTAGCTACATTTTTCTCTATATGGAACATTTAATATATCACTGACATCCCATATAATTCTCAAGGAAATGCCATTGTAGAATGAATTAATCTCTCCCTAAAACGGCAATTGCAAAAACAAAAAGGGGGATACAGGGACTATGGGACATCCCATTTGCAATTGAATCTAACATTATTGACTTAAAAACATTTTAGCCTGTCTAAAGGGCAGATTGTATCAGCAGCTGAACAGCATCTACAGAAACCAGCTGCAAAGACAGAAGTAGAACAACTGGTTTGGTGGAGAGATCCAATAAGAAAAAGCTCGGAAATAGGTAAAATAATAACTTAGGGTAGAGATTATGCTCGTGTTTCTCCAGGCCAAAACCAGCAGCTGATTTAGATACCATCAGGACACCTGAAACTTTATCATTAGCCAGATACTGAGGAAGAGATTCCGGGAGGATCCCGAGGATCCCCCCAGTTGCAGCCATGTTGAGACTGATACTGATGAGGACCCCAACTGTCACAAGCAACACTTGTCAAACACAGCCACTTACCTGGAGACAGATCAAGAAGCTCTCACAGATGGCAGAAGAAAACCTGAGAAAAGTGGGACAACCAGTCACAATGAGTAATTTAATGATAGCTTGGATAGTAGTGTTCACCGTTGCCGTGAGTATTCTTTCAACAATGGCTGACACAGAGAACAATTATACTTATTGGGAATATTTATCAATCTTGGCTGGCAATAATGCCTGGATGTAATGACTCTATGAAACAGTTACACATGCTTTCTGATCTCACTATTTACCATCATAATTCTGTTGCTATGATTGAGGCATACTGCCCTCAGAAACCTATTTTTAAAGAGAATTGGCCCTGGCTAGAAATAATGAATATGCTTGTTTGGGAAGATTGCATTGCAGAACAGGCAGAGGTGCTGCACAATGATTCCTGTGGAATCGTTATGGATTGGTCCCCTAAGGGGATGTTTGGCTTGAATTGTACCTCTCAGTCTGTGTGCCACAGCCACACTGTGTTCAGCTGGTCTGAACAAAATGGTCAGATCATAGAAATGGTAAGAAATATGGCAAGAGTTCCTATTATCTGGAAACATGGCAGTATAGTAGCACTTCATCCTCAAATGATATGGCCCACTGTAGGAGCTAAACATGAGGATTTGTGGAAACTATTAATGGCTCTTAATAAGATCAAAATTTGGGAAAGGATAAAATCATCTAGAAGGACACTCTACAAACTTGTCTTTGGATATTGCAAAATTAAAAGAACAAATATTTTAAGTGTCCCAGGCACACCTGACTTGAATTCCAGGAACTGGAGTGCTTG
Organism: Theropithecus gelada; assembly: GCF_003255815.1. Classification (NCBI taxonomy): domain Eukaryota; kingdom Metazoa; phylum Chordata; class Mammalia; order Primates; family Cercopithecidae; genus Theropithecus; species Theropithecus gelada. The sequence continues at coordinate 111,276,661 of NC_037673.1, read as the reverse complement.
AAGGAGTTGCAGATAGATCAGCAGCTGTTAACCCATTAAAATGGATAAAAATGCTTGGAGGCTCTGTGATTTCAATGATGATTGTGCTTTTAATCTGTATTGTATAGTCTGCAGATGTGGATCCCAACACCTGTGAGAATTAGCTCACTGTGATAAAGCTGCCCTTGCTTTCATCATCTTGCAAAAACAAAAAGGGGGAACATGTTGGGAACAGGTCCCCATATCTGGCCATAAACTGGCCCCAAAACTGGCTGTAAATAAAATCTCTGCAGCACTGTGACATGTTCATGATGGCCATGGTGCCCACACTAAAGGTCGTGGGTTTACCAGAATGAGGGCAAGGAACAACTGGCCCACCCAGGGCAGAAAACTGCTTAAGAGTTTCCTAAGCCACAAACAATAGCATGAGCGATCAGTGCCTTAAGGACATGTTCCTGCTGCAGATAACTAGTCAAAGCACGTGCCTTTGTTTCCTGTTTTAGTTAATCTATAGTCTATGGAAACAATGCTTATCACTGGCTTGCTGTCAATCAATACGTGGGTAAAACTCTGTTCATGGCTCTCAGCTCTGAAGGCTGTCAGACCCCTGATTTCCCACTCCATACTCTATATTTCTGTGTGTGTTTGTTTAATTCCTCTAAAACCACTGGGTTAGGGTCTCCATGACTGACCTGGTCTCAATACTCTGGAATCAGTGGTGATATCCTCTATATCATTTTTTATTGTGTCTGTTTGACTCTTCTCTCTTTTCTTCTTTATTCATCTGGCTGGTGGCCTATCTATTTTGTTAATCTTTTCAAAAAACCAGCTCCTGGATTCATTAATTTTTTTTGAAGGGTTTTTTGCATCTCTGTCTCCTTCAGTTCTGCTCTAATCTCAGTTATTTCTTGTCTTCTGATAGCCTTTGAATTTGTTTCATGCAATATGTTTTCAAGAGTCAGAGTTAGAAATGTCTTATTTGACATCTGCAAACATTCTATTGCATAAACCTCCAGTTTTATTGCCCCAACCAACTGCAAAGGAAGCTGGGAAGTGTGGTCTTCCTATTGGCTCAGGAAAAGGGATATAAAGTGAGCTTTGGTCAATATATGAAATTGTCTCTGCTCTGTATACCTTTCTTTTCACAACAGAACACATCTCCCCAAGAGAGATGGTCCAAAGATAAGGCCAGTCACTTCATCCTGCTCAAAGTCCCGGATCTCCTGGTAATTTACAAGTTTGTATTAGTTCACATTGATTCCTCTCTGCTATGAACTAAAGAGACAAGATAGTTGTAGAGCCACTTTATAATTCCATTTGGAAGGGGGAAGAATGCAGACTTAGAGCTGCCACTGGTTTTTAACACTTCTGAAATCCTGATGGACAGACATTTTGCAGACCCTTCCTTCCTTTAAGGGTGGGAGTAGTACCTTAACTAGATTTTGTGTGCTATGTTTGGATAATGTGTCGTTCTGGAGGTTTGGCTGTCCTCATCTGATAGAGTTTTTGAGCAGATGAGTTATGTCATTGGAGTTGTACTTTGGGAAGTTCATGTTGCCTGCAGTTTGCTTTGTGCATTTGGGCCAGAGAAACAAGTTAGGAGGTTATTACAAAAGTTCGAAGGATAAATAATTATCCTCTGAGCCAGCATGGGGGGGCAGTCAGAAGTGATGAATATGAGAGGCATATTGGAGGAAGGTCAGGAGGGAGACGAAAGGAGCTCTGACTCTAAGGCCTTACTCCTGGGTCACAAGAATGGTGGGTGAAATAGGTCAAGAGCAGGTGCTGACTTTGGGGTAAGATGAGTTTGGTTTAGCCATTATTTTGTACCTTACTCATTCATACAGAGGAAATAAACTCATGCTCTAATTTCATTAATGGATAGGAGATTCCTGGTTATAAATTTTCATAAAAACATTTTTTTTTTCAGATTTGAGAAAGTTAAGTAAATGCATATTATATGTGACAATCATCCAAATATTCATTCAGCATTATGAGTTACTAACACTATGCCTGGTGTCAGTCCTGTCATATTCTTATTCCTTGTCACTAGACATACTTGAGCTCCTTTAATGACAGGGAGCTCTCTGCTTTATTCTGGAGTTCCATCTATTATTGCAGAATTCTAGTTGTCAATAAACTCAACTTTATATTGAGCTGAAAGTCCTTTCCCTGAAACTTCTACTCATAGTATCTGGTTTTTGCCTCCAGAACTATACAGGACAGTCCAATATTTCCTTTTATTATTTTTATTTTTTTGAGATAGCATTTTGCTCTGTAACCCAGGCTGGAGTGCAGTTACATGATCATATCTCACTGCAGCCTTGAACTCCTGCACTCAAGCAGTCCTCCTGCTTCAGCCTCCCAAGTAGCTAGGACTACAGTTGCATGTTAATTTTTAATTTTTATTTTTTGTAGAGGCAGGGTCTTATCATGTTGTCTAGGCTGGTTTCTTACCTCCTGGCTTAAAGCAATCCTCCTGCCTCTGCTTTCCAGTGTTGGTATTACAGGTGTAAGCCACTACACGTGGCTGGGGCAGTATTTGAGTCTAGAAGGCAGAAATTGGGCCCCATTGTCTTCTTTCTTTGAGCTACACAACTCTTGTTTTTCCAGCCATTGTTTTTATATGACTTAATTGGTAGGAACCTTCACAGGCCATGTCTTGAGGCCTTGAAGAAGAAAAGCCTTCAGGGCTCACCCTTGCTGCCTAGGAGGTCATTGCACTGCAGGTCCTGATGGTGGCAGGAGCTGCACATGCTTTGACCAGGCCTGAAGGTTTATGCTCTGATCTTCTGCTCAGCAGTATCTGATGAGTGGATTCTCAGCTTTCTGAGACTTTTAGTTGCAAACTTTACCTTAGAAGTGTGTTCTGAATTGAAAAAGAGATTTATCACTCATAACATATTTCTGTTTCCTCCCTTGCATGTAGTACAGTTGATGAATGCCTGAGCAGGTACTGCTAGTAGCCTGTGCAATAGCTATTTCTTCCCTTATTCTTCCTAATAGAGTCCTGTATTTTCTCAGGCATCCATCCCACTTTCACATGTCCATGTGCTTCAGGAAGCCATCAGCATTTCTAGCCCTTGGAGTGGCTTCTGGTTAGTCTTTGAAAGTTTTGGGAATCTCAGTCCTTTTGCCAGTGGCTGCTTTAGGTATGGTGTTGAAAACCAGGTCTTGTTAGTAAGATGCAAGAAGAGATTTCCAGGGGGTGGGGAAGCTTCTGGAAGATGTTTCCTCACTCCTAAGTATGAGACACCTGGAAAGATGATAGCTTTCTGCCTGTGGACTTTACTGTGTATGGATGTGGAGCCCGGAATGCTCATAGCCATCTGCCTACAAGTTGGAGGATGAAGCAAACACATGGGGAAGAACAAAGCCAAGTGAATCACAGAAATCAGTGTGTTAGATTTCTGAACTGTTAATTTTTTTATAACTTGTCACATATCATTGTCATCTTTGGTAATTTTAGTTAGAGTTTTCAGTTACCAGTGGCTGAAGGTGAAACGACCTCATTGTCTAGGGTGCCACTTGAAGTTCTTTGTCTCATGGTGGCGGAGAGCAAGGATGCAGAAACACCAAGGGTGAGGTGAGAGCAGAAGTTTAATAAGTGAAAGAAGAGAGAGAGCTCCACTGTGGAGAGGGGACCTGGAATAGGATTGCTGTTTTTACAGTTGAATGCAAAGACTTTTATAGGAAACCAATGAAAGACTGGCATCTTATTTGCATATGGTGTAAATTTCTGGTAGTTCCACTCCATCCTCCTTATATGCATGTGGGTCCCTAGCTTGAGTTATTCCATATTGCTTTGTTCCTCTTACTGTGCATGTGTCAGGATGGAATTTTCCATTGTGGGCATGTCTGGGCAAGTCACCTGTGTAACCTTTCTTATCTGCACAGCAAGCCCCCTGTACAAATTCCCCTATCTCTTCCTGTAGGCTGTTCTTTTGTTTGAAAGGATTCAACTGAGGACCCACCCTCACTGCCTGCCTGATCGGGTTTTTTCCTTTCTTCTTTCCCAAAGGCATCCTAACTGATGTAGTGACTCTTTTAAAATGAGGCACTTGGAAAAGAACAAAGTGCCAGAAAAATGGAAATATCACCACTGATACTTCATACATTATCCTTCTGGAAATGAGAATGCACTTTAAGATTCCTTTATTTATTTTATGTTTTGTAACTCCATCATATATTTGGCATTTATTGATCTTGTGGACAACTAAGATCTCCAAGTGTTTTCCTCTGACAAATTCCATTTTATGTGTAAATAAGATTCTGATTCCTGAAAACTCTTTTTCTTTATGCTATAAAGCCAGGGAAATGACTGGGAGTAACCACATTTCTGACTGATAAGAAAATCTGGAAGAGAACATAATTTATGGCATTCTACATACAAGTACATCAATGGAGACAGGGATCATTGATTACTTATGAAAATTCCTCCAGCTGAAAATGCAAGTGTGAAGATGGCCCCATGGCAACCTCAAGTGCTTCTAGACATAGGAGCTCTGTGCCTCACTGACTATGAGCTTGTCAGAGAACTGCAACCCTTCCTCCTCACCCCAGTCCCTGTCCCAATTAGCCTAATGTCTATCCTGGACAGATGTCTGCTGTTCTACTCTGCCTAGGAGCCACCTCTGCTTACACACCTAAACACCCTAGACTGTGAGCATTTCTTTCCAATAAACACTGTAAATCTGAGCTAACTGTAGGCAAGTGTCTTTTCCTGCTTGCTAGCTTCCCCTCTGAAATGAGCTCAGGCTCATCCAGACTTAGAATATAACTCCATTTCCTGAACTGGTTTCTCCTCGCAGGCAGGTGTCCTGGTGCTCTGACTCAAGGCTGCCAAATGCATTTGTTTGTGTATGAAGTCAGTGAAAGGGGTGACAAAAAAATCATTGACATCTTCCCTGTCTTAATAATAAGCTGTCAGCTGCTGAAGGCAAAAACTTCAAATCCCTCCATCCCCTTCCCTCTTTCAGACCAGGAATTGGGCTTTGATGATTTTGCACAAAAATGCAAATAATCACTTATTTGGATGCTTGCTATTATGTAACCCCAGATGGCAGTGAGTGCCCTGAAAGAATCTTTCTGCAGAATTTTTCAGCTAAAGCAGTGAAGAATTCCAAGAGCCCCCTGGCTCACAGACAATTCTTGTAAATGTATCAGTCACCTCTTCTGCTTCAGAGCCTGTGTCCCTTCTGTGAGGGTCAAGAAGGGCTTGCAATGGAAGAAATGCTGGCAGGCATACTGGACACACTCCTGTGACTGGTGTATCCTTGCTGTGGCATCATTGTGCACATGGTAGCAATGGCTTGATCAGAGAGACTTAGAAAGTTGCTTAGTGGAGTAGCTATAGATGACTGTTCCAGTGGCTTTCAGGATTTCTTTTTGACAGTGTACACAGTGAACATCATGGCCAGTAGGCAGCCAAGAAGCTGAGGGAGATGTGTGTCCTTCTGGGAGCTAGGATAAATGGCATAATGATGAAGTACTTTTGTAGGGAGGAAGAACACATCACTGCTTACTGTTATTGTGAAGAGTGGAGTGTGTAGAAGTCACTAGTTCTATATGTTTGACATTGTGAAAACTAATTTTCAGTATGGTTTATCAGGAGGATCCCTTGGGTTTAGGTAGCAGCTTTTTTGTAAAAGAGTCAAAGCTCTTTTCCATGTACTATCTCCCATATTACTTTAAATTTCTATTAGGTGTCCAGAGCATCAAGTTTACTACTTGCTTGTTGGAAGCGATGGAGGAATTAGAACACAACAATGTCCATAATCAACTGCTTCTTCCATTGAGTTTTTGAGAAAAATAAATATAATAAACAAGGAGACAATGGTCTATGAGTAGGAGGGAAAGTACTACCTTATTGTTTGCTATAGCTTTGGGCCCAAGTACCAACTGCTGAGAAGCTAAGCAGGACCTCCTGAAGTTCATCTTTCCAAAGCTTGTGCACGTCTTCCGTTTTGTGTCCTGAAGTTCACTCCGAAATCTTCAACCTTACCATCAGGAAAGGACCATTCGACACACACGTGGCCTGTGCTGGAGAAGGAATCCATGCTATGTGAATCCAGTGGAACTGGTAGAGACTGCTTGATAGCCTTGGCTTTTCTCTGCAGGGCCATGCTAAGGTACTGTATGGGAAGACTAAACGTGTGCTGGGATAAAGAAAGAAAAAGTCAGCTTTTTTGAATATTTCTAGAAAAATTTAGAAACATACTTCTAATATAAGCATACAATAAGTTTTGTTTCATTTTGAAAAAAATATATTTATTTCATAATTTTTGTAAAAGGGAATTAAATAATATTATTAGTGCATAGGCCTTTACTTGGTTTAGCCAAGATCTCCATCTTCTGGAGAGAAGACATCTAAAAGGGAGTGCTGATTGCAGGACTAATTTGGTTAGGACAACTTGCCACTCTGGATTCATGGGTGGAAGAGACAGGGGAGAGATCTATGTCTAAGGACTGATCTTTTAATGCAAAATGACCCTCATCTACTGGTAAACATGGCCCACCCAGTGTTCTCATGTCTGATAAATCCACATCAAATCATTGGGGATGATTAGGGACTAGGTGCGGAGCTATAAAGGACATTGGGAGGATAACAGAGATACACCTTGGATTACTTTCCTTATGGCAAACCTTAATATGCATCAGAATCATTTGGAGAACTTGTTAAAACACAGATTGCTTAGCCCCATCCACAAAGTTTTAGATTCTGTAAATTTGGGTTTGGGATTTTTTAAAGTCAGATATCATTTTTGTAACCCTGAGCACAAATGTAGGATTTGCCTTCCTGTCTTTAGGATTTACTTTCCTGTCCAGAGCAATGAAGTTGAGTACCAGAGGTGGCTGGAAGCTGAATGCTGCCTTCTTGTGCTGTAGTAAGTCAGAGGGAGGCCAAAGTTTTATTTGTTTATTAAGCTTGAGAATAATTAGTTTTGTCTTGATTTTGCTTTTTAGGGTGACAATGTCAGGTTAATTTAGTTAATAGAGTAATTTCATATGATGACAACACTACATATAGAACACCTCCTATTTCTTATTTTAGTAATTTGTTTTCTTATTTATGCATTTTTATGGAAATTATACCCAAAAAACTACTATATTCTTATGATACATTTCAAGACTTAGATACTTTAATAATTATTATGCAGAGATAGATTTCATCGAATAGCTGCACAGTATGTTATGTAACAAACAATTATTAAAATTTCTTTTAGCATCTCTGTTTGATTGTGTAATTGCCAGTGTTTTCTAGGTATTTGGCACTGTTTGTGATGATTACACATTCATCTTTGGTCACTTGCCAGAATCGTACTGACTTCTTGTGGGTCTCTCATTGTGTAAGTAAAGGAAAGTTTAATCAAGGTGGAAACAAATCTGGGTTATTTATTTTTCAGCTGCACTCATGTACCAGGGAAATTTGACCCAGACTGTCGCCTTTACACAATAACAATTACTGGGGACTTGCACCATAGAATAAGTTTTCTGGATGCCAACAGATAGAGTTAGATAAAAGGGCACATCCCTTCCCGCTGTATTGTCACTGGTGTTTACTACAGGATTTCAGGTTGGAGATACAGCAAATGTGCAGAGTTGTCTGTATAGGGAGGGGAGAAGAGCTGCATGAGTGGAGAATGCTGATCTCTGGGTTTCTCTGTGAAGGGATCATAGTGTACAAGGTGGCAAGGTGCTGTACAAACTCAATCCACCATGCCTTCCACTCCTCCTGTTCCCTTGATCCCTTCTTCTTTATCTCTAAATTGGCACAGGGCCTGATTTTACCAACCTGAGCATTCAAGATAATGACCTTCCAGGGGCACAGTGAATGCCTTTATTTCCTCTAGAGCAGCAGTCTTATATTGACAGCAGATCCTCACAGTTGGTGACAGGAGTCTATTTTATCCAATGAATTATGGGCCAGGAACTGGAATAGGTGCTGGTGCTGTGGCAAGCAGCATGGCAGTCACTTGCAAACTGCCCATCCACACAGTCTCATCGCATCGTTCAGGATCACAGATCAATCCTGCCTTTGACATTTAGATGACAGCAATCACCTTGCAGCTAGAGCACAGCATGAGTCTTATTGAAAAAGTGATTCATTTGCAGTTCCTTCACATCATCTTTTGTCTAGTTAGTGTGATATTTGTTTCTCTGACAGATAATTTAAGACAGGGAAAACTTGGAATAAATATTAATTCCTAAGTAGAAGGGTACTATGTGCTCATTATAAAAATCCAAATATCCCAGACATTTATAATGGAGAAGAATAAATTTCTTTCTAATATCCCATTCCCACCTCATCAACAGAGATCTCAGTTGTTACCAGTTTGGTAAAGGGATCTTCACATTTGGTTTTCTCTACTAAACCAAAAAACTTCCCTTCATATATACATATAGTCTCTCAAAGTGTGGTATGTGAAATGCTAATGGTAGGTGGTAGAGAGATGAACATATTTCGTCTTGTTATTCTGCATTTATTTAAAAAAATGTACATCTTGAATGCAAGACTTCATGAGTATTATTACTTTTCTGTTACAATAAATTCATTAATGTAAAAAACATTTGTTGATGTTATAAAAAAATTAATGGCACAAATGATACAGAATATAGCCAGAATTGCGAAGTTAGTACTCTAATGTCCATAGCTGAAAAATTTTATATGAATATTTATCTTTGTTATTTTATTTATTTATTTATTTATTTTGAGATGGAGTTGTGCTCTGTTGCTTAGGCTGGAGTGCAATAGCGTGATCTTGGCTCATTGCAACCTCTGCCTCCCGGGTTCAAGTGATTCTCCTGCCTTAGCCTCCCAAGTAGTTGGGATTACAAGTGTCCACTACCATGCCCGGCTAATTTTTTGTATTTTTAGTAGAGACGAGGTTTCACCATGTTGGCCATGCTGATTTTGAACTCCTGACCTCAAGTGATCCGCCTGCCTCAGCCTCCCAGTGCTAGGATTACAGGTTTGAGCCACTGCACCTGGCCTGTGGAGATTCTTTTATGCCATCAAAGAGTCTGGAATTTTTCCTGCAGCGATGGGGAGCTATTGGAGGTACTGAGCAGGAAATATTGGGAATATTGGGATTTGAGGGAATAATGTGGGAAATATTGGGATTTGAGGGGAACTATTCTGACTTCAGGTGGAGAATGGAGTGCTATCAGGATGTAGCAGGGATGGCGTGATGGTTAATATTGAGTGTCACCTGGATTAGATTGAAGATTGTAAAGTATTGTTCCTGGGTGTGTCTGTGAGAGTGTTGCCAAAGAAGATTAACATTTGAGTCAGTGGATTGGGAAAGGCACACCCACCCTTAATCCAGGTGGGAATAATCTAATCAGCTGCCAACATGGTCAGAATAAAAGCAGGCAAGAGTGCGTGGAAAGACTAGACTGGCTAAGGCTTCTGGCCTCCATCTTTCTCCTGTGCTGGATGGTTCCTGCCCTTGAGCATCAGACGCCAAGTTCTTCAGCTTTTGGACACTTGGGCTTACACTGGTGATTTGTGAGGGACTCTCAGGCCTTTGGCCACAGACTGAAGGCTGCACTATCAGCTTCCTTACTTTGAGGTTTTGGGACTTGGACTGGCTTCCTGGTTCCTCTGCTTGCAGATGGCCTATTGTGGGACTTCGCCTTGTGATTGTGTGATTCAATTCTCCTAATAAACTCCCCTACATATATACGTCTATCCTTTTAGTTCTGTCCCTCCAGAGAATTCTCACTAATACAGATGAGAAGTGGTGATTTGGCAGTGAGGGAGGGAGCAGAGCCCAGAGTTTTCATCTGGCTGGTTCGATAATGACATTGAGCTATTTGGGGAAGTAGGAAAGTGAGCATTTGAGGGGAAAGGCAAGAAGGTGTGCTTTATAGGTTGAGTGTTAGGTGTCTATGGGAAGCCCAGGTAGAGAGATCCAACAGTTGGCTGTGTATACCAGACTCTCACAGTCATGGATTCGTCCAGTAATTATTGAATGCTATGTGCCCTGCATCTTAGATTAAACAAGGTGCTTCCAAACCCCTCAGCCACATATTTATAGACAATTCCTTGGCTACTTTAACCATTTCTCTGGCGGCTAATGTATCCTTTACATTTTTCCTTTTCCCAAATTTTATCAATCTTATATGTTTACCTTACATGTTCAGTCCAAGAAGTGACCACATGCAGTTACAGAAGAGTAAACTTATTTACTAAACTACATACTTTTATTTCAGAAATTTATGCTTCCATTGGTTTGTTTCAGATAAACCCCCTGGAAAAGGATCTCACTCTGTTGCCCAGGCTGGAGTGCTGTGGCGTGATCTTGGCTCACTGCAACCTCCACCTACTGGGTTCAAGTGATTCTTCTGCCTCAGCCTGCCGAATAGCTGGGATTACAGGCATGTGCTGGCTAACTTCTGTATTTTTAGTATAGATGAGGTTTTCACCATGTTGGCCAGGCTGATCTCAAACTTCTCATCTCAAGTGATCTGCCTGCCTTGGCCTCCCAAAATGCTGGGATTACACGTATGAGCTATTGTACCCGGCCGGATTTTTCATTTAGAAGTTTTCACCCTTGAGAATTATAAACTAGGCTACAGATGTGCAGAGTTGATCTGTGTTAAGAAGGGTTATAAAAACCAGACATCTACCTAACACCTAAGGAAATTTCATGTATTATTTTTATTATAAACAGTAATATTAATGATGACAAAACCTACCATTCATCAATTATCTATTACATACTTGGTCTTCAGGGAAATTATATTTGATTTACACCCATACATTGTCTAACTCATGTAATAACCATGTAGGGTATACATGTTTTTTTGCCTTTTGTGGAGGAAACATTTCCCCCTCATGTCTCTCCAGAAGCTCCTTCATGGGATTTTTTATGAGCTCCTTTTCCTCTGGACGTTTCTTAAATACTGATGTTTTCCTCTTTTCTCTCTGTATACACCCTCCTTTGAGCAATTTTATCTGCCACATGCCTTCACTCACCAGTTATATGCTAATGATTCTCATATCTATGTGCTCTGCCCACATGTCTGTTCTGAGCTCCAGACAAGTTAGCCCAATGCCCATTGGTTTCCTGCATTTGGTTGTGTCATTGGCATCTCCAACTTAACACATCCAAAATTGAGCCCATTGTCCAAAATAGACACAGCCTTCAGGAGTGCCTCTTTTAGGGACAACACTACTGCACGAGCCAGACACCTGGCGTCATTCTTCTCTTCTACTTTTTAACTTCTCTCTTTCAACTTGTCTCCAGGTTCTTCAATCCTAGTTCCCAACTCTCTCATATACATCCTCTCCTCTGTGTCCCTACTGCAGAGCCTTAGTTCAGATCCTTAACCTTTGTAACCTCATTTATAGCAACAACCTCCCAAATGACTTCCTTTTCTCGAATCTCTTTTCTCCTCCAATTTCTTCTCTATACACCTGTGAAGCTGAGCCTTTTAAATACGAAACTCTGACTCTGTCTTTTCTTTTCTGCCCAATAGCTATCCACAGTTTTCACAATTTCTTCCAGACACATTAGGATAACAAGTAAGGTCTTGTTTCCACCTCATTTTCTGCCAGACCCTTTCCTACTCTTCATTTTTCAACCACACTGGACTTCTTGCATTTCCCTATCCTGCTGTGCTGCTCATCCTTGGAGTCTCTGTATCTCTTCCGCCCATGCCTGGAACACTCTTCTACCCCTGGGTTGCTGTCCAGAGCTTACTCCTCCTCTCATTCTCAGCCCAGGCAGGGTGTTGGCTGGGAAGTGTTCCTATTTGCGTTCCATGAAGTGCTCTTTGTGCTTTCAGAGCTCCCTCTGCTTTTCACCATCAAGGCACCCATTGTGCCCTCTTGAAATGATCACCTGTCCTGCCTGCCCCAAAAGCAGGGAGGGAGCACATCTTGCTCATCATTCTGGACCAGCATCCATTTGACTTCCTGGCATATAGCAGGTGCTCAATAATTACTGAATAAATGTATTAATGAAAGAATGAGAGAATCCAATAGCTCAGTTTAAAACCAGATTGGCCTGACTCTGAAGTTCGTATCCTTTCTATTTCCTGCATGGCTTATTTGGAATCTTCTGCTTTATAGTCTTGGTCTGGACATAACAGCAGCAGGGGATGGGGAGAGATGGAAATGCTGTTACTGTGTGGTGTGTGGTGTTGCATTTCAGAATGTAGCAAGACACTCTTGACCCAGTATTAGATGATGTTGCTTTCCACTTGGCAAAGGAGAACTGCATGGAGCCTTAAACTCAGAACTGGACATAGCCCTAAACCCAGATGCAAATCTTTTACAGGAATCACGTCAGAATCTCACCTTTGGGCTTAGCAGTAGAATGAGTACAGAGTCATTTAATTATTTTCAGGTCAATTATAGAAGGACTTGGGATAGGAAAAATTAATGCCTTAAGCCCATTTCATAAAGTAAAAGAGAAAAATGTTTATTAGAAAATGAAAGTCATGTGAGCAGCTTGGGAGATGGACTAGAAATGAGAGTTGCAGCTGCATTTTGAACGAATTACAGCTAGAAATAGAAAGCAGAGGAGGAGCTGCTAACAGGCTATCACAGTAATCCAAGCATGAGTTCTCTAGAGCAGGGGACTCGTTTTTGAGAGAGAGAGAGTAGCTGTTTGAGACTTCAGTACACTGAGTGATGCTCAGCTTAGTGATGTTCAGCTTCTGACTATGCTATGCTCTGATAGGAATTAGCACCAACCCATAATCATAAGAGTCCTTTTCTCATTCCATTCAGACCCTTCACCTCGTCTTTTCTCGCTTTTTCTTTCTCCTCTCCTCCCAGCCAGACACACTTTGTATAGAGAGCTTCCAGGCACTGACATTTATTTATTTTCTCAGTCCATTGTTACTGCTTCTGCATTTTTGTACCAGAGCTGGCTTAGACAGATTTATTCTTTTGTGGACAGTGAGCTGCTTTTTGGCATCCGTTGTTAAATTCATCTTTGTATCCTCTGTGCCTAGTCCAGTGTTAAATGGAGCTGAAGCAAAAGGTTAACCCAGAAAGCTTGATTTAAAACAAAAGACTAAACTGACAAGTTAGAATGAAATGAGTAATTATTTCAGTCCGAGTATTGGAATTTCTGCACACAGGCAAAGTCTAACAATTCTGTAGGTAGTTTCAAATGTGGTCAGACACAAATTGTATAATAAACAGTTTGGAGTTCTTGAAGGTGTTGTGTAAATAATACCCCAGAATATAGGGAAATCAATGAGAGAAGAGATGTGATAAAACAAGTACATGACTAAATGCCAAATAAATTATTCAGACAATGGTTGCTTCAAATTCAGGGGTGAGATAATTTTGGATTACATTTACAGTAAAGAATTTCAGCAGATTCAGGAAGAGTGGGTAAGATTGGAGTAAGGAATAAAGGTTGGTGAGATTAGGAGTAAGAACAGATCTTTTATGCTTCTTTAGCTTTAATTTTGCCTAAGACCAAGAGTATAAGCAGATCAAGCAGTCTTTGAAAGGTTAAGAAAAAGTAGAAAAAATGCAGTAAAATTTGATAGACTTTCCTCTTCAACTTTCCAAAACAAAGAATTAGAGAGTGGAGCATTTTAAAAATGAAGAGTGACCAGGATATTTCAACCCAGTGCATCATGCAATTAATACTTTCCCAAGAGCCTATCCCTTTTTTCTTATCTAATTGTTGGTTCTTTGTAATAGCTCAAGTTTATAAATACAGGTTGTACTTTTTCTGTTCGACTCTGGAAGAAGTAATTTCCTATTTCGTGCTGTATGTGCTTATTATTTATTACACTCATCATACCTTTTAAAAGTTTCTGGAAATAACTTAGTAGAGAAAGAAAATCAGTACATTTTAAAAGCAGCAGATGGGTCACATTTATCAGCCCGGGTCCCCTTGAGGATCAGGTTGGAACCTGTAGGGTGCCCTTTCTGAGCCTTGAGATGCTGTTGTGGCTCAGCTTGTGTACTGCGGGTGTGATGCAGATGGACCCCAAGAAATAGTTCATTCCTCTTTTTTTAATCACTCAATACTCTTCTTTGGTGGCTCCTGTCAACCTTGGAGTAAAAAACACAAGTGTTTCTCAGTGACCCTTCAAAAGGGAACAAACAAGACAGAAACGAATCACCAGTGCTGGTGTTTTTTGGAGCTGTTTCTTTTCACTCTTTGTATTTCACACTAGCAATATTAGCCATTGTTGTTTTTTAAAGCTTAAAGCTTCCCCTTTCTGAAAGAAGAGCAATTACTCATCCTTTCCCATGGAATGAGAGATTTGTGAGATGCCTACCAGTATGGTGACTGTTCATCTATTTACCATGGTACTACATTATTGTTCCTTAAGTCTGAAATCTCCACCAAGGAGTCACCCAGTTCACTCATTACATAATAAGTTAACGATAGGCATTATGCCCTTGGTTCTCTGAGAAATATTCCTTAAACATTCCAAGTCCAATTCACAGCCTTTGGTTCTATTACAGGATGATCTACTAATGTATTATCAAAGTCTAATTCAGTGGCTGTCAAATTTTAATGAGCACCAGAATCACCTAGGGAGAGGGGCATATTAAAGCACAGATGGCTCCCCCTTCCCTGAGTTTTTATTCAGCAGGGCTGGGGAAAGGCCAAGAATGAGCATTTCTGACAAGTTCCCAGATGCTGCCGATGCTGTTGCTGCTGTTGCTGCTCTGGGCACCAGACTTGGAGAATCACAGATCAGATATTCGGATCTCTGCTTGTCATAGAGATGAGTTCAGAGTGGTTTATGATGTTTCACTAAATGTAAGACTTGTCTGACTCCTGGAATGTATTTTGACGTTGTCTTCAAGTTTGAAAGATTCTAAGTTTTTATGTAATTCTGAGTAGGTTCTTGTGGATGAAGACAATGCAAGGGACCCAGCTGAAAGGTCTATAGCAACTGTGGGAATTCTTGGCATCATTTTCTGGTATCTCCCAGAAAGAGACACCACAAAATGATGTGACCTGCTAGTCTTGGATCAGCAACTAGAGTCTGTATCTGAATGGAGATAAAGGGTTCATAAGTAATATGTGGAAGCCTAGCCCTTTCAAGAATGCTTAAAACTTAGAAACAAGTAAGCAGGGCCTCTGAGAATTAGGAAAAACTGCTGTCCAAAGCCTGTAGACTTGAATTCTAGAAATGGACTGTAGCAGCTTTAGGCCCACTTGCTCTAACCCAGGGGTCTCTACACTCTGGGCCATGGACCAGTACTGGTCCGTGGCCTGCTAGGAACCAGGCCAGAAAGCAGGAGGCGAGTGGTGGGTGGGTGAGCAAAGCTTCATCTGTATTTACAGCTGCTCCCCATTGCTCACATTACCACCTGAGCTCTGTCTCCTGTCAAATCATCAGCAGCATTAGATTCTCATAGGAGCATGAACCCTCTTGTAAACTGCACATGTGAGGGATCTAGGTTGCATATTCCTTATGAGAATCTAATGCCTGATGATCTGTCAATGTCTCTCATCACCCCCAGATGGGGCTGTCCAGTTACTGGGAAACAGGCTCAGGGCTTCCACTGATTCTACATTTTGGTGAGTTTCGTAATTACTTCATTATATATTACAATGTAATAATAATAGAAATAAAGTGCACAATAAATGTAATGCACTTGAATCATCCCAAAACCATCCCTATGGAACCCTCTCCTTCTAATGACTACAAATACTATGTGACAATACTCTCAATTTTCCAGCTTCAATTTATTTTTCTCTGCTTCCTTCTTTCCTTCCTTCCTTCCTTCCTTCCTTCCTTCCTTCCTTCCTTCCTTCCTTCCTTCCTTCCTTCCTTCCTTCCTTCCTTCCTTCCTCTTTCCTTCCTTCCTTCTTCCTTCCTTCCTTTGTCCCGTCTTTCCTTTGTTCCTTCCTTCCTCCTTTCCTTCCCTCCCTCCCTCCCTTCTTTCTTCTCCTTTCCTTTCCTTTCCTTTCCTTTCAGTCTCACTCTGTTCCCCAGGCTGGAGGGTAGTGGTGTGATCTTGGCTTACTGCACCCCCTACCTCCCAGGTTCAAGCGATTCTCTTGCCTCAGCCTCCCGAGTAGCTGGGACTACAGGTGCCCGCTACCATGCCCAGATAATTTTTGTAGTTTTAGTAGAGGCAGGGTTTCACCACGTTGGTCAGGCTGGTCTCAAACTCCTGACCTCAAATGATCCACCCACCTCAGCCTCCCAAAATGCTGGGATTAGAGGCATAAGCCACCATGCCTAGCTCCAGCTTCAGTTCTTGCCTTTCTTTAGACTTATATTTCCATTTATTTCACTTTTCCAGTTAGAAAGATTTTACATTTTTTTTTTTTGACGGAGTCTCACTCTGTCGCCCAGGCTGGAATGCAGTGGCCGGATCTCAGCTCACTGCAAGCTCCGCCTCCCGGGTTTACGCCATTCTCCTGCCTCAGCCTCCCGAGTAGCTGGGATTACAGGCGCCCGCCACCTCGCCCGGCTAGTTTTTTGTATTTTTTAGTAGAGACGGGGTTTCACCGGGTTAGCCAGGATGGTCTCGATCTGCTGACCTCGTGATCCGCCCGTCTCGGCCTCCCAAAGTGCTGGGATTACAGGCTTGAGCCACCGCGCCCGGCCAAGATTTTACATTTTTAAATCTTAACTTTTGACTTGTGGTTTCAAAACCTACTTCTCCTTTAGTTCTCATAATCTCTACTAATGTAACACCTCTGTTGCTGGAGCCATCTTTTATTCTTCTTCTCCTTCTTTTTTTTTTTTTTTTTTTTTGAGACGGATTCTTGCTCTGTCACCCAGCCTGGAGTGCAATGGTGCAATATTGGCTCACTGCAGCTTCCGCCTCCTGGGTTCAAGTGATTCTCCTGCCTCAGCCTCCTGAATAGCTAGGATTATAGGCGCACCACCATGCCTGGCTGATTTTTGTATTTTTAGTAGAGACGAGATTTTACCATGTTGGTCAGGCTGGTCTCAAACTCCTGACCTCAGGTGATTTGTCCATCTCAAGTGATCTGCCTGCCTCAGCCTCTGAAAGTGCTGGGATTACAGGTGTGAGCAACTGTGCCCAGTTGCTGTGCCTTTCTTCTTTTCCTTGTCCTCAAGCAACAAAAAATATTTTAATTCATGACTCAAACAAAATAACTTTTATATTTACATTTCTTTTCAATTTTTATCCTGTATGTTTCATTTTATAAATCACTCTGTCATAGTTTACATATAATTTTTGTTTCACATTCTCTCCTTCTGGTTTAAAATGTGTGTGTGTGTATATATAGCCTCATATGGCAATAAATATATGTAATATATATAAAAAATATAATATATAAATATATATAAAATATATAATATATAAATATATTATAAATATAAATTTAAATATATATATATATAAATTTATTGCCTCATATGGCTAAAAATGCCAAGGGAAATGGCTACTCTAGGACTCCAGGCTGAGTCTCTCTCTTCATCTCCCTCCTACGCTTTTCTCCTGTTGAGTCCAATCTTAGGCAGGGTCTTTCCATGTGCGGGTAGTCTCCAGATGCTCCTGGTGTAATCCTCCTAGCTAGGTGAGAAGCAGCTTGCTTTTAGTTCCTTATTGCATTGTGGTTTTTCTAGGTTCAATTATGTTTTTAAAACATATTGTTGATAAATGTTAGTGAGGTTCTATTGGTGATAGACTTGTTCAATTTTATTTTATTTAAAAAATGCCTTTGTAGTTAACTGAGTCAATTATAGATTGATAGCTTTGGAATATTCTTCTACTGGCCCATACCTCCTGTTGTTGCTGTCCAGAAGTCGTACTCAGTCTAATTGTCATTTCTTTGTGGGTAATCTGTCTTTTCTGTTTAGCTGCCTTTAGGATTTTTGCATTTGCTTTCTTGCATTTCCACTGCGATGAGGGATGAAGATGGAAAGCAGTGAGTCAGTAGGCATAAGCTCAGGTTAGATCGGGTAGCAAGGTCAAGGAGAAATCTTATCTAGAATAAGTCAGGCAGAAATCTTTGACTTTAAAGGTTCTTAAATGTTCTGAGCTGCTGGAATGAGCTAGTGGATGTGACTGAGGTAGAGGTTTAGCTTGACTAAGGACTAGTGATGAATTTTAAAAATCATGTTTGAGTGTCATTTTTGGGATATTACTAATAAATCACCACAGTGATATTACTTTTAATGGCTTTGCCTAAACTTGTGTTATTTACTTCACTCTAATTTGCATTATTTATGCAGGAGGTGAACTTTTTTTAATCCTTGGTATTCCTATAGACATGAGTGGTTCATTAGCAGACTTTGATATTGAAGATATACCTGAGGTACTACTGAGCTATTTGTCCTAAAATCATTTTAATATTTTAGAAACTGAACTCCTAGAAACTCATCTCCTTTATCTTCTCCCTAAGCTGTAGGGTATCACCAGAGGATTCATTTCTTAAATGCCTATTAAAATATTTTTCCTGAACTTCCATAATTTTTAATGGATCAGAAATCTTACCAAGTTCCCCTAATATCTAACTTTTTTTTCTGCTGGATATAATCTTTTAAACTATCAGTAAAAATAATCATGTTCATGTCACTCTTACATTAGCCTTTTATCTATTTAAAGAAAATTATTAAGTTTCCCTTGAGCTTTTTCTTTTCTAGGTTAAATATGCCCAATTTCTTTATAATTTTCTCATGGGAAATATTTCCTAATCATTTTCATTGTTTTTTTTTTTCCTGGACCCCATCCACATTTTTGGTATTACACTTCAGTTGCTGAGCCAGAAAATGGGCAATTAATAAAAGCTTGACTGGTGCTGAGTGGGAAGGGAGGCTGACATGATTTTTACATGGTTTATTATAGATCCTGTGTTAACATGTGGGGCCTCTTCCCTATGAGGAATAATCTCATTCCAAGCAGCCAAAAATTTCATTTCTTTCTTCAGAGCATTAAAAGCACCCCTACTAGATCAGCTCTGTGATGCAGCATTAAAACAACTCTGTTGTCCAGGCTGGAGTATAGTGGCACAACCTCAGTTCACTGCAACCTCTGCCTTTTGGGTTCCAGTGATTCTCCTGCCTCAGCCTCCTGAGTAGCTGGGATTAGAGGGCATCACGCCTGGCTAATTTTTTGTATTTTAGTAGAGACAGGGTTTCACCATGTTGGCCAGGCTGGTCTCCAACTCCTGATTTAATGTGATCCACCCACCTCGCCCTCCCAAAGTGCTGGGATTACAGGCGTGAACCACTGCATCTGGCCACAATGACTTTTTTTTTTACAGGAAGGCTGAGAAGTTTTGCCAATGAAAGTGAGCACCTTATTTTAGGTTGATTTCCTGGGTCATCCTTGAAGCACTGTATTGCTTTAACTGAATTTTTACCTATATCTGAGATGCTTGATTGTGTCTTTGTTGGCTTATTTGAGCTCCTGTTTATTCTGTCTTCATTTAGTCTGAAGTCAAAAAAAGAAAGGAGGTTATGGCCTCCTTTCTATGCCTGTTTGTTTAGGACTCATATGACATTCCATTAGTCACAGGAATGTACCAGGTCACTGGGTGCTTTGCACAGCACTTACATTATTTCTTTTCTCACTGTCCTGAGCAATAGATCTGGAGAAAATTGGGTTCTCCTTGAATGTCAGGGTCTTGAAGGATTTGAAGGGTGGAAAACTCCATAGTACCCTTTCCTCAGAAAAAAGCTCTGAAATGGCTTGTAAATTCTGTTTTCTCTTTCCTTCTTTCTTCCTTTCTTTCTTTCTTTTTTTTTTTTTTTGACTGAGTTTAGCCCTTGTTGGTAAGGCTGGAGTGCAGTGGTGCTATCACAGCTCACTGCAACCTCCATTTCCTAGGTTCAAGTGATTCTCCTGCTTCAGGCCTTCTGAGTAGCTGGGATTACAGGTGCCCGTCACCACGCCCAGCTAATTTTTTGTATTTTTAATAGAGATGGGGTTTCATCATGTTGGCCGGGTTGGTCTCAAACTCCTGACTTCAGGTAGTCCACCCACCTTGACCTTCTAAAGTGCAGGGATTACAGGCGTGAGCCACTGTGCCTGGCCTAATTCTGTTTTCTCTACATTCGGCCTGCTCTCCACAGAGGATTAGTCACTTCAGTTCCTGAAGGGCACTGAGATTCTGGCACCAGCACAATTTCATTAGCCCTAACTAACTAGTGCATTCTCTATAATGATTACGTTAAAAAATAAAACCACATATTATTTTAGATAGTACGCAAACACTCCTCACTAGAGTTATTGGAAAAAATATTGACCCTACTAGCTCAAGTTCAAAACTGATAAATGCCTCTATAGCCAGCAAGGGCACAGTCTTCCCTCTCCTCTAAGGGTTAAATTCCTTGCTGTAAACTCTGCTCTGAGTTACTGCTGTTTTAGCATCTTTGTATTTCTGGAACTCCATGTCTGACACTGCTGGTGAGATTATCTGCACACAGCTGGGAAAGAACATCTGCCTCATAATTTGAACAACTTTCTTTTTTTGATGAACTCAAGTTCCTCATTTCAGATAAGAGCACTGTTATTGATCTTTGGAATAATTCCTCTGTTAGCAGAAGCTCATTGTTGTTAAGGGAGAAATGAGGGGCAGCATGTATGCATTATGATAGGATTTACTTTCTTCACCTCTCTTTTTTTTTAGAAAAAGACTATTTTTTTTTTTAAGTTTAGGTTCACAGCAAAACTGAGCAGAAAGTTCACAAAGCTCCTATATGCCCCTTTCCCCACACATGCACAGCCTCTCCATTATCAACTCCCCCACCAGAGTGGGGCGTTTGTTGACCCTCCAGTGACACACCATCACCTCTCAAAGTCCGTAGTTTAGATTAGGTTCCCTCTTATTGCACATTCTATGGGTTTTGACAAATGTGTGATGACACATCATTGTACAGTCTCCCTCAGTATCATTGGGAAATTGGTTCTAGGATTATTCATGGATACCAGAATCCAGGCATACTCAAGTTCCATAGTCAGCTGTGCAGAAGCTTCAAATACAAAAAGTCTGCTCTTGTGGGTTTTGCATCCCACCAACACTATTTTTGATTCTTGTTTGGTTGCTGTGTTAGTCTGTTCTTATGCTGCTATGAAGAAATACCCGAGACTGGGTAATTTATAAAGAAAAGAGGTTTAATTGACTTAGTTCCACATAGCTGGGGAGGCCTCAGGAAACTTACAATTGTATGGAAGATGCCTCTTCACAGGGTGGCAGCAGAGAGAATGAGTGCCAGAAGGGGAACTGCCAGACGCTTATAAAACCATCAGACCTCGTGAGAACTCACCCACTATCACGAGAACAGCATGGAGGAAACCACCCCCGTGATTCAATTACCTCCACCTGGTGCCACACTTGACACGTGGGGATTATTACAATTCAAGGTGAGATTTGGGTGGGGACACAGAGCCAAACCCTATCAGTTGCAAGTGTGGAATCTGCTTAAACAAGGGCTGACTATATTTACTGAAAAATATCTACAGATAAGAGGACCCATACAGTCCAAATCCATGTTATTCAAGAGTCAACTGTAGTATCACATAGAATAGTTTCACTGCCCTAAAAATCTTCTGTGCTTTATGGATCCATACCTCCCTCCCCCAACCCCTGGCAACTACTGATCTTTATATTGTCATCTTGGTTTTGCCTTTTCCAAAATATCATATGTCTGGAATCATAAGTATGTAGCCAGATTGGCTTCTTTCAATTAGGTGTATGCATTTGAGTTTTCTCCTTGTCTTTTGATGACTTGAAATCTCATTGTTATTTGTCTACTAATCTCCCAAAGGACGTCTTGGTTGCTTTCAAGTTTTGGCAATTATGATCAAAGCTGCCGTAAACATCCGAGTACGGGTTTTTGTATGAATGTAAGTTTTCAACTCATTTGGATAATTACCAAGGAATGTGACTGCTGAATCATTGTATTCCTTAAGTCTCATTTTCATCCATTGCAGGGAGCAAGAATATATTGAGGACTTACTATGTGTCAGAATTTTCAATAAATTATGTCATCTCATCCTCATGATTACCTTGCAAGGTATTTTTTTCTTTTTACACTTGGAGAAAGTGATGTTTAGAAAAAAGTTAAGCAATTTGTTCAAGGAAACATTTGAACAAATTGAAGATTTAAACAGAGAAACTTCTAGTCCTAGAGAATTTTTATTCTCTCTGAAATAAGCTGGAGCGGGAAGGGACCTTAAAGAGGGATGGTCTTGAGCAGGCACACTGCTAAATTTCTGGGGCCTAGGGCAAGAATATAAGTGGAGGCCCATGTACCAATTGTCTTAATATTTAGAAGTAACAAATCAGGCAGACAAATTGTAAATAAGGTGTTCTGTCCAACTACTATGACAAGACCAACTTCATACCAACTTGAAGGGCCAGATTTGAATCTGGAATCCTCTGACTGCTTAAGGTTTAACACCAGAATGTGATGGCATGGGAGAAGCTGGCTGCAGTCCCCGCTACCCCTTCTCATCCCTTAGTCCTGCACTACATGAGGCCTGCAGGTACACATGCATATTTACAAACCTCTGTATGCAAACCCATCTATACTCTCTGACAAAAGCTGTCCTTTGGTCACCCTTCAGACCTAGGGTGGACACAATGGAATGTAGACCTTTTTTGAGAGGATGGATGCAGGGAAGAGGTCTACACTGGCCCTGGAAGTAGGATTGTGGCCATTTGTATGGGAGATTTGAGGGTCCCAGGGGTCCAGAGCATGATTAGAAAGGATAAAAGCTTCAGGTAGACAGATTTCCTTGACTCTGTGGTCTCTCTAGCCTGCTGGAGGGGAAGGAAGGGAAGTTGTAGCTAAGCAGACACAGAATGGGGCCCAAGACAAGGTCTCTTTTGTCCAGGTCTAGGGATATAACAGGATCCAGGTGTCCCAGTTCATAGATAAAAAAATGGAGACCAGAGAGATGGTGAATTTCTCATTGCATGCCTAGTTAATGGCTGCACAAGGACGTCCTGATTCTCTGCACTTTTCATAAGGTTGGCTTTATGAGGCTAGGTTGTTCTATATATATGCATTAATATAACCCTATCCCAGGAATCCTTTTCACCAAAGAGTTTAAAAACCTGCCCTGGGTATCATTTTTATTCAGTCACAATCAAGGACTCTTGAATAAACAAGCACTATTCTCTGTTTTAGATGACATTACAAAGCAATCAATACCTCAGGAGATTTCTAAAGGCTAATTTGAAACTTTTGGAGACGATAATCACAGAAGAGTTCCCAAATAATTTCCAAATTACTTCCTATAGGGGTCAGTTTATTGATGTACTTGTATGAGTCAACTGGCCCACCAAGCAACCACAATTAGAAATGTGATCAACATAAACTTAGTTGAAAAAACTAGCAGATGTTTTCAATGATTTGCATATGAATTAGTCACCAGCTTTAGAAATCCAGCTTATTAAGGGTTCAGATTATTTTGTACATTTTCCCTTGTGTTGGAATGTGCTGAAGGAAACCTTCTATTTATTAAAAGGCCATGCCATACACGTCTTCCAGTATTCAGGTTTTTACTATGCATAGGTAATTCCTGATATTATTATTTATTTTTATTTTTATTTTTCTCATTATTCTATTTCTTGTAATTTTTTTTTAAATTTTTAATTTTTTTTATTATACTTTAAGTTCTAGGGTACATGTGAACAATGTGCAGGTTTGTTACATATGTATCCTTGTGCCAGGTTGGTGTGCTGCACCCATCAACTCGTCAGCACCCATCAACTCATCATTTACATCAGGTATAACTCCCAATGCCATCCCTCCCCCCTCCCCACTCCCCATAATAGGCCCGGTGTGTGATGTTCCCCTTCCAGAGTCCAAGTGATCTCATTGTTTAATTCCCACCTATGAGTGAGAACATGCGATGTTTGGTTTTCTGTTCTTGCGATAGTTTGCTGAGAATGATGGTTTCCAGCTGCATCCATGTCCCTACAAAGGACACAAACTCATCCTTTTTTATGGCTGCATAGTATTCTATGGTGTATATGTGCCACATTTTCTTTATCCAGTCTGTCATGGATGGACATTTAGGTTGATTTCAAGTCTTTGCTACTGTGAATAGTGCCGCAATAAACATACATGCGCATGTGTCTTCATAGCAGCATGATTTATAATCCTTTGGGTATATACCCAGAAATGGGATGGCTGGGTCATATGGTATTTCTAGTTCTAGATCCTTGAAGAATCGCCATACTGTTTTCCACAATGGTTGAACTAGTTTACAATCCCATCAACAGTGTAAAAGTGTTCCTATTTCTCCACATCCTCTCCAGCACTTGTTGTTTCCTGACATTTTAATGATTGCCAGTATAACTGGTGTGAGATGGTATCTCATTGTGGTTTTGATTTACATTTCTCTGATGGCCAGTGATGATGAGCATTTTTTCATGTGTCTGTTGGCTGTATGCATGTCTTCTTTTGAGAAATGTCTATTCATATCCTTTGCCCACTTTTTGATGGGGTTATTTGTTTTTTTCTCATAAATTTGTTTGAGTCTTTGTAGGTTCTGGATATTAGCCCTTTGTCAGATGAGTAGACTGCAAAAATTTTCTCCCATTCTGTAGGTTGCCTGTTCACTCTGATGGTAGATTCTTTTGCTGTGCAGAAGCTCTTTACTTTAATTAGATCCCATTTGTCAATTATAGCTTTTGTTGCCGTTGTTTTTGTTGTTTTAGACATGAAGTCCTTGCCCATGCCTATGTCCTGAATAGTATTACCTGGGTTTTCTTCTAGGGTTTTTATGGTTTTAGTTCTAACATTTAAATCTCTAATCCATCTTGAATTAATTTTCGTATAAGCAGTAAGGAAAGGATCCAGTTTCAGCTTTCTACTTATGGCTAGCCAATTTTCCCAGTACCATTTATTAAATAGGGAATCTTTTCCCCATTTCTTGTTTTTGTCAGGGTTGTCAAAGATCAGATGGCTGTAGATGTGTGTTATTATTTCTGAGGGCTCTATTCTGTTCCATTGGTCTATATCTCTGTTTTGGTACCAGTACCATGCTGTTTTGCTTACTGTAGCCTTGTAGTATAGTTTGAAGTCAGGTAGCGTGATGCCTCCAGCTTTGTTCTTTTGACTTAGGATTGTCTTGGAGATGCGGGCTCTTTTTTGGTTCCATATGAACTTTAAAGCAGTTTTTTCCAATTCTGTGAAGAAAGTCATTGGTAGCTTGATGGGGATGGCATTGAATCTATAGATTACCTTGGGTGGTATGGCCATTTTCATGATATTGATTCTTCCTATCCATGAGCATGGAATGTTCTTCCATTTGTTTGTGTCCTCTTTTATTTCACTGAGCAGTGGTTTATTTCACTGAGCAGTGGTTTGTAGTTCTCCTTGAAGAGGTCCTTTACATCCCTTGTAAGTTGGATTCCTAGGTATTTTATTCTCTTTGAAGCAATTGTGAATGGAAGTTCATTCATGATTTGGCTCTCTGTTTGTCTGTTATTGGTGTATAAGAATGCTTGTGATTTTTGCACATTAATTTTGTATCCTGAGACTTTGCTGAAGTTGCTTATCAGCTTAAGGAGATTTTAGGCTGAGATGATGGGGTTTTCTAAATATACAATCATGTCATCTGCAAACAGGGACAATTTGACTTCTTCTTTTCCTAACTGAATACCCTTGATTTCTTTCTCTTGTGTGACTGCCCTAGCCAGAACTTCCAACACTATGTTGAATAGGAGTGGTGAGAGAGGGCATCCCTGTCTTGTGCCAGTTTTCAAAGGGAATGCTTCCAGTTTTTTCCCATTCAGTATGATATTAGCTGTGGGTTTGTCATAAATAGCTCTTATTATTTTGAGATACGTTTCATCAATACTGAATTTATTGAGAGTTTTTAACATGAAGGATTGTGGAATTTTGTCGAAGGCCTTTTCTGCATCTATTGAGGTAACCATGTGGTTTTTGTCTTTGGTTCTGTTTATATGCTGGATTACAGTTATTGATTTGCTTATGTTGAACCAGCCTTGCATCCCAGGGATGAAGCCCACTTTATCGTGGTGGATAAGCTTTTTGATGTGCTGCTGCATTTGGTTTGCCAGTATTTTATTGAGGAGTTTTGCATCGATGTTCATCAGGGATATTAGTCTAAAATTATCTTTCTTTGTTGTATCTCTATCAGGCTTTGGTATTAGGATGATGCTGGCTTCATAAAATGAGTTAGGGAGGATTCCCTCTTTTTCTATTGATTGGAATCGTTTCAGAAGGAATGGTACCAACTTCTCCTTGAACCTCTGGTAGAATTTGGCTGTGAATCCGTCTGGTCCTGGACTTTTTTTGATTGGTAGGCTATTAATTATTTCCTCAATTTCAGAGCCTGCTATTGATCTATTCAGCTTCGTCCTGGTTTAGTCTTGGGAGAGTGTAAGTGTCCAGGAAATTATCCATTTCTTCTAGGTTTTCTAGTTTATTTGCATAGAGGTGTTTGTAGTATTCTCTGATGGTAGTTTTTATTTCTGTGGGGTCAGTGGTGATATCCCCTTTATCATTTTTTATTGTGTCTATTTGATTCTTCTCTCTTTTCTTCTTTATTAGTCTTCCTAGCAGTCTATCAATTTTGTTGATCTTTTCAAAAAACCAGCTTCTGGATTCATTGATTTTTTGCAGGGTCTTTTGTGTCTCTATCTCCTTCAGTTCTGCTCTGATCTTAGGTATTTCTTGCCTTCTGCTAGCTTTTGAATGTATTTGCTCTTGCTTCTCTAGTTCTTTTGATTTTGATGTTAGGGTGTCAATTTTAGATCTTTCCAGCTTTCTCTTGTGGGCATTTAGTGCTATAAATTTCCCTCTACACACTGCTTTAAATGTGTCCCAGAGATTCTGGTATGTTGTATCTTTGTTCTCACTGGTTTCAAAGAACAGCTTTATTTCTGCCTTCATTTCGTTATGTACCCAGTAGTCATTAGGAGCAGGTTGTTCAGTTTCTATGTAGTTGAGCTGTTTTGATTGATTCTTAGTCCTGAGTTCTAGTTTGATTGCACTGTGGTCTGAGAGACAGTTTGTTATAATTTCTGTTCTTTTCCATTTGCTGAGGAGTGCTTTACTTCCAACTATGTGGTCAATTTTGGAATAAGTGTGATGTGGTGCTGAGAAGAATGTATATTCTGTTGATTTGGGGTGGAGAGTTCTGTAGATGTCTATTAGGTCTACTTGTTGCAGAGTTGAGTTCAATTCCTGGATATCGTTGTTAACTTTCTGTCTCGTTGATCTGTCTAATGTTGACAGTGGGATGTTGAAGTCTTCCATTATTATTGTATGGGAGTCTAAGTCTCTTTGTAAGTCTCTAAGGACTTGCTTTATGAATCTGGGTGCTCCTGTATTGGGTGCATATATATTTAGGATAGTTAGCTCTTCTTGTTGAATTGATCCCTTTACCATTTATGTAATGGCCTTCTTTGTCTCTTTTGATCTTTGATGGTTTAAGGTCTGTTTTATCAGAGACTAGGATTGCAACCCCTGCTTTTTTTTTGTTTTCCATTTGTTTGGTAGATCTTCCTCCATGCCTTTATTTTGAGCCTATGTGTATCTCTGCTTGTGAGATGGGTCTCCTGAATACAGCAAACTGATGGGTCTTGACTCTTTATCCAATTTGCCAGTCCGTGTCTTTTAATTGGACCATTTAGTCCATTTACATTTAAGGTTAATATTGTTATGTGTGAACTTGATCCTGTCATTGTGATATTAGCTGGTTATTTTGCTTGTTGATTGATGCAGTTTCTTCCTAGCATCGATGGACTTTATTTTTTGACATGTTTTTGCAATGGCTGGTACTGGTTCTTCCTTTCCATGTTTAGTGCTTCCTTCAGTATCTCTTGTAGGGCAGGCCTGGTGGTGACAAAATCTCTAAGCATTTGCTTGTCTGTAAAGGATTTTATTTCTCCTTCACTTATGAAACTTAGTTTGGCTGGATATGAAATTCTGGGTTGAAAATTCTTTTCTTTAAGAATGTTGAATATTGGCCCCCACTCTCTTCTGGCTTGTAGAGTTTCTGCCAAGAGATCTGCTGTTAGTCTGATGGGCTTCCCTTTGTGGATAATCTGACCTTTCTCTCTGGCTTCTCTGAACAGTTTTTCCTTCATTTCAACGTTGGTGAATCTGACAATTATGTGTCTTGGAGTTGCTCTTCTCGAGGAGTATCTTTGTTGCATTCTCTGTATTTCCTGAATTTGAAAGTTGACCTGCCTTACTAGGTAGGGGAAGTTCTCCTGGATGATATCCTGAAGAGTGTTTTCCACCTTGTTTCCATTTTCCCCCTCACTTTCAGGCACCCCAATCAGATGTAGATTTGATCTTTTCACATAATCCCATATTTCTTGGAGGCTCTGTTCATTTCTTTTTCCTTTTTTTTCTTTTGGTTTCTCTTCTCGCTTTACTTCATTCATTTGATCCTCAATCGTTGATACTCTTTCTTCCAGTTGATCGAGTCGGTTACTGAAGCTTGTGCATTTGTCACGTATTTCTTGTGTCGTGGTTTTTATCTCTGTCAGTTCGTTTATAGCCTTCTCTGCATTGCTTATTCTAGTTATCAATTCTTCCATTCTTTTTTCAAGATTTTTAGTTTCTTTGCGCTGGGTATGTAATTCCTCCTTTAGCTCTGAGTAGTTTGATCAACTGAAGCCTTCTTCTCTCAACTCGTCAAAGTCATTCTCTGTCCCGCTTTGGTCCATTGCTGGTGATGAGCTGTGTTCCTTTGGAGGGGGAGATGTGCTCTGATTTTTTGAATTCTTGAATATCCAGCTTTTCTGCCCTGCTTTTCCCCCATCTTTGTGGTTTTATCTGCCTTTTGTCTTTGATGGTGGCATACTGATGGGGTTTTGGTGTGGGTGTCCTTTCTGTTTGTTAGTTTTCCTTCTAACGGTCAGGACCCTCAGCTGTAGGTCTGTTGGAGATTGCTTGAGGTTCACTCCAGACCCTGCTTGCCTGGGTATTAGCAGCGGAGACTGCAGAAGATAGAATATTGCTGTACAGCGAGTGCTGCTGTCTGATTCTTGCTCTAGAACCTTTGTCTCAGGGGCGTACCTTGCCATGTGAGGTGGGGATGTCAGTCTGCACCTAGTTGGGTATGTCTCCCAGTTAGGCTACTCAGGGGTCAGGGACCCACTTAGCAGGCAGACTTTCGGTTCTCAGATGTCAACCTCCGTTCTGGGAGATCCATTGCTCTCTTCAAAGCTGTCAGACAGGGTCGTTAATATCTGCAGAGGTTTCTGCTGCTTTTTTTTTCTATGCCCTGTCCCCAGAGGTGGAATCTACGAGGCAGGCAGGCCTCCTTGAGCTGCCGTGGGCTCCACCCAGTTCGAGCTTCCTGGAGGCTTTGTTTACCTACTTAAGTCTCAGCAATGGCGGGCACCCCTCCACCAGACTCGCTGCTGCCTTGCAGTTAGATCTCAGACTGCTGTGCTAGCAATGAGGGAGGCTTCATGGGCGTGGGCCCTCTTGGCCAGGTGTGGGATATAATATCCTGGTGTGCTGTTTGCTAAGACCCTTGGTAAAGCACAGTATTAGGGTGGGAGTTACCTGATTTTCCAGGTGTTGTGTGTCTCAGTTTCTAAAGGGATTCCCTTTCCCCTTGCACTTCCCAGGTGAGGCGATGCCTCAACCTGCTTCAGCTCTAGCTGGTCGGGTTGCACCAGCTGACCAGCACCAATTGTCTGGCACTCCCCAGTGAGATGAACCTGGTACCTCAGTTGAAAATGCAGAAATCATCCATCTTCTGTGTCACTTGTGCTGGGAGCTGAAGGCTGGAGCTGTTCCTATTCGGCCATCTTGCTTGCACCCCTCAATTCCTGATATTATATGCTTATACATTTATACATAGATATCAATATTTTAAAAAACACTTTATTTCTTATAATGTACATTTTATATGCTATCTAATTTGATTCTTACAAATGCCCCTCAAGGCAACTTGGTCAAAGGTATTATCATTCTAGTTTTTAATGGGGACACTGAGGTGCAAAGGTACTGACGGCTCACATAGTTGCTAGGTACAGAGTTGGAGTTTGACTCTAAGTCTATACCGCTGTGCTTCTTATGCGTGGAGGACATTTAGCCTCTTTTAAACCTCTGACCAATGTGGCTTTACTTTCCAGAAATTCTTGCGTATGTCCCCTGAAGCAGCATAACCAGCACAAATCTGCATGCAGAGATCTTTGTCACTTGGAGGCCTCGTAACCCCAGCTCCCCATCTGGAACACACTCTTATAATGACAAAATCCAAATGGACTCGAAGCTTTTTTTTTTTTTTTTTTTTAAATCAGAAGTCAGTTAATAAAACACATGGTCCATACTGTTAATCTATTAGTATTCACTTTTAACTCAAATAAATATTTATTACGATGCATTTTATCCCATACTATAATTAATGCATCAAATTATTTTCTATTGCTTTCTTCTTTTTCAAAGTTACATTGAAACTCTCTCACCTTATCTATGCCTGATGTGAGACTAGCTCTTCTCAACACTCAACAACATGGCTGCAAAAGTAGTGAAGCAGAGAGACAGACAAGTGAGAAGAAGACTAACTCTGTTGGGATTACGGTTGGATCACCTTTTTATCATTTCAGTTATTTGTTAATCACCACCTTGAAACACAACAATGTTTAATGCCACGAGGATATCCTTACACTGTAAACACTACAGTAGAGAGAGAAAAGGGCATGATTTAAAGCAAAATGTGGTCTCTCTTGTAGAAAACATTTTCTGATAAACATTAAGGAAAATATTAGGCTAAAAAATCTAATTGTTTATATCAAGTCAGCATTTTTTTTTTTTTTTGTATAGGACCAGAGAGTAAGAGTTTTATGGCTTGTGGGCCACACAGTCTCTGTCATAACTACTCAACTTCATTGCAGTGCTAAAGTTGGCACTTTGCAATGAACATGGCTGTGTTCTAACAAAACTTTATAGGAATAGGTGGCAGGCTGCATTTGGCCAACAGGATATAGTTTGTCACCCCCAGGTTAATATATTCTAACTTACATCTTCAGCCTATTTGTCACCAGTCTAAAAGAATGCTGCTCCAGTAGTAGGAATTTGGGTCTTACATCACTCTTGGTTACCATTCCTGCCCTGGACACAAACCTTCCGACTCCACATATACCTTCAGGACTCAACTGCCCTCTTTATTGTAGTGTCCTCCAGTCATGTCCTCCTTCCTTTTCTCTTGACAATTATTGTGTCAGTTATACATTGCCACAATAATGCACAACAATCACAAAACCTTAGTGGCACCAAAAACTTTTTTATTATTGCTCCTGAGTCTGAGTCAGAGGAGCTGGCTGGTAGCTCTGCTGCTTTTGACTGGGCTCACTTACCCACCTGAGGCTGTGCCGAGTGAGATGATGGGTGGCTTGGCTCCAGCATGCTCACCTGGGTATGTTTTCATGACAAAGGCAAAGGTGCAGAGCCTGAGCAGAAATGTGCAGAGCTCCTTGAAGCCTGGCAAACTCTCTTCTGCCTCCTTCTGTTGGCTGAGTTCAGATCCAAGAGGTGAGTAAACAGACCCCACCTTTTCAGTGGAAGTGACTGCAATTTCTTCTGGCAAATATGTGGACATAGGGAGGGGTAAAGAATTGAGGTTATTAGTGTAATCAGTCCATGACAGTCATCTAGTCTAGTAGATTCTTCCTTCTGTCTTTACAGTGTCGTCTCCCTGTATTCCTGTTTCTGCTTCTTAGGTCTAGCTCTTACTGTCTGAAGCAGGTGCATTAGGATTCTGACTTGCATTCTCCACCCCTCCAAGGCACCAAGCATGTCTTTCTTATGATACAGAGCTCTGGTGGTATCAGTTCTTCAGTTAAAAACATTCAGTGTCTACCCATCAAATTCTCTTGGACTGATTTCCTAGGAGCTCTACCTTTATACTCCATTTCACCTTTCTAGCTTTATATACCACTTTCTGCTATGTCACCCTATGGCAAAGCAAACCACTTCCAACTCTCTAACCATTTCTTAATTTTTCTCATCTTGACCCTTTGTTCAAACTGTCTCTGTTTGTAGAAATTGTCTTCCTCCTTCCAGATGCAGCTCAGATGCCTCTTCTTTCAGAAACTGGATCAGGCTCCTCTCCCCAGTGACTGGCGCTCGCTTTGAAAAGTCATGATTCTTTCCTTCTCCTTTTCATCAACATTTGGCACATTTTATTTTGAGTTATAGGGCATCTGTTTGGATGATGACTTAGCACTCCCAACAGATTTACATTTTTTTCAGGATGAACTGTGGCTATTTGACATCTCCAGGTCCTTGGCATAGTAGCACAAAGTAGGCATTCTAACAAGGTCTGAGGAAAGCCTGAGTTCTTGAGTGAAGGTGGCAAGGAAAGAGGGCACCTCAGTCTCCAAAAGAGTATTTTGAGGTTCCAGAGTGGCTGCTTCCATTTTTTCAGGTTCCAATGGAAAAGGAACAAACTCCTCTTCCATTTATTTTTGTTATAAAGGGCTTTAGTTAGCAAACAGCTGAAGCAGGCTGTCCAGATGTGGAAAGAGCCCTTGCTTTGTTTTTTCAACCAAAGCTTTTGTTGCCTGGCTAATGTGTCCTTTTTCTAAAAGAACCTCTGGCCCCAGGAGAGGAGGACACAGCTATTAGTGGCTGCCTATTGCACTGTGAAGGATGATTTTCATGCCCCATTCAGTGCAGAATGATGGTGGGAATCTAGCACACACCATCTCCTCCTTTCACCCTTACCATCATACTCCCATAGACCTCTGAATGTTAGATAATATTCTTCACAGATTCTTCTCCCAGCCCACCCTTCTGACTAGGAGGCAATCTTCCTCTGTCCTGACTTCCACATGGGGAGATGTAAACTTTACCTCTTTAGAGTATACTCACCTCTAAGGGCTTTCAGATTGATTTGGTGCCGCATCTTAAAAAATCCTGTTTTCTGAACAAATCCAGTGAAATCAGAAGAAACAGGCCAGTTTTATCAGATTACTTTCCTTGTTCTTGACTCCTGCACTGTCTACTTTCATGGTCTGTGCATCATCTCCCTCTGTGTAGGGGATCATGCCGGGCCCCAGCCCTGGAGCTCTTCAGCATCGTTCTCATGTTTCTTCCATTTGTTATATAAGTTTGGATTACATGTGTTTTGAGCTGATTGATCATTGGCCCATTTTTATTTCTTCCTGGGTTTGAGCCATTGGGCTGATATTTATTTTATGGTTAATTTGTCTTTTCATTGAAACTGTGAATATTTTCCAAGAATGCAGTAGACTTGCTATTTCCAATTGGAGTTTGCGGCCTATTTTGCCACTTCCTTTTTAAAGAACTATTTCAGTTGGAATGAGTTGGAATTTATAGCCATGATTTTCTATTTTGTTTTCTCATTTCCTGTTCTGCAATAAAGGTAAGAGAGGCAGTCATTTCTGTGCTGTGAAAACTTATAAAATTACACTATTATTTTGAATTTATTTAGCATGCTAAACTGTTCCATTTATTAGCTCTCAGTATTTTTCTTTTTGAGGCATAATTTATAAAGATATGCCAGGCTTTTCAGACAATGAATAGATTTTAAATGGTCATTGGGTATAGTGACCTAGAATTACAGAGTGAAAATTAGATTTGCTTACTCCCCAGTTTCTTTTATTTTCTTGAGAGGATAGAGCTGTGCACAAATAAGACATTTGCTTTCCTCAGTATGCTCTCCTTTCCTTCTTTCACTAACATTATGAGGCAGTGAACTACAGAGTTAAGAGCTTAGGTGCTAGAGTCAGCGTCCCTTAGCTCAAATCCCAGCATCACCATTTACTAAATGTAGGACGTTGGAAAATATATCTGAACTTGTGACTTGGCTTTCTCATTTCTAAAATAGGGGTTGGTGTGAGTCAAGTATGGAAATATACATGAAACTCTTGGTATAGTTCATGGACATTTTAGAATACATTCAGCCCTCTGTATTTGTGGACTTCACATCCATGGAGTCAACCAACCTCGCATCAAAAATATATTAAAAAATTGCGTCTGTACTTAACATGTACAGACTTTTTTCTTGTTACATTGTATCATTCCCTAAACAATACAGAATAACAACTATTTGCATAACATTTACATTTTATTTGGTATTAGAAGTAATCTAGAGAGAATCCAAAGTAAACAGGGAGATGTGCATAGATTTTATGCAAATATGATGCCATTTTATATCACGGACTTGAGCGTCTGTGGATTTTAGTGTCCACGAGAGGTCCTGGAGCCAATCCCCCATGGATACTGAGAAACGACTGCAACACTGGAGCTCTTATTCTTTATATTTCAAATATAGTTTTGATTCTTCCTTCAATTTTTCCCAGATTTTCACATGAGCAAAACTTAGGGTTAGAACTTGGTCATGTGAAAATATAGGCAAATAAAGGATAGAGTAAAAATGCTATTGATAAAGCCAGGTACAATTCTTCTTGTGTAAAATCATCAATCTACTTGGTTAGCACTATATATGAGTTGGGTGTTTTCCCCATTATGTTACAATTATATTGACAAAAAATTAGCAGGAGCATAGTTGATTCCCATTTTCACAGAACAAATAACCATTGGGTAGTAGGAAGCTGTGCTTCAGAAACACAGCCTTGCTTTCTTTTGAAGGACAGTCAAAAGCACGGTATGTTTAAACTGAAGACTATGAGTGTTCTGCATGACTGATGAAGGATTGCTAAATTTATCATTTTCTACCTTAAATTAGAAAGCAAAAGTTCAGTATTTTTATGACTGGAAATTTTATAAATGCTCCTATTAATAGTTATTTTTAATGTCAATTGTTTGAAAGTATGATTTTTTTCATATAATTTTCCATTTTGTGGAGGAAGCATAATTTTTTTAATAGTTGACCACTGCCCCAACTTAGGCTCTTCTCTCAGACTTGAGGCTCTTTTCCTGCAAACAGGATATTCTCATCAGTCAGGACTGAATGAGTGATGAAGACAAGAAGTCCCTGCTCTAGGTGCAGTGAAGGAAAAGACATCTCCCTGGTTGTGTGTAGCATCCTAGGAAAAGGGAGGCTATTATTATTCATGGTCAGAAAAAGTATGACTGCCCTGATGCTCTTCCAATAATTTTGAGAGAAAGAGAAAATATATAGTGAGAAACAAATAAAAGCCCTTGTGTGTCAGGGTTTTGGTCTTTGAGGAGCAGGGAAGAGGGTAGATTGACCACTTTGATAAAGAATGTACAAATCTTTCTGAGACAAATTCTACTTCTTATTAAATTGTGAATTTTTAATGCTGTCCTACATTAGAGTCTATTACTGTGACACACCTCCCAGACTTCTGCACTTTAAAACTGATCAAGAGGAAAAACCATATGATTTGGTTTTCATCTTTAGAGGAGAGTGGATTTTCCAAAAATAACCATCGGCTGGCTGCATGATGCTATTTTTCACTGGCAAGTAGCTGAAATAGATTTTTAACCCATTGTCTTCTCTATTTTTGGTTAAGAACTTAGGAAAAGTACAAATGTAAGCACAACTTCAGCTTTAGGGGTTTTGGAGTGTCAAGGATTGAGTCTGGAAGTTGGGTTATTCTTGCTTTAAGGGATTAGATCTATAATGACATGCTACTTCTCGCTCTGGAGTCTCTGAAACATCTGTCTGGCATCCCAGTGGTTATTCATCTCCTCCTTCACAGCATCCATAAAATCTTGCATTATATTCAGATTCTCTTCTCTGAGAATCCTCAGTTCTTTGTTAGTGTGGTCATCTGTACTCCAAGATGCCCAATGACCTTGGAAAATAGCCCCAAGCAAGGGGAAATGTTACAGAGCTGAAAGGAAACAGTCTATGCACAAGCCTGCCTTCCTCCTCTTCCAAAGTAAGTGAGTCTTGCTATGTTGCTCAGCCTCCCTTGCAGGCAGGTTTGGTCATGCAACAAAGCCTTTTCCAGTGGAATGAAAGCAGAAGTGATAGGTACCCTTTCCAGACCTGGCCGGCAAAACCACTGTGACATTTGCTAGAACAGTCTTCCTTTAACTAGGTAAAAATCTATTTCCCTATCTTCATTATTGGCTGATCTCAGTTTACTTTTCTGAAGTAAACAGGATAAGCTTACCTCATCTTCCTCATGCCTCTTTAGGAGCTTTTCTAACTCCAGGTGTCTATAATTTCATAACTGAGCTCAGAATGCCTTTTAAAAATGACTCAGTGATCGGAATTAAGGGCATGTAGATTAATATTTGTACATACTTGGTTATATAGATGGTCGCTGACTTACAATGGTTTGGCTTAACAATTTTTCAGCTTTACAATGGTGTGAAAGAGATATACACCGAGTAGAAAGTGTATTTCAAGTTTCTAAGTTTGATCTTTTCCTGGGCTAGTGATATGCTGTACGATACTCTCTGTGAACGCTGAGCAGCGGCAATGAACTGGAGCTCCTAGGCAGCCACTTCATCACAAGGGTGGGGGTTAGGGGTATTAAATGCATCTAGGCTTATGATATTTTCCATGTACAATGGGTTTATTGGGACATAATCTATCATAAGTTGAGCATCTGTACATCTGTGAGCAGCAGGTGGG
Source organism: Theropithecus gelada (assembly GCF_003255815.1). Lineage (NCBI taxonomy): Eukaryota > Metazoa > Chordata > Mammalia > Primates > Cercopithecidae > Theropithecus > Theropithecus gelada. Next base: position 111,240,255 of record NC_037673.1, on the reverse strand, counting down.
TGCAGGGGTTATAAATTTGAACTCTGGAGTTACACTCCCACAGGTACAATTCTGCTGTCATGAATTTCTGGTTGAGTAACTTTGGGCAAATGATTTACACATTTTGAATATCAGTTTCCATATTAGTAAAATGGGGATAATAATAGTACCTCATCAGATAGTTGTGAAGATTAAATGAACTCATACATGCAAAAGACTCAAGAAAGTACGCTCAGGTAAAATCACTCAATAAATGTTAACTATTGCGTTAATACTTGTAAGTAAAATAAGCAGAAAATCAGTGATTAAATCGGGCCACCTCCCCTCTATATCTTTACCATTTGTAGCAGTCAGGGACCTCTCTCAGAACATCCTTTCTGTGTTTGAGGATCTGGAGCAAAGTCTATGTCATTCCTGATTGTTTGACTTAACTCAGCCTGCCTGCTCTGATGCAAATATAATGGAAAGGCGAGGGAGCTCTGGCAAATTACAAACGGCTTTCTAGGCACTCAGATATAGGCCAAAGAGAATTTTCTTAAAATTGATTATAATTCTGGCCTCATGGGTGCTTGCTAATCACCAGGCTTCCTCCTTGTGAGTGCAGTTTGGGGCTGAGAGAAACAGTGTATAGGGAGTGAATCTGCTTCCTACTTTGGTTCCACATGTTCTCCATGGATTTTTGTTAAATGACCCAGTGAATGCATTTCTGACTACAGGAATGCAGTCATCACTAGCCAATAATTTTCAGACCTTCTTGAAAAGATAAGAGTAATTTAAAGATCTAAAAATACCCACACTAGAATTCCCTAGGGTCTTTGTTGCAAAGAGAGCTATGAGGTTTGCCAAACAATCACTGAGGTAAATTTCAAAAAAATAAAAATACAGCCAATGAGCCTGTAGAAGACCCACTTTTGTTAATAGGATAATTGCAAGATATAAGGTGGAGTTTGGGGGTTCTTCTATTCTTTCTGCATAATTTGCTATCATCTGAATTGAAATTGAACTCTCTCCCTACCTTTCTCTCTGCTGTCCGGAGTGGAAGACTAGCAGAATGATTGAAAGTATGGCTTTTACCACTTATCAGTTGTGTAAGCTTGGTCATACTAGCCAAGTCTTGAAGCCTTGGTTTTCTCATCTTTTAAACAAGAGAGTTGTTGTGTCCCTCTTAATGGGTTGTTGTGAAGTCTAAATATGCTACACTTGTGAAGGATTAGTTCAGTGCCTGACACATAGCAAGAGTTCAGTAAATGGTTGCTTTCATTGTACATGCCAGTAAGATATGCTTTCCAAATCTCAGTGTGAAAGAAATACCAATTTCTTTTAGCATGGTAGTCTTGTATAGTAGGAAATTTCACCTTGGAAACTTGAGAGTGAAATTTGAGTGTTCTAAATCATTTCCTTACAACAAATTATTAATTGGGGATTTTAGCCAGTGATGCTCTAGGCACAAGAAAAACTAAAAACCTAGAGGTTGCTCATGTCAATGACTATATAAAATCTCTTACATGCAAAGGAACACAAAGCAACAGCTAGGATTCATAAGTCATTAGGTTGTAGCAATGTAAGAATTTTTAATAGCTATGGAGATGGCACATACAACCTTATGACTCCTATACTTTATCCACTCATTCACTCTTTTATTCATTCATTCTGAAAATGTTTTGGAAATACCATGATGAACAAAACAGATATGCCTCTGTTCACATGGCATTAGCATCTGAATGGGAAATATGGGCAAAACTTGTTAAGAAAACAACCAAATTATGGAAATAATTGCAGTTGGGTGCAGTGGCTCATGCCTGGAATCCCAGCACTTTGGGAGGCCAAGGCAGGTGGATCACCTGAGGTCAGGAGTTCGAGACCAGCCTGGCCAACATAGAGAAACCACATCTCTCCTAAAAATGCAAAAATAAGCCGGGCATGATGGCAGGCACCTGTAATCCCAGTTACTCAGGGGGATGAGGCAGGAGAATTGCTTGAACCCGGGAGGCAGAGGCCGCAGTGAGCTGAGATTGCACCACTGTACTCCAGCCTGCGTGACAGAGTGAGACTTGGTCTCAAAAAAAAGAATAATAATTGTACACTATGATAAGTGTTATAAAAGAAATCACTGCAAGTTTAAAATAGGAAACAATAGCTCTGGAGTGGAGGACAAGTATACTTAAGAAAGAATGGAGTAAAGTAGCTACGAGGAGAGGAGGCGGCTATTCTAGAAGGAGGGAAGAGGATGTGCAAAGGCTGTGGTGTGCAAAAGAACCTTGAAGAGTGGAAGAAAGTCCACTGTGGACAGAGGAGAGCTGGTGAGAAGGTTGGAGATGGGGCAAGCCAGATTATGAAGGGCCCTGAAGCTATGATAGGGAGTTTAGATTTTATTTAGGCAGAAAAAAACAAATACAAGATATTGCTCTGGCCTCTGGAGACTAGATGAAAGGAGTTAAAATTAGCAGCATGGAGATGGGAGGAGATTGTAGCAGTGGTTCAGGTGACTAGGCCTTGGGATGGGGGTTGTGGAGATGGAGAAAAGTAAACTGAATCAATCGACCTATGTGTCCATCTATTTATTAGGATTGGCAGAACTTGCTGAGGGATCAAACTCCAAGTTGGCAGTTGGATATGTGAGTCTAGAGCTCAAAGGATAGGGCTGAGCTGAAATATAAATTTGAGAGTTGCTGAATTACATATATTATAGTGTTTAAAGCCAGATTAAAGGAGAAGATCACCTAGGAAATTTTGGAGAAGAGAACATTAGAGAAACAGCATGCTTTAGGACTCAGGTAAAGAGTAGCAAAGGAGACAGAGAAGGAATAACTAGCAAGACAAGAAGAGATCTCAAGGAGTATAGAAACAAAGAGATAAAGGGTATTTAGGCAGAATTATCAACCTGGCTGAATGCTGGCAAGTGGTAGAGTAAGTTGAAGGCAGGGAGAGTATTAATTTTGGCATCATGGACATATTTGGTGATCATAAGAGTCATTGCAGTGGAGTGATGGTGTTCAATGGGGTAGCGCTGTATCAGACTCAGATTATGTATAACAGTGAATGTATATAAATAAGTTGAGATACTATACGTAGGCATCTCTTTTGAGAAGTCTCTCTAAGATGAGGTCAAGGTAAAAGGAGGACTTTCAAAAGATGGGCTTTAGGAGAGCATATTTGCATGTGATGAGGATGTGCCTTCAGAAAGGAGACAACTGAAGAAGCAAAGCCCTTGAGAAGGCAAGAGAGAATTAGATCCAGAGCACAGGTGAAGGGATTGGTTTTGTCAGAAAAGCAGGAAAACTTTATAACAGGAAGAAAGATAAAGTTATATATATATGAGGAGGCATGCAGCTTGTTAGTTTATTTTCTGTCAATGAAGAACGAGGCAAGACCATAGGGGGAGGATATGGATAGAGAAGGGAGCTTGAGAGATTTGAAAGAAAGCAGAAGATATAAAATGATCAACTCATATAATGAGAAAACAGCCCTATATGAAAAATATCACAGAATCACTGGCCTTTCTTGAGTGCACATATACGTTCACAAATTTCAAGTGAGAGCTGCACTTTAGAATATAGGCTCCAGAGAGTAGGGGTCTTGTCTGTCTCTTTTACCAGTCTTCATGGTACCTAATTGGGGCCTGATAAATAGTAGATGCTCCAGAAATGTTTATTGAGTGAATGAATGAATATGTTTAGTTGGTAACTTTCTCTGGCAATATTTGGATGCTCAGGTAAAGGCACCAAGAAGATTGGGGGTAGAACTCGTAGAGCACTGGGGTTCTTCCCTAGGCAAGGGTGAAAGACAGAGAGCAGTCAGGAACTTGAGGATTTTAGCAAGGGAGTGATTATAATGATGGGCCATAGAATCAATGATGGAAGAGAACAAAGGGAAAGCTAATGGATAATTAGCTAATGGGTAGTGAGAAAGTGGTTTGAGGTCATGAAGAGGTCAGAAAGTTTGTCCGTAAGCATTCTTAAGAAAACCTTCTGAAAGAATAAGAGGTTGTGGTTGCAGAACATTAGGTTTGGAACTGGGATTTGAGAAGGAGAGCAGATACTGGTGATTGCATAACTCAGGGTATAACCATGTGGGGATGCCACGGCAGAGTAGAAGAAAATATCACTCATAACGAGGATTCAAAGTGTGGATTGGCTCTATTTCCTTTTTCTTTAGTTCATCTAATATATCATAGTTATGATCCTAATCCATGTAGAAAAGCAGATGAACTTTATGATAAAGTCATGAAAATATAAATGGAAATTTCCTACTCTTTTTACCCCCAACAAATACACATAACCAAACATGACTGTCATGGATCTAAGGATATTTACATGGTTATTTGGAGAACCAGAGTGTACAGTTTGGTAGGGACTATGTCAACATTTACACATAATTGAGTAATTTGCAATGTTAAGTGTCTAGAAGGAAGGCCTGACTAGGCATAAATATATATTTAATCCCACTGAATCGTGGCTGATGAATTGTATTGTTGAAAATCTGAAAGGGTATCATTTTGCCAGATATAGAGTAATAGTATTCCATTATTCTCAGATGAATTGTCACAGCAGTTAATATATTTTTGGCTTTTTAATTTAAAATGTTAAGTGTGGGTGGAGGGGGTGATGAAAGTCACCAGAGAAGTTTAAGAATAGAAGGGGCTATGCTCTACTTCTTTTTTTCATTCCCCTGGGAGGGTGCAAACCTTTCTGTACTATTAGAATATGGGAAAACAAGAATTGGACAGCCACATGGGGTGCCGGCACAGAAAGGCCTGAGGCACAAGTCTGAATGAAGTATTCTGGATGGGATACAGGAAACAGCAAGGTGTCATTTTCCTGTGTAGCTGCCAGTGGTGTGGACATAGCTGAGAAAAAGCCAGTATACCAGGAGGAGCTCATGGTTAGGAGGAGTGGACCTGTCAACAAATTTCCTGCAGACCTGAGGACCAGAGGAATCCAGATACCTAAACAACTTGCAACTTCAGAGATGCCAGCATAGCTGTATGATGACCAGATTTACAACCCTCCCTCATACCTTGACATTGTATAAAGTCTCAGGACCAGGGAGAGGAGAAAATCTTAACTTAGTGAAGGAAGTCCTGATTGGCTGATAAAATCTTACTTAGATGATTTTTTTCACTCTCATATTGGATGGGAGCTTGAAATAGAGATGAAGCTATGAAAAATAATAAAAATAATGAAAAATTATTTTACATTCCTTGTACATTTGAGTGTGTGGATTGAAAAATTAATAGCTATTACACAAGAGTTACTGCTTATTTTGGTTATCACGTTAGTATGACTGTTAACAAAGGCCCAAATAATAGTGGCTTACAGAAGATAAAAGCTTGCTTTTTCTCATGTAACAGTCTGAACATAAGCAGTGCAGGATGAATATGGTGGCTTTACAATATTAGGGGCTGAGATTTCCCTGTCTTGTTGCTCTACTCTCCTCAATGTGCATCATTTTCCATCTTGTGGTCTATTACGAATGCATGGGTTCTGCCAGCACAGCCATGTTCTGGCCAGTGGGAAGGAGAGTGATGTGGAGGGGATAACCTATATGTTGCAAATACCACTTTCTCTTTCATCCTATTAGCCAGAACTTACTTACATAACACATATAGCCTTAAGGGAAGCTGAGAAATAGACACTTGAGCTGGTTAACTGTATGCCAAGCTACACTTTGGGGGAGATACTACCTAAACGAAGAAAGAGAGAATGTATTTTGGGAGAAAATCAGTGATGTCTGGCATTTAGTGTCACAGGTGCCTGGGAACCTAGATGAAGTATTGAAATAGAAGAGGCATGGAGAGCATGAGTTATCCTTGAGTTGAACAGCTACTTCTTTGGGGATGAGAAGTGAATTTTAACTGCTTATCTATAGGTGGGCCCTCTGTCCCTGGGCCAATTACTCACTTCCTAGATGAGCTCATGTCTAGCTCCATCCCAAAGGCTTCACTTTAGTGCTAAGTGCTGGAAGGCCAACAAAGGCTGTTCTTAAGTTTCTGCGTTGTAGTTACTTGTTGATAACTATTACTTTACGGATAATGGATCTGTTTTATTTTATATTATTTGTTTTATATTATCTGTTTTATTTATATTATTGTGAAAATATAATCATAAAACAATAATTTATGTTTGTATAACAATATACATATATTTTTGGTAGCCTGTTCACTTCCATGATTTTTTAACATTTTCACAGACTTACCATAAATGAATATTTAAATACTATACAGTTGCAACTGTCCCTACATCCCCAAGTTTTTATATCCATCAGCACGTACCGATTTTCTCATTTCTCCAGTTATGACTTTTGGGTCTTTTTTTTTTTTTTTTTTTTGGAGACGTAGTTTAGCTCTTGTTGCTCAGGATGGAGTGCAATGGCACCACCTAGGCTCACTGCGACCTCCGCCTCCCGGGTTCAAGCGATTCTCCTGCCTTGGCTTCCCGAGTAGCTGGGATTACAGGCATGCACCACCATGCCCGACTAATTTTGTATTTTTAGTAGATACAGGGTTTCTCCATGTTTGTCAGGCTGGTCTCAAACTCCCGACCTCAGGTGATCCTCCCGCCTTGGCCTCCCAAAGTGCTGGGATTACAGGCCGGTGAGCCACTGTGCCTGGCCGGGACTTTCTTTACATGCCTCTGTGCCTCTTGCCCAGGATTGCTTTCTTTTCCTTTCTTTCATTTTTCCCCCCCGGGACTATTTCCTAGGATCCTCTCTGTAGTCGTTTGTACTTAACATATTGAGCTTATCTTTTAGGCGTTTTCCTTTTTTCGGTTTCCCCACTCTTCTCCCTTCCCATCCTTTCTGCCTTGGTAACTTTTAAATACGGCATTTTTCTGAAGCAGTTCGTACTTGTGTCCTTATCTCTGCAGGGGATATCTTCTCTCTTTTGTTCTATACTGCTTGCTCACCCCAGTTATTTTCTGTTTCCTTTGCCTTCCCCCTACTGTGCAAATGTACTCTTTATTTCTACCAACACCTCCTTTCTAAAGCCCCTTGAGCTGCTCCCTGCCTTTTTATTTTTTATCATACTAGGGAGTGCCCCTATTTTTTTTTGGCGGGGGCGGGAAGGGATATCAATAATCAGAGGTAGTTACTTGATTTATCTATTCATTTTTGCTCCCTGAAGGTGGCCTAGGAGATAGTTTCTCTGACTACAAAACGGGCTTCATTTGGGCTTAATTTCTGAGCTCTGCATATCCGAGATGGCACAGTTTCCTAATTTTTCTGCTAGAAGTCCTGTAGTTTTCTACTCCGGGTGACCCGTCACTTCTGTTCATAGCATTCTCACACTGCCCCGCTTCCAGAACTGCTGAAGCTTAGCTGACAGCCTCTCCTTCACTGCTTTACTTCCAGTCTACTGGACCTCTCACTTGGTCTCTCCTTATGCCTTCTGAAGAAAGAGCAGCACACTGCTTCTGTGCCACCGTTTTCTGGTCTGCAGAATACTGGGGTTGTCTGTACTCTCTGTGACAGACTATACCTTAAATCTTCTCATTTCAATAAGTCGAATTCTAAGCACTGGGGACCTATGCCAAGTAATTTCAAAGTATAGTCCACTGCCTGAACTATTCTGGACCCTAGAACTATGTGGCTACCTTAGAGGAGTTCCTTGCTCAATGGTGAAACTCTGCAGGCCTAACTGGGCTACTCTTACACAGTTGGGGTAGAGTGGGTTTCTGAGTTCTTAAATTATTTTCTTCACGGCAGAAATGTGGATCCCTGGGTCTCTCCAATCACCATGCCATTGTGTCTGGAATTGGTGGGTTCTTGGTCTCACTGACTTCAAGAATGAAGCCGCCGACCCTCACGGTGTTACAGTTCTTAAAGATGGTGAGTGTTACAGTTTCTTAAAAATTATGTGTCCAGAGTTTGTTCCTTCAGACGTTCAGATGTGTCTGGAGCTTCTTCCTTCTGGTGGGTTGGTGGTCTCACTGTCAGGAGTGAAGCTGCAGACCTTCATCGTGAGTGTTACAGCTTTTAAAGGCAGTGCCTCTGGAGTTGTTTGTTCTTCCCGGTGGGCTGTGGTCTTGCTGGCTTCACGAACGAAACTGCAGACTTTCACGGTGAGTGTTATAGCTCATAAGGGAAGCATGGACCCAAAGAGTGAGCAGCAGCAAGATTTACTGCAAAGCACAAAAGACAAACCTTCCACCATCTGGACGGGGACTCCAGTGGGTTGCTCCTGGCTGGCTCGGGCAGCCTGCTTTTATTCCCTTATCTGGCCCCACCCACATCCTGCTGATTGGTCTATTTTACAGAGAGTTGATTGGTCCACTTTTCAGAGAGCTGATTGGTCTGTTTTCACAGAGTGCTGAGTGGTGCGCTTACAATCCTTGAGCTAGACACCCAGTCACAGAGTGCTAGTTAGCTAGATGCAGAGTTAGCTAGATATAGAGTAGCAATTGGTGTATTCACAAACCTTGAGCTAGACACAGAGTACTGATCCGTGTATTTACAAACCCTGAGCTAGACACAGAGTGCTGATTGGAGCATTTACACTCCTTGAGCTAGACACAGAGTCACAGAGTGCTAGTCCTCCAAGTCTCCACCAGGTTAGCTAGATACAGAGTACCAATTGGTGTATTCATAAACCTTGAGCTAGGCACAGAGTACTGATTGGTGTATTCACAAACCCTGAACTAGACACGGAGTGCTGATTGGTGCACATACAAGCCTCCCGCTAGATATAAAAGTTCTCCAAGTCCCCATCCGGTTCAGGAGCCCAGCTGGCTTCACCCAGTGGATCCTGTACTCCCGCTGTAGGTGGAGCTGCCCGCCAGTCCCAAGCCACGCCTGCACTCCTCAGTCCTTGGGCTCTCAGTGGGACGGGGTGCCACGGAGCAGGGAACGGCGCCCGTAGGGGAGGCTAAGGCTGCGCTGGAGCCCACCACAGGGGGAGGAGCTCAGACATGGTGGGCTGCAGGTCCGGAGCCCTGCCCCTTGCCTGGAAGCAGCTAAAGCCCCTGAAGGATTTGAGTGCCGCGCCAGCGGGCCGGCACTGCTGCGGGACCTGGCAACCTCCGCAGCTGCTGGCCTGGGTGCTAAGCCCTTGACTGCCCTGGGCTGGCGGTGCACCTCCCCGTAAGCAGAGGAAGGAGGTTCAGGCCTCAGCCAGCCTAGAGAGTGGCTCCCACTGTGCCGTGGCGGACTGAAGGGCTCCTCAAGCGCTGCCAGAGTGAACGCGGAGGCTGAGGAGGTGCTGAGAGTGAGGGCTGCTAGCACATTGTCACTTCTCACCATTACATGGTCTTGGATGTTGAGGGGGAAGTTTTCTATTTAATAATTTGATAGATATAGAAAAAGTATGCATGGATTCCTAAACAAAGACTTCAGGTAAAGAATATTTCGATAATACTGTTCTGTCCCTTTGTTGAATATGTGTGACCCGTTTTCTGAGAAAAGTTGCTGCAATTTTAATGACTTTGCTTAGAGAATAATAGCTAATGAATAGTCTAATAATCCTCTCTGTGTTTTTTCAAAAGGAAAAGTATCAGGGTGATTGGGAATTCAGGCTTCAGTAGGGAAGTTGCCAAAATCATCCACAGTAGCCATTTGTTCATCTATTGGGTGAATTATTTAATTGTATTGTCATTATCTGTTTACAATTCTGCCTCCCTCACTAGATTGTGAATTCATCCAAAGCAGTGATATTGTCTTATTCTTGATGAATTGCAATTGTTGGAATTCAGCAAGTGTTAACTTAATGAGTGAACAGATAGATAAATGAGGAAACCGGAGTCACAGGAGGTCAAGCAAGCTGTGTGGGGTTAGACTGTGTGTTAACCTCTCTGGCCTCAGTTTCAAATTTCACCCGCAGTTGATCATGTTGGCATGTATTTCCCAGAAGACATTCCATGTATAAAAATCCAATGACTCGCCCAGTTCTATAATAAGTTGGTGATATTGCTGGATTTAGAACTTAAATGAACTAATTTCTGATCAGGGTTCTTCTTTTATTGTGCCGTATTCTGACTTTCAATTTAGCTATTGCAAAGTGTGCTAGATAGGCCACTAAATTACTGTCAAATTTCTCTCTGGCCCACCTTCAGGACTGATGGTACTAAATGAAAGACAATTATATTTAGAAGACTTCTATGAGAATAAAAATGTCAAATACAGTGTTGATTCTAAATGCCTGCTACACGTGTTTTTGGATAATTATGTATGATATTTACTATATAGGCATTCCCGACTTAATGATGATTCAACCTATGATTTTTCGACTTTACAGTGGTATGGAAGCAATGCGCATTAGGTATACTCCTTAGTTTATGACTTAACCTAAGTTGAAAATATGTGTAAGTCCAAAGTTCGTTTCCAACTTAGGATATTTTTAATTTACAGTAGGTTTATTGAATGTAATCCCATTGTAGGTTGAGGAGTATCTGTGTTCTCCCAGTTGATTGCACAGTAGTCCCCTCTACATTCTCTGGCACCCAAACTCATCCATTTTTTTTAGGGAAGATATCTTACAGTAGGAATTTAAAGAGAAATGAAGGATTCTAAAGTAGATTATAATTCTAATTTTTTGAGGGGCATAAGAGCTGGGGGGTCTTTTTGAAGTATTGCTTTAGTCTAAGGAATGGATTTTGAAGAAAGTGATTTTTCTCACCTTCCTAGACAGGATGAAGAGTTTTATCCCCAATATTTTATTATAAAATTTTAAATATGCAAAGAAGTTGATAGAATTGTATATCAATTCTCTAGATTCTACTATTAAAAGCTGTATTTATTTAATCCACATCTATCAATTTATCTTATTTTATGATGGATTTCAAAGTAAGTTGACAATATTACATTTCACTCCTAAACACTTAAAAACATGCATATAATTAACTAGAGTTCAATTTTGTTTACCTTTTTTATAGTAAAATTTACATGTAATGAAATATTTATGTCCTAAGTGTGCAGTCAATAAGTTTTGACAAATGTATATATTGTTGTGACCCTATATCTATCAAGGTTTAGGATATTACCATCACCTAGAAAGTTCTCTTATACTTCTTTTTTTTTTTTTTTTTTTTTTTTTAGGCAGGATCTCACTTTGTCCTCCAGGCTATAGTACAGTGGCACAATCTCAGCTCACTGCAGCTTTGGCCTTCTGGGTTTAAGTGATCCTGCCTTAGCCCCCCAAATAGCTGGGACTATAGGCATGCATACCTGGTTAATTTTTGTATTTTTTTGTAGAGAGAGGGGTTTCGCCATGTTGTCCAGGCTGGTCTCAAACTCCTGGGCTCAAGAAATCCACCTACCTCCGCTTCCCAAAGTGCTAGGATTACAGGCATGAGCCACCATGCCCAGCTGTCTTATACTTCTTAACAGTCAGTTTCCACCCTAACCATCTCAGTGGCTGCTTTAAAATCTTACCTGATAATTCTAGCTTCTGGGTTATCTTAGTTTAGTCTGCATTGATTGCCTACTCTCTTGAGCAAGGTCTCTTCATTTGTCTGGTAGTTCTAGATTGCATTCTGAACATTGTGAATGATACAACATACAGATTCTGACTATTCTGCAATTTTCCTCTGAAGATTATTGATTTTTGTTTTAGTAGGCAGTTAACTAAGCTGGATTAAAACTCAAAATTCTATTTCTCCTATGGCAGCAGCTGAAATGTCTGACTGATTCTTTTAGTCTTAGCTGAGCTGCCTGGAATCTTCCCCAAGCAAGCAGAATTGACGGGTGAGATAGAGATTTGGACAGAGTTTATATGCAGAAGTTTGAGCTCCTTCCATTGTAGGATTCCCTCTTAACTTTCCAGCTGCTGTGCTAGCCCCTAACTCTTTACTCCGGTTCTTCTAGGGAGTGAGTCTGCAGGTTTATGTACATATTTTAGCCATCTTAATTGTGGCATGCCTTTAGATGATAAGCCTTAACTTCTAGTACCATTACATTTCACCATGTTGATGCCCCTCTAGCTTCTCTTGCTTTTGGTTATTCTTCGATGCTTTCTGATGGTTATTTTTCATATTTTGTTCATAGCTTATGGTGTTATCTGTGGTTGGGTTGGTCTGACAGGAGTTGGTTTGCTATTACCAGAAGCAGAGCTTATGTGGTTTTGTTTCCCTTAGCTTCCTAAACTAGATAAAGATCTTATGAGCTGAAAGGAAGACAGCAAAGCAGAAAGGAATAAAGAGCATGGGATTTAGCAATGAGTGCCTCTGAGAAGGGACCTTTGTCCTGTTGAGGAGTAGAGGAGTGAGAGAATATGTGATCCAAAGGCAGGCAAGACTTGTGTTTCATGCCAAGTGAGGATTAGGGAAGCCAGCAAGTCATGGAGTTTCTAGCACCCCTTGCTGTATGGCAAAAGCAGAAGAATAGAGATGCCGACATGCAGTATCCAGAAAAGGAGGGGTTGAGACAGCCCCTAGGTTTCTTATGGACTGAGACTGACAGGGCAGAACATCCAATGATTTTCATGTACCTGCTGAGACAGCCAGAGAGATAACTGAAGGAAGCCTAGGACTTGGAGAAGCCGCTCATTGGGATGGGGGAAGCAGTAGTATGGCCAGCGTGGAGACTGCAACTGAACAGGGACCAGGTGGGGTGTGTATGGCTCTGCAGATGCCAGTGGGGAAAGGCGACTGGAGGGAATCAAGACACTGCAGTAGATGTCAGCGCAGACCTATGAGATCATAATGGAAGGCCATTTTCCATGTTTTGATGCTAAGTATTACAGTCTTCCATCCTTTGGATCTCAGTTGCAACCCCTGGGGTAAGGGTCAAGAGAATAAAATTTTGACTTGATTGCATTGACCCAGGACTGTCTGACTTAAGTTTTGCCAAAGAATGGAGTAGAAAGTTTGAGATAGAAAGTAAGGTCGCATATCATATATAGAAAATAAAGTTGAATTTTGTCATACTTGAGTTTTGTGGATTGAGACTCTGTACCTCCTACACACGTGCAATGTAAATGCAGCCAGGAGCATTGAGCACTGACTGATGGTAGAGGAGCCAGGTGGCGACTTAAGAAATGAAGGGGCGAGAGTGGGGATTTATCTTGGCTGTGGTTCTCCAAGCATGGATTTTTGGGTTTCATTTCAGGATTCTGTTAATGTTCCTCTAGCCAACCAGTAATCAGAGTTTTATTTTTCTTTCTTGTTCTCATTTATAATGTGCATAATTTACATACATTTGCATTTTAATCTTTCTAACTGAAAGAATTGAATAAATATGCCATCTCTGCATACCACTAGAGCAGAAACACATTGAACTCCCGTGGTATGGATAAAGGTCACTGTTGACATACTCCTTACTTTAGCTCAAAATTATTTTCTAAGCTCTGGGTGTGCTTTCCTTCTTTGCAGTTAAATCAGATAATTCTACCCTATATTTTAGTTTTTCTTTCTGTTGCTGAAAGATTCTAGAGAAGCAGCTTAGGCCAACTCCTAAATTTTATAGATGATGAAATGGAGCCACAGAAGTAACTTACCCAGGACCACATTGTTAGAGATACAGGTGGTTTTAGTATCCAGACCCGTGATTTTAGCGTTTTCCCCTCTTATGCTCTTATCTCACCTATGCCTATATTATTGTAGAGTTGGGCTGGGTTCCTACCTTTTAGAAGCTGACTTTTAGAGAATATCTATGAGCAAAGTATGAAGAGTTTGTTTTGTGCTGTAGTTTAAAAAGTGTGACAGTTGAAAAGTTTGATGATACAAAAATACAAATGCAGCTAACAGAAGTTTAGAGTTTGTTGTGGTGAAGAAAGGTAGGGAAGGGGTATGAATGTCTTCATCTTCAAAGTGAAGCTAAAGGAGTACTGCCTAAAGTTAATGGAATAATAAATAAGATTTAAATAAAATATGCAAGGTAATCAACTTTTACTAATGACTAGGATAATATATCAATACAAAATATATTTTATCTGTATTATTTTTCTATATATGATCAGTCTATCTATATATAACCTTGCAAGCTTGATAAAATTTTTCCCAGAAGGCCTCCAGCAGCTTCTGTTTAGTTCTCATTGGCCAGAAAGGGGTGATGTATCCTCTTACCAGTGAATCACTGGCAAGCAAAGGTCTCAATGATTGTCAATGTTCATCCCTGAATTGGGGATGAAATCATCTTCCCCTAATCCCATAATAAATGGGTAACAACACAATAGAGTTCTAGTATAAAAGAAGAAAGGGAAAATGAATATTAAATAGGCAGTTAATGGATACATTTGATAACACTTTAAGCTTTAGAATTAATTTCCTCAGATTTTCTATCTCATTAATCTCAAATTACTATATCATTTTATTTTATCTTGGTTGTCTCTCTTATAAAAAGCATATGAATGTGTTTTGTTTCATTTGGTTTTGTTTTTCCTAATCTGGAAGTCTTTTAGTTAGTATAATTGGTACAGTTACACTTATTTGGATTATTGAATTGGATTTATTTCTGTCATTTGATTTCCTTCTTTCTATTTCTTGTGGTTAATTATTGGTTTTTTGCTTTACCTCCTTTTTGGCTATCTTTTTTTTTTAAGTTTTTATTCAAAAATGTTCAAATGCATATAAAAAAGAAAACAGTATTATAATAAACCTTTATATTATTAATGTTTTTAACCCATGTACTTTATTTAATGCTTCTTTCTCTCTCTTTTGCTAAGGATTTTAAAGCCAATCACAAATAGAATTATATTTCACCTAAAATAATTGTGAATATTTCAGTTTTCTTTATTTTTCCATTTCTTTTTAGTTGTTTCAAATTATATTCATATTCTATTGGTTTGTAAAATGGTAATCAAAATAGCCAATGTTTTCCTAAACAAAGAAAGGATTTTAGAATAATTTTCCAACTTATACGTTACTAATGTCTAGTATAATAGTACAATAATACATCTTGGTGTATTATTTAAGCTAGGTTGGCAGTACTGTGATAAACAAATACTAAAATCTCAGTTGATTAAATTAAGGCATTTTCTTGCTTACATTCCTGTCTGGTAGGAAATGAGAAGCTTTGTCCAAGCAGGAAGTAGAGACCCAACCTGCTTCCATTTTGTAGTTATACCATGCAGAACATGTGACTTCTGAAGTTTCTGGGGAAGGGAAGAAGGAGCTAGAGGATTGTAGGAGGTGATTTTTACTTACTCTGGTGTTTCTTTATTCTTATAAGGGCACCAACCTTATAAGATGGGGCCATAGGGGTTAGGGCCACATCCCATGACCTCATTTTGACTTTATCATCTCCTCACAGGCCCTCTCTCCAAATATAGTTAGGAGTTCGATATATGAATTTTATAGGGACACAATTTATAGCACCACTGTTACATAGAGGAGGAACATGACCAATGAACTAATCAGATCCCTCTTTAGGGATTTATATATATGCTGATAGAAAAGGAGAGGTCTTTATATCTGACATTAAAACATAAAATTGGATCCGCTGGAGGTCATTGATCTGCTATGGGTAAGACCTTACTGATAATGAGGCCTACTGGTGAAAAATACAATGGAGATAAATGGGAAGAGAGATAAAATCCTGATAACACCATTAGAAACTGTGAATTTAACGGAAATTATATTTAATCTTTGTATTTCTCAGGGACATTAGCCAGTAAATTCTGTGTTTTTGCTTGGGATGTCTGATACTTCAAATTTTGCTTAGGATCTCTGACACTTGTAGGCCAAGATCCTGGAAGTACAGTAGTGGCAGGTAGACGTTTGTAATCTCAGCAAATGTCAGCACAGGATCAGACAATTTACTGGTTGACACTGTGTTCCATCACATGACATTCTATATCTAGTGTTGCTGAGGATGTTTTGACTGCTAGAATCAGAAAATCCTGACTCAAAGTGATTAATTAATAAAGAAGTTTATCTTCTGTTTTGCTTCAGTTGTGGCTCAAAGCAGATGGTGTCACAGTGCTTCAGTGATGGCCATCAATGACCCAGGTTCTTTCTGCCTCATCATTTTGCTGGGGTTTATGTTGACTTAATTCCAAGAGTAATTCTGGCATTACTTCACGGTGACCTTTAGTATGACTGGGGCTACCTACTTGCCTTTCCATGTCCACCTGCCTACCCTTGGACCAATAACAGTGGCCAGGGAAATACCATTCTTTGGTTGACTTAGACTAACCTGGAGCTGAGTTTCGTGTGCATCAGGTTACCTCACAGTTGATCTCAGTGTTTGTTCTCTGAGCCCCAAACTGTTCCCTGAGGCACATGGTGGAAGGGGGTAGATAGTTGTGAAAAATTGAGGTTCTGTTATTAAGGAAAAAGAAGACAAAATGGATGTTGTGTTGGTACCAACAGTGTCTACTACATACTTTATTGTAGCAGTGAAAGAGAAAACCTGGCTCTACGCATGAAATAGATGGAGGACCCTAATATTATGTTGCAACTAAGGACATTTTCTATCTATGGTAGCATCACTCTGATAGTTCCCATGGTAACTTGAATTCAGGTGAGTCATCAAAATTTGTACTTGTCTGTAGCAGAGGAAGAACATAGCGATAACTATGTTCTTAGTTTGTTAATGAATATCTTAAATCTCAGATCTTAATTTGGGGCCCCAGAATGGGTTATACAACAACTAATGATGCCATATAAGAGGGAAGATTTAAGCCAGTATTTAACTGACTTTGGGAATGAGAGGCAGCTTTGAAACTTATGGAATAAGGGGAGAGCCCATTGCAGGACATTCTGGTTGAATATCCTGGAAATTAGTGGTGAAAATTTTAGCAAGTCACTTAAGATTTTACAATAATTGAGTGAATAGTTTATATATTAATTGTATGAGTAGAAAAATGAACCAGAAAAAGAAGTACAGTGTCTGCTTGATACCTGAACTGCAATGTGCTTGTGGTTGTGGGCATCCTTTCCCCTAAATTACAGAAAGTGTGAGATTCCTAATGAGTCTGAAGCAGCTGTTCCATCAAGCTGTTTTCCAAGTGGGCTTTCACCATTATTGTTGTCGTTAGACAGAGAGGGAAGTGATTTTAGTGTGAATGTGAAAATGAATTAATGTTGCCTGTCAGGAAACAAAACCAGTGCCAGGAGATTAGTTTATGCACAACTGAAAGATTGAAAGACAAAACTCTGGGAAACTAAGAGAGCTAAAATGACAATGATCCCCAATTCACTCCCTCCTTCGAACGTGGAAGTTCATATTCCACTCCAGTGATGGAACCAACTTCGGATAAGACAATTTTGGTTACTGTATCCAGGAAAACTTGGAAATGTTGATACTAGCAGTTAGATGGTCTCATTTCCAATCTGAACACCATGTAGAAATATGATTCCTTGTCCATCTGAGTCAGTCTGGCATAGGGTTCCTAAATTTAGTGAATAAAAATTCAGAATGCCTAACTAAATTTGGATTTCAAATAATAAACAATTTTTGGAGATAAATATGTCCCAAATATTGCATGGGACATAGTTATATTGAAAATTATTCATTGTTTATCTGAAGTTCAAATTTAACTGAATGCCTTGCATTTGAAACCATAATTGGGGTAATTAATAATCTTAGCCCAATTCTCAGGACGTTATGACCTGGTTGCTTCTTAACTCTTTCCTGTGATGCTAGTTGTTGGACTCTTACTAATCCTGCATGGCAGATTGTATTGTATACACCATTCCATGTTGTCTTCTTACGATTTGACATGACACTCTTTCATTGAGAATTAGGATCTGCATGCACTCTGTAACTGCCTTGAACAATAGATTATGGTGGAAGTGACATTATCCTGATGCTGGCTGCTTAAAGGCAGTACAACTTCCATCAGGCTCTCTTTCTCTCAAGACATGCCCCTTGAGAGAGCCCTGAGCTCACATGTAATAAGTTTGGCTACCCTGAAACCATTGGGCAGGAGGGAACATATGGAGGGACCACAAAGAGAAGATGCTTTAGGTGCCCAGCCATTCCACCCCCAGAAATTCAAGTTTTATCTGTTTGGATGACCCCGGCTTTAACACTGTTTGATTGCAACCTCATAGAAGACTCAGCTGAACTGCCCAGCCAAGGCACTCCCAAAAGTTCTGACACAGAAACATTAATAAACTATGATTATTGTTTTTTCATCCATTATGTTTTAGGTTGATTGGTTGTACAGCCACAGACAACTAATATATACTGGTTTTGGGGGGAGATAAACATTACTACATTTTAGGTTAACATTTTTTAGAATGGTCTTTTAAAATAAGTAGCTTTGTCTTCAGGGATTTTTGTTAACATCAGATTTTGAAGGTTTTACCATTAATGTCTCTTCACCTATTTTTTTAAAGTCCAAAAATTGGGTTAATTTTTTTTTTTTGAGATGAAGTCTTGCTCTGTCACTCAGGCTAGAGTGCAGTGGTACGATGTCGACTCATTGCAACCTCCACCTCCTGGGTTCAAGCAATTCTCTTGCCTCAGCCTCCTGAGTAGCTGGTATTAAAGGCGCCCACCACCAGGCCTGGCTAATTTTTGTATTTTTAGTAGAGATGGGGTTTCACCATGTTGTCCAGGCTGGTCTTGAACTCCTGACCTCAAACAATCCTCATGCCTTGGCCTCTCAAAGCACTGGGATTATAGGCATGAGCCACCATGCCCAGCCAAAAAGTTGAGTTAATATTACAGGAAAATTGATAACAACCAAAAATCTCAGCCCAAGTATTATGCAATGAAATGAAACTAATACAGGAGACCTAGGTTGTTTTGTCTTTGACACTAAATAGCTATTGGCTTTTGAGTGAATTACTTGTTCTCTAAGACTCATTTCCTGTATTTGTAAAAGGAGGCATTATCCTAGATAAGAGATGGCAAACATGCAGAATGCAAGCCACCATTTTCCCCAGCAGGCATCAGTAATGAATTGTACCACTCTTGCTGGAGAAATGACCTTAGAGTCCTTCACAAAGCAGAACTCCAAGCAGTCAGGAGCAATCAATCACAGTTGATAATGACAAAGTCCTTTTTTTTTTTGCCTTCTCAGGTCTTGAACATGTCTACTGGTACTTTCAGTGTTAAAACTTAGTATCTTTATAATCTAAGTGATTTACCCATGTTCTTAAAAAAAGTTGCTAAAGTAACTGTGGAAGTAATGTTGGAAATATTTAAGGAATCATGGAGCAACAGTTAACCCCACTATGCACCCGTGTGTCATAGGCTACATAGGTGTTGTGATAGAGACAACAATATAGAAGGCATTTTATCAAAGAGAGAAAAAAATACACAACTTGAAATTAAGAGTTTTTGCACCCTGATTAAAATTAGACCAATTTTGCCCACATTGTCTGCTGAGACTTCTCAGCTGTGACCTTTGAGTACAATGTATAAAAAGAGGTAGTGCTGTGTCTCAGGAATACTATATTCATATTTGATTCAAGTGTATTTGAAAGATCCAGTTTGTAGGGTATTCACATACAACTCCAATTCTGAAGGACATTAGTAGTCAACTTCACTCAGCTTCCTATGTCTGGGCTTATTTGTCAAGAATATTGCACTCTTCTGTAGTGTATCTGACAACTCTCATCTCTCACTTTTCCTTATACAGTTCTCGTCTTTCATTTTAGACTTTTCTTTTCAACTATAGTACTATCTGCTTAATACTCAACCCCAGGCTTGGAAATTTTCCTTAAAAGGGAAATTTTCCCCTGACCAAGATTTCAAATTTTTTCTTCAAACATGGTTAGCATTCTTTTTTCTACATTAGATGAGTTGTTGTTGTTGTTGTTGTTAGATCTCCAGAACTATTCCTCTTGCGTAATGGGAACTTTGTATCTCTGACCATCTCTTCATTTCCCCCATACCAACATTTGGCAACCACCATTCTACGCTGCTTCTATGAGTACAGCTATTTTAGATTTCACATATAGGTGAGATCATGCAGTGTTTGTTTTTCTGTGTCTGGCTTATTTCACTTAGTGTAATGTCCTCCATTTTGCTGCAGATTACAGGGTCTCCTCCTTCTTTAAGAATGAATAATCTTTCATTTTCTTTGTCTATTCATCTGTCCACAGAAATTTAGGTTGTTTATATCTTGGTATTATGTACAATGCTGCAATAAACATGAGAGGACAGATACCTCTTATACATACAGATATCAATTCCTTTGGGGTATATATACCTAGAAGTGGGATTGCTGAATCATGTGGTAATCTGTTTTCAGTGTTTTTGAAGAAACTTTATACTGTTTTCCAAAATGACTGTACCAATTTATAATGCTGTCAACAGTGTACAAGCGTTCTCTTTTCTTTCCATCCTCACCAACACTTACTGCATTTCATTTTTTAAAATAATACCCACTATAGTGTGGATGAGGTAACATCTCATTGTGCTTTTGATTTTCGTTTTCCTCATGATTAGTGATGTAGAGCATTTAAAAAAATTTCTTTTGCTCTGCAGAAGCTCTTTAGTTTAATGAGATCCCATTTGTCAATTTTGGCTTTTGCTGCCTTTGCTTTTGGTGTTTTAGACATGAAGTCTTTGCCCATGCCTGTGTCCTGAATGGTACTACCTAGGTTTTCCTCTAGGGTTTTTATGGTATTAGGTCTAACATTTAAGTCTCTAATCCATCTTGAATTAATTTTCGTATAAGGAGTAAGGAAAGGATCCAGTTTCAGCTTTCTACTTGTGGCTAGCCAATTTTCCCAGCACCATTTATTAAATAGGGAATCCTTTCCCCATTTCTTGTTTTTCTCAGGTTTGTCAAAGATCAGATGGCTGTAGATGTGTGGTATTATTTCTGAGGACTCTGTTCTGTTCCATTGGTCTATATCTCTGTGTTGGTACCAGTACCATGCTGTTTTGGTTACTGTAGCCTTGTAGTATAGTTTGAAGTCAGGTAGCGTGATGCCTCCAGCTTTGTTCTTTTGACTTAGGATTGTCTTGGAGATGCGGGCTCTTTTTTGGTTCCATATGAACTTTAAAGCAGTTTTTTCCAATTCTGTGAAGAAAGTCATTGGTAGCTTGATGGGGATGGCATTGAATCTATAGATTACCTTGGGTGGTATGGCCATTTTCATGATATTGATTCTTCCTATCCATGAGCATGGAATGTTCTTCCATTTGTTTGTGTCCTCTTTTATTTCACTGAGCAGTGGTTTATTTCACTGAGCAGTGGTTTGTAGTTCTCCTTGAAGAGGTCCTTTACATCCCTTGTAAGTTGGATTCCTAGGTATTTTATTCTCTTTGAAGCAATTGTGAATGGAAGTTCATTCATGATTTGGCTCTCTGTTTGTCTGTTATTGGTGTATAAGAATGCTTGTGATTTTTGCACATTAATTTTGTATCCTGAGACTTTGCTGAAGTTGCTTATCAGCTTAAGGAGATTTTAGGCTGAGATGATGGGGTTTTCTAAATATACAATCATGTCATCTGCAAACAGGGACAATTTGACTTCTTCTTTTCCTAACTGAATACCCTTGATTTCTTTCTCTTGCCTGATTGCCCTAGCCAGAACTTCCAACACTATGTTGAATAGAGTGGTGAGAGAGGGCATCCCTGTCTTGTGCCAGTTTTCAAAGGGAATGCTTCCAGTTTTTGCCTATTCAGTATGATATTGGCTGTGGGTTTGTCATAAATAGCTCTTATTATTTTGAGATACGTTCCATGAACACCGAATTTATTGAGAGATTTTAGCACGAAGGACTGTTGAATTTTGTCCAAGGCCTTTTCTGCATCTATCGAGATAATCATGTGGTTTTTGTCTTTGGTTCTGTTTATATGCTGGATTATGTTTATTGATTTGCATATGTTGAACCAGCCTTGCATCCCAGGGATGAAGCAGTGGTTTTTTTTTTTTTAAAGTTTCCTCCTCTTCCATTACTGTAACAATTCCAGAGTTGACCATAATAAATTGGTCTTTTAATTCATTGCTAAATTACATTTGTAAATTCTTCATTTCAGATTTTTATACCCATGTTCATAAATGAGATTGCCTACATCAATTTTATGGGCCAGATATACTTGTCCAGTTCTGATATCAGAGAAGTTTTAGGATCCTGAAATGAGTATCATGCCATGTTTTCCTCTTCTAGAACATGAGGCTTAACTTTCTCTTAAAGTACAAAAAAAATTTACTTGTAAAAATTCCTGGGTCTAGAAAATATAATGCATATTTTATTTTTTGCATGATTTTAGATTTACTCAGGTTTTCTACTTCTTTAATTTTAGTCATTTATATTTTAAAAATCATACTTTATCTAATGTTTTAGTTTACTAGTAATATTTATACTCAGCCTTTTCTTTTTTAAAATTTGTCATATTTGCAATTGTGTCCCCCCGACACTTTTGTTGTTGTACTTATACCTTTTCTCTATTTTCTTGATAAACCTGACAGTTTATTTTGCTATATATTTTTTAAAGTTTTTGTTATTCATCTTCTCCCATATGTGTTCTATTTTGTTTTTATCTCTATTGTCATTCCTTCTAGTTTTTCTAAGTTATATTGCTCTGTTGTTAGCTTCTTTTACGAGCACTCAGTTCAATTACTCTCTATTTTTCTCATTTGTTAATGTATGCATTTAAGTCTAGACTCTTTTCTCTGTGTACCACTTTGGCCATATCCCAAAGCACAGATTTCAAAATATAATGCTCAGTCCTCTTCATTTTTAAGTAGTTTGTCATTTTTGTTTTTATAATTTTATGAGTGAAGAATTATTTAAATGCGTGTTTTTCCAAAGATTTTTGGAGGTAGAAACTAACTGTTGAGAATTTTTACTTGAAATGAGTTATACAAAGCAAATGTGGCTTATGAGATTTTCCCTTTTCTATGTTGGTTTAGGTTTTCTTTGTGACCTAACACATGGTCTGTTTGAGGATATTTCACAGAAGTGTATGTGTGTGTGTATGTGTGTGTCTGTGTGTGTGTGTGTGTGTGTGTATACTCCTCAACTTACAATTCACTTACATTCTGATAAATTCATTGTAAGTCAAAAGTAACATCAATCAAAACTGTGTTTATTTCCCTAATAAACTCATCATAAAGTCAAAAAATGTTAAATCAAATCTTAAAAGCCCAGATGTTCCTCAACCTATGAGGAGGTTCCATCCTGATAAATCTATCATAAAGTCAAAAAAAATCGTAAGTAATACAATTGTAAGTCCAGATGCTCCTCCACTTACAATTGGGTTATTTCTCAATAAGCCCATTGCAAATTCAAAAAACCATAAGGCAAATCATTGTATGTCAAGGACCATCTAAACACACACACACACACACAGATGCATACATATACATATGTTATCACCAAAACTATTTTCTTTTTACACATTCAACTAGATAACACTTCCCAGGCTCCTTTCCAGGCAAGTATGGCAAAACAATGAAGTAAAGAGTACGGTGTCTGTCTTAGTGCATTTTGGGATGCTATAGTAGAATACTGGAGACTGGACAATTTATAAAGAACAGATATTTATTTCTCACACTTTTAGAGGCTGGGAAGTGTTATCTAGTTGAATGTGTAAAAAGAAAATAGTTTTGGTGATAACATATGTATATGTATGCATCTGTGTGTGTGTGTGTGTGTTTAGATGGTCCTTGACATACAATGATTTGCCTTATGGTTTTTTGAATTTGCAATGGGCTTATTGAGAAATAACCCAATTGTAAGTGGAGGAGCATCTGGACTTACAATTGTATTACTTACGATTTTTTTTGACTTTATGATAGATTTATCAGGATGGAACCTCCTCATAGGTTGAGGAACATCTGGGCTTTTAAGATTTGATTTAACATTTTTTGACTTTATGATGAGTTTATTAGGGAAATAAACACAGTTTTGATTGATGTTACTTTTGACTTACAATGAATTTATCAGAATGTAAGTGAATTGTAAGTTGAGGAGTATACACACACACACACACACACACAGACACACACATACACACACACATACACTTCTGTGAAATATCCTCAAACAGACCATGTGTTAGGTCACAAAGAAAACCTAAACCAACATAGAAAAGGGAAAATCTCATAAGCCACATTTGCTTTGTATAACTCATTTCAAGTAAAAATTCTCAACAGTTAGTTTCTACCTCCAAAAATCTTTGGAAAAACACGCATTTAAATAATTCTTCACTCATAAAATTATAAAAACAAAAATGACAAACTACTTAAAAATGAAGAGGACTGAGCATTATATTTTGAAATCTGTGCTTTGGGATATGGCCAAAGTGGTACACAGAGAAAAGAGTCTAGACTTAAATGCATACATTAACAAATGAGAAAAATAGAGAGTAATTGAACTGAGTGCTCGTAAAAGAAGCTAACAACAGAGCAATATAACTTAGAAAAACTAGAAGGAATGACAATAGAGATAAAAACAAAATAGAACACATATGGGAGAAGATGAATAACAAAAACTTTAAAAAATATATAGCAAAATAAACTGTCAGGTTTATCAAGAAAATAGAGAAAAGGTATAAGTACAACAACAAAAGTGTCGGGGGGACACAATTGCAAATATGACAAATTTTAAAAAAGAAAAGGCTGAGTATAAATATTACTAGTAAACTAAAACATTAGATAAAGTATGATTTTTAAAATATAAATGACTAAAATTAAAGAAGTAGAAAACCTGAGTAAATCTAAAATCATGCAAAAAATAAAATATGCATTATATTTTCTAGACCCAGGAATTTTTACAAGTAAATTTTTTTTGTACTTTAAGAGAAAGTTAAGCCTCATGTTCTAGAAGAGGAAAACATGGCATGATACTCATTTCAGGATCCTAAAACTTCTCTGATATCAGAACTGGACAAGTATATCTGGCCCATAAAATTGATGTAGGCAATCTCATTTATGAACATGGGTATAAAAATCTGAAATGAAGAATTTACAAATGTAATTTAGCAATGAATTAAAAGACCAATTTATTATGGTCAACTCTGGAATTGTTACAGTAATGGAAGAGGAGGAAACTTTAAAAAAAAAAAAACCACTGCTTCATCCCTGGGATGCAAGGCTGGTTCAACATATGCAAATCAATAAACATAATCCAGCATATAAACAGAACCAAAGACAAAAACCACATGATTATCTCGATAGATGCAGAAAAGGCCTTGGACAAAATTCAACAGTCCTTCGTGCTAAAATCTCTCAATAAATTCGGTGTTCATGGAACGTATCTCAAAATAATAAGAGCTATTTATGACAAACCCACAGCCAATATCATACTGAATAGGCAAAAACTGGAAGCATTCCCTTTGAAAACTGGCACAAGACAGGGATGCCCTCTCTCACCACTCTATTCAACATAGTGTTGGAAGTTCTGGCTAGGGCAATCAGGCAAGAGAAAGAAATCAAGGGTATTCAGTTAGGAAAAGAAGAAGTCAAATTGTCCCTGTTTGCAGATGACATGATTGTATATTTAGAAAACCCCATCATCTCAGCCTAAAATCTCCTTAAGCTGATAAGCAACTTCAGCAAAGTCTCAGGATACAAAATTAATGTGCAAAAATAACAAGCATTCGTATACACCAGTAACAGACAAACAGAGAGCCAAATCATGAATGAACTTCCATTCACAATTGCTTCAAAGAGAATAAAATACCTAGGAATCCAACTTACAAGGGATGTAAAGGACCTCCTCAAGGAGAACTACAAACCACTGCTCAGTGAAATTAAAGAGGACACAAACAAATGGAAGAACATACCATGCTCATGGATAGGAAGAATCAATATCGTGAAAATGGCCATACTGCCGAAGGTAATTTATAGATTCAATGCCATCCCCATCAAGCTACCAATGAGTTTCTTCACAGAATTGGAAAAAACTGCTTTAAAGTTCATATGGAACCAAAAAAGAGCCCGCATCTCCAAGACAATCCCAAGTCAAAAGAACAAAGCTGGAGGCATCACGCTACCTGACTTCAAACTATACTACAAGGCTACAGTAACCAAAACAGCATGGTACTGGTACCAAAACAGAGATATAGACCAATGGAACAGAACAGAGTCCACAGAAATAATACCACACATCTACAGCCATCTGATCTTTGACAAACCTGAGAAAAACAAGAAATGGGGAAAGGATTCCCTATTTAATAAATGGTGCTGGGAAAATTGGCTAGCCATAAGTAGAAAGCTGAAACTGGATCCTTTCCTTACTCTTTATACAAAAATTAATTCAAGGTGGATTGGAGACTTAAATGTTAGACCTAATCCCACAAAAACCCTAGAGGAAAACCTAGGTAGTACCATTCAGGACATAGGCATGGGCAACGACTTCATGTCTAAAACACCAAAAGCAAAGGCAACAAAAGCCAAAATTGACAAATGGGATCTCATTAAACTAAAGAGCTTCTGCACAGCAAAAGAACCTACCATCAGAGTGAACAGGCAACCTACAGAATGGGAGAAAATTTTTGCAGTCTACTTATCTGACAAAGGGCTAATATCCAGAACCTACAAAGAACTCAAACAAATTTACAAGAAAACAACAAACAACCCCATCAAAAAGTGGGCAAAGGATATGAACAGACATTTCTCAAAAGAAGGCATTCATACAGCCAACAGACACATTAAAAAAATGCTCATCATCACTGGCCATCAGAGAAATGCAAATCAAAACCACCATGAGACACCATCTCACACCAGTTAGAATGGTGATCATTCAAAAGTCAGGAAACAACAGGTGCTGGAGAGGATGTGGAGAAATAGGAGCACTTTTACACTGTTGGTGGGATTGTAAACTAGTTCAACCATTATGGAAAACAGTATGGCGCAAGGATCTAGAACTAGAAGTACCATATGACTCAGCCATCCCATTACTGGGTATACACCCAAAGGATTATAAATCATGCTGCTATAAAAACACATGCATACGTATGTTCATTGTGGCACTATTCACAATAGCAAAGACTTGGAATCAGCCCACATGTCCATCCGTGACAGACTGGATTAAGAAAATGTGGCACATATACACCATGGAATACTATGCAGCCATAAAAAAGGATGAGTTCATGTCCTTTGTAGGGACATGGATGCAGCTGGAAACCATCATTCTCAGCAAACTATCGGAAGAACAGAAAACCAAACACCGCATGTTCTCACTCATAGGTGGGAACTGAACAATGAGATCACTTGGACTCTGGAAGGGGAACATCACACACTGGGGCCTATTATGGGGAAGGGGGAGGGGGGAGGGATTGCATTGGGAGTTATACCTGATGTAAATGACGAGTTGATGGGTGCTGACGTGTTGTTGTGTGCAGCACACCAACATGGCACAGGTATACATATATAACAAACCTGCACATTGTACACATGTACCCCAGAAGTTAAAGTATATATAAAAAAAGCCACTAATATAATCACTGCACTAAAGAATTAATAGAGAAGTGACAATTGATTGTGCCATTTTGTTATCTCACTAAATGTGGAAAATATTTGATAAAAATATATACCTATTATAAATAAAAATTCTAAGATTAAACAATACTTCTTTAAGTTGATGGAGGCATCAACATCAAGCATCATTCATGGACTAGATGAGAACTTATGGCAGCTGCTTAAATCTGTATCTCCATATCCTCCAGATAACAGTACAGAACAGCTAGAACACATGAAATGTTACAAATATCATGCCTTCAGCATAAGTAACGGGAAAATATGCTGAAATTCAAATTACCTGCTAATAAAAAATGAAAAACACCAAATTCCAGTAAGTGATCACTCAGGCTTCTGGTGTAAGTTTTTGAGGCAAGTAAGAGCAGTCTAAGGAAGAGCTGAGGAAGAGGGAAGTGTAGAACTAGCAGGGGACCTGAAATTGCCCCAAAATAACCACTGAAAAGAAGTTTATTTGATGCATAAAAAGAAAAAAAAAGTCCCATTAGATGAGAGCATTGACTACAGGGAAGAGTCAAAAAATACACATGATATGAGGTGGCTGTCTTTAAAAATAGTTCTGGGTGAAGTAGGCAAAAAGGAAGGGGAAGGCACTCCATAGTAGTTGAGTGGTAAAGGATAAGAATAGGGCAAAATTTGGAGTCCTTCAAGACAAAAGAGAAGAACAAAAGTTAGAAGGCTAAAATTCCTCTTTCAATACCACCACCAAAATCAACATAAAAAAAAGAATCTATAAAACCAAAAAATACAGTAGGAGAAAGTAAGAAATTTCTCCAAAAATAAAAGAATAGAGGTACGTCAAAGGGACACAGCAGCCAACTTGAAAGAATTACCAATGGCCAAGTTGAAATATTTTGAGCAACAAAATAAATGATGTAGTTTTGAATTACAAGCCAAAGTATAAAAATAAATATAGATGAGTCCATACTCATCTGTTATAAATGAGTGACTAAATAAATACATAACCGGGGTAGGAGAGACAACTTTTCCATACAGGAGAATGCCTAATAATATAAGTTGACACTCCTCTCTCCAGGAGGTAGAGCTTAGTCCCTCTCCTCTTTTTTTTTTTCTCCCCCTCTTTTTCTCTTTTTTGAGATGGAGTCTCCCTCTCTCATACAGACTGGAGTGCAATGGCACAATCTTGGCTCACTGGAACCTCTGCCTCCTGGATTCAAGTGATTCTCCTACTTCAGCCTCCTGAGTAGCTGGGATTACAGGTACCTGCCACCATGCCCAGCTAATTTTTGTATTTTTATTAGAGACGAGGTTTCACCAAGTTAGCCAGGCTGGGTCTCAAACTCCTGACCTCAGGTGATCCACCTGCCTTGGTCTCCCAAATTGCTGGGATTACAGCATCACACCCAGCCCATCCCTCTCCTCTTTTAACTGTGAGCCAGACTGTAGGACTTGCTCCCAAAGGATATATATGAAAAAGGAAAATAATATTTTCCAGTGGAAAAATCTGACAAACACTATCTTAACCAAACAATCAAGGTTAACATGACCATGATGTCATGTGGATACTCTGTACCCCCGATGTGATATAAATCAGAAGGACACTTTACCTCTGTGGTGTTCTTGCCAAATTGTCTCAGTTCTTTTCAAACTCAAATATAGTCCAATCTCACAGTGCATGAGAAAAACATCACACAAACTCATATTGAGAGACATTCTACAAGATACCTTACCAGTACGGCAAAAAACTGTTAAGGTCATGAAAAGTTAGAAAATACTGAAAACTGTCATATACGAAGGGAGAGATGACAACTAAATGTCATGTGTTATATTGGATTGGTTCTTGGAATGGAAAAAGACATGAATTAGAAAACTGGTGAAATTCATATGAAGTCCAGAGTTTGGTTAATACTGATATACGAATGGTGGTTTCTTAGTTTTAACACTAAAGGAAGCTGAAACTGGCTAGGGGATATACAAGAGCTCTCTGTGATAACTTTGCAACTTTTCTATCAACATACAATTTTTCAAAAATTAAGAGAATGGATAAACAGAAACACTAAAGTTCATCAACTAAAGAAACAATTTGCTTACTAGTAGATTGTGACAATGAATTAGAAATCTAGAAACCCACCTCAAACTCATAAAATGAATAGAAAATAACTGAATAAAAATGTTTTTTTCTTAAATTTTGTTTTTGATATGTAATAATTGTACGTATTTACGGGGTACTGTGTGACATTTTTGATACATGTATGCATTGTGTAAAAAATACAATCAATATTTAGCATAACTATTGCCTCATACATTTGTCATTTATTTGTGGTGAGAACATTCAAAATCCTTTCTGTTAGCTGTTTTGAAATATACAATACAATATTATTAACCATAGTTACTCTGCTATACTGTAATACCCAAACTTATTCCTCCCATCTAACTGTGACATTGTACCAATTGACCAATCTCTCCCTGTCTATCCCTTCTGCCTCCCCTCCCTGGCTTCCATTAATCACTGTTCTACTCTCTACTTCTATGAAATCACCTTCTTTAGATTCCACATATGGGTGATATAATGCATATTTGACTTTCTGTGCCTGGCTTATTTCACTTAAAATGTCTTCCAGGTTCATCCATGTTGCTGCAAATGACAGGATTTTGTTTTGTGTGTGTGTGTGTGTGTGGCCGAACAGTATTCTATTGTGTATATATACCACATTTCATTTAACCATCTGTTGATGGACATTTAGGTTGATTCCACATCTTGGCTATTGTGAAGAGTGCTCCAGGAAACATGGGAATGCACCTATCTTGTCGACATATTGATTTCATTTCCTTTGGATATATACCCAGGAGTGGGATTACTGGATCATATGGTAGTTCCATTTTTAATTATTTGAGGAACCTTCATGCTGTTTTCCATAATGGCTGTACTAATTTACATGCCCACCAGCAGGGTGTAAGGCTTCCTTTTTCTCCACATCCTTGCTAACACTTACCTTTTGATTTTTGATAGTAGCCACTCTGACTGGAATGAGGTGATATCTCATTGTGCTTTTTATTTGCCTTTCCCTGGCGAGTAGTGATGTTGAGCATGTTTTCATATATCTGTTGACTAATTTGTATGTCTTCTTTTGAGAAATGTCTATTCAGGGTTGTTGATCATTTTAAATTAGATTTTTGTGTTGTTGTTGCTATTCGGTTGAGTTCCTAATATAGTCTGGACGTTAACCCTTTGTCAGATGCAGTTTGCAAATATTTTCTCCCATTATGCAGTTTGTCTTTCACTCTGTTGATTTTTTTTTTTAACTGCGCAGAAGCAGCTTTTCAGTTTGATGTATTCCCATTTGTCTATTTTTGCTTTTGTTTCCTGTGTGAATAAATCTATGCTGAATCAGAAAATGAGAGTCAATCTACCTTAGTGGATAACAATTCATTTATTCAAACAAAGACACAACAAACAAACAAAGCAACAAAGGAGCATAAGAAACTGTAATGTAATATTCCAAACTGATGCAATATACTCAAGCCTTTGGGGATATGAAAACTTATCTTGAATCAAAAATGCAAACATTAAAAACAGAAATAGACAAAACCACACAAAGAAATGAAAAGAGACTTGATTAAACTCTGGAAAGAAATAGAAGAAAAAAGACCAAATCACATCACGAATAGAGACTAAATTACAAGTTGCCCAAGGGAGAATAGGCTCAAAAGGAAATTTTAAAAGCAGCATTGAAGAAACACAGAAAACAACCCAGAGAATAAATCTAGGATATGGATAGAAGTAAAAAAAGTCAGAAAGGAAGTGGTTGAAATGGAAGACAAAGAAGAAACAATAAAAATTTAATTAAAACACTCATAGGAGGAGAAACAGAGCAACCGAATACAACTATCTTTTAAAACTATAATTCAAGATAACTTTCAGAAATAAAATCCAGATCCATATATTAAGACATCACTGAACATCTGGAAATTAACCAAGAAAAATTAATCTTAAGACATATTTGAGAACGATGATTAGACTTCTAATATAAAAAATACTCAAGGATTCAGGTGTATATAGATCAAATACAAAAACAAAGAATTCAACCTGACATTAGATTGCTCAAAAACAACAAAAAAAAGTAGGCAGCAATGGAGCACCATTTTCAACAGACTCCAAAAAAGTTTGAACTAAAAATTCATTTCAGCCAAGCTATCCTTCAAGTAACTAGGGGTCTCAATAACTCCCTTTTTTTTTTTTTTGAGATGGAGTCTCTCTCTGTCTCCAGGCTGGAGTGCAGTGGCACGATTTCAGCACTGCAACCTCGGCCTCCCGGGTTGGAGCAATTCTCATGCCTCAGGCTCCTGAGTATTTGGAACTACTGGCGCCTGCCACCACACCCGGCTAATTTTTGTATTTTTAGTAGAAACGGGGTTTCACTGTGTTGGCCAAGGATGGTCTCGCTCTCTTGACCTCGTGATCTGCCCGCCTCAGCCACCCAAAGTGCTGCGATTACAGGCATGAACCACTGCGCCCGGCCCATAACTTTTTTTTTTTGAGACGGAGTCTCGTTCTGTCACCCAGGCTGGAGTGCAGTGGCCGGATCTCAGCTCACTGCAAGCTCTGCCTCCCGGGTTCACGCCATTCTCCTGCCTCAGCCTCCCGAGTAGCTGGGACTACAGGCGCCCACCACCTCGCCCGGCTAGTTTTTTTTTTTTGTATTTTTTAGTAGAGACGGGGTTTCACCGGGTTAGCCAGGATGGTCTCGATCTCCTGACCTCGTGATCCGCCCGTCTCGGCCTCCCAAAGTGCTGGGATTACAGGCTTGCCATAACTTTAAACATAGAGAAATGTAGAGAATTCTTATTATCTCCATTACTAGTTAACATTGTACTGGAAGTATTGGCCAATACAGTTAGACAAGCAAGATCAACTAGGGAATAAGACTTTGCAAAATAAATAAATAAATAAAATTATTTCAATTTGCTAATGACATGATAGCATACCTGAAAAGCTCTAGAAAATTAACAATAAAATTAACACAAACAATAAAAAGGCAGCGAAGTTGTAGGCCATCAAATTTACATACAAAACCAACAGCCTACTTATCTACAAAAAATAATGAGTTAGAGGATATGAAGGTAGAAAAAACCCAACATATTGTAGTGGCAAAGAAGACTAAATATCTAGAAATAAACTTAACAAGAAATGTGCAAACCTTATTTGAAGAAACTTTAACACACTCACGGAAGACTCAAAAGGATCCTTGAGCATCTGGAAAGACATGCCTTATTTTTGATAGGATGACTCTCTAAATTCATGAAATTTCTTTTCTTTTCTTTCTTTTCTTTTCTTATCTTTTTTTTTTTTTTTTTAGACTGAGTTTCACTTTTGTCACCCAGGCTGGAGTGGATGGCGCGATCTCGGCTCACTGCAACCTCTGCCTCTTGGGTTCAAGTGATTCTTCTACCTCAGCCTCCTGACTAGCTGGGATTACAGGCATGCTTCACCACGCCCAGCTAATTTTTGCATTTTTAGTAGAGACGGGGTTTCGACATGTTGGCCAGGATGGTCTCAATCTCTTGACCTCATGATCCGCCCGCCTCTGCCTCCCAAAGTGCTCAGATTACAGGCGTGAGCCATCGCTCCCAGCCCATTCATGAAATTTCTATAGAAATATCAGTAAGTTTTCTTATGAGGCTTGGCAGGTTGATTCTGAAGATCAACTGGAAAGACAAACGTGCAAGAATATCTAGGAAAGTGGCAAAACAAAACCAAACAAACCCCAAAAGCCCCACAACCAAACATGAAGGGAACTAATGTGTTATCTAACTTTAAAACATAAAGCCTCTGCAATAAAACAGTGTACATAAGTACACTGGTACATAAGTAAACAAGCAAGCTAGTGATGTAAAATGAAAAGTTCAGGAAAAGCATCAAGTACATCTGGAAATTATATGCATGATAAAGGTGACATCTGAAATTACTGGGTAAAAGATGTACTTTTAAATAAAGTGTTAAAAAAAACCTGTTCACTGATTTGGAAAAAGATAAAATTAGGTCATTTTTCTCACACCACACACAAGATTGAACTCCAAATGCACGTAGGTTTTAAACATAAAAATGAAGCCAACCAAGCAATAGAAGAGAAATGGATGAAGTTTTCTATAATCTCAGTATAAGAAAAGGTTTTCTAACTATGGCTCAAAATCCAGAGGCTATAAAAGATTGATAAATTTTACTATATAAAAATTTATCTGTCAAAAGGAACCATAAGGCAGAAGGCAAATGACAAACTGGCAGAAAAATATTTCCACATATATTGTAGGTAAAGGGTAATATCTCTATTAGATATAGGACTCTAAAATATTGAGAGCACAAAATAGGAAGACCTGAAGGAAAATGAGCTGACATAAACAGACAAAAAGAAAAGAAGATATTAAAATCACCTTTTGATATAAAAAGACTCTTCAACCTCACTCATAATTACGGAAATGTAAGATAAGACCACATGTGATACCATTTCTCACCTATCATACTGATAAAAATTAAACACAATATTACTAAAAATTCTTTTGGTGAGGTTATGGGGGAAACAGCCACTTTCATACATTAATGGTGGAAATTAAAGCTAGTAAATTACTTTTGGATGGAATTTAGAAATAGGTAGCAAAGTTACATAGACATTTACCTTTTAAAATTTTTCTTTTAAAAATCAGTTTTATTTTGTACGTTTAGGTATACAACATGATGTTATAGGATACATATAGAAAGCAAAAAGGTACTACAGTGAAGCACATTAATATATTTATTGTTGGTACACTTGTTTCTCAAGTCACCTGCTTGGCCCTCTTCCAAGTTGTACTTTCCTTCTTTCCTTTCCTTACTGTTCCAAAGCTTTTTAATAGACTTTCACTCCTGTGCTGAAATATATATATATATTTTTATTTATATATAATTTTATTTATCTTTTTTTTTTTTTTGCAAAGTCTTATTCCCTAGTTGATCTTGCTTGTCTAAGTGTATTGGCCAATACTTCCAATACAATGTTAAGTAGTAATGGAGATAATAAGAATTCTCTACATTTCTCTATGTGTAATATATATATGTATATATAGTCTCACATAGTTGCCCATTCTTTTTTGTAGCAAGAGCAGCTGAAATCTCATTTTGCATGAATTCAAAATACGGAACAATTTTATTACCTGTAGTCTTTATACCATAAGATTTTTAGGTTTATTCATCCTACATATTAACCACTATTTTTTTCAGAAGGAGTCTCACTTTGTCACCCAGGCTGGCATAGCTCACTAAAGCCATGCCCAATTTTTTCCCTAGAGAAGAAGTCTTGCTTTATTGCCCAGCCTGGTCTCAAACTCCTGGCTTCAAGTGATCCTCCCACTTCAACATCCTGAGTTGCTGGGATTACAGCTATGCCTGTCAATGCATATTAGCTACTTCCTGTCTTCTGACCTATATCTCCCCACCGTCCCCAGACAACCACTGTTTTGTTCTCTATCTCTGTATATTTGAAAACATTGTTTTTAGATTCCATGTTTAAGTGTAACTGTGTAATATTTTTCATTCTGTGCTTCGATTATTTCACTTAGCATAATGTCTTCCAGGCTCAGCTACATTGTGGCAAATGGCAAAATCTCATTCTTTTTTTTTAATACCGAATAATATTTTTGTGCGTGTATACATACACCATGGATTATCCACTTACCCATTGATGGACACTTAGGTTGTTTCATAACTTGACTATTGTGAATAATGATGGACAGTATCTTTATGAGGTGGTGATTTCGTTTCCTTTGGGTATATGCTCAGAAGAGGGATTGCTGGGCCATATGCTAGTTCTATGTTTAATTTCTTTAGAAACCTATATATTGTTTTCCATAATGGCTGTACCAATCTACATTTTCACCAACAGTGTACAAGAGTTTTCTTTTCTCCACACCTTTGTCATTATTTGTTACTTTTTAACTTTTTGATAATACCCATCCTAATGGGTATAAAGTGGTACTCATAATGGTTTTGATTTCCATCTTCCTGATATTTAATGATATTGAGCACCCTTTCCTTGTATCTGTTGACCATTTTGATGTCTTCTTTGGAGAAATGTCTATTCAGGTTTTTTGTCCATTTTTAATCATGTTATTTGTTTTTCTACTATTGAGTTGTATGAAATCTTTATAAATTTTGGATATTAGATACATAGTTTGCAAATACTTTTTCCCAATCTGTAGACTGCCATTTTACATTGTTGATGGCTTCCTTTGTGATGCAGATGCTTTTTAGTTTAGTGTGGTCCCATACTTATTTTTACTTTTGTGGCTTGAGCTTTCAGTATGATGTCTAAAAAGTTATTGCCAAGACCAATGTCCAAAAGAATTCTCCCCATGTTCTCTTCTAGAAGTTTTCTAGTTTCTGATCTTATATTTAGGTCTTACCCATTTTTTAGTAGATTTCTGGGTATAGTGTAAGATAAGAGTCCAATTTCATTCTTTGGCATTCAGAAATCAAGTTTTTTCAGCATTATTTATTGAAGAGACTGTCTTTTCCCCGTTGGATCCTCTAGATGCCCTTGTCAAAAATTAGTTGACCATGTATGTGTGGATTTATTTCTGGGTTCTCTATTTTATTCCACCTGTCTATGTGTCTGTGTTTATGCCAGTATCATACTTTTTTGATTACTATATCTTTGTAATATAATTCAAAATCAGGAAGTGTGATGCTTCCAACTTTGTTTTTCTTTCTCAGAATTATTTTTGAATTTTGATAGAGATTGCACTGAACATTTTAACAAGATTAATTCTTTGGCTTTGTGAACATGGGATATCTTTCCATTTATTTGTCTCTTCAATTTTTTTCATAAAGCTTTCTATGTACAGATCTTTTACCTCCTTGGTTAACTTTATTTCTAAGTTTTTTTGTGTGTTTTTTGATACTATCATAAAAGTGATTGTTTTCTTTTTCAAGTAGATTATTTGTGTATAAAATTGCTACCGATGCTTGTATATTGATTTTATACACTACTATTTAATAAATTCATTTAATATTTCTAACAAACTTTTTGTGGAATTTTTTTTATAGGATCATGTCATCTGCAAATAGAGATATACTCCTACTTTTCTGACTCAGATGCCTTTTATTTCCTTTTCTTATGTGATTGTTCCTGCTAGTACTTCCAGTACTATGTCAAATAGAAGTGGTGAGAGTGGGCATACTTTCCTGGCATGAGATTTAAGTGGAGAAGCTTTCAGTTTTTCCTCATTGATTATGATGTTCGTCATGGGTTTTTCACAAGTGTCCTTTATTATGGTGAGGAAGTTTCTTTCTATTCCTAAACTGTTGAGAATTTTTAATCAAGAAAGGATGTGGGACCTTGTAGAATGCTTTTTTTTAAAACGTAAGTGAGATGATCATGCAGTTTTTATCTTTCATTTTGTTAATGTGATGTATCATATTGATTGACTTGCATACATTAAACCAGACTTGCATGCCAGGGATAAATCCAATGTGGTCATGATGTATAATCTTTTTGATATGTTATTGGATTCAATTTGCCAATATTTTACTGAGGATTTTTTGCATCAGTGTTCATCAAAGAGTTTGGCCTGTAGTTTTCTTTTCTTGTGATGTATTTGTCTTGTTCAGATATCAACGTGATGTTGATTTCATAAAATGTGTTTAAAAATGTTCACTCTAGCTTATTCTTTGGAAGAGTTTAAGAATTTTGTATTAATTCTTCTTTGAATGTTTGATAGAATTTAGCCAGGAAACCACATGGTCTTGGGGCTTTTTTTTGTTTTGAAAAGTTTTTGATCACTTCCTCAATCTCTTTTATTTGTTATTGAACTCTTCAGACTTTATTTTTCTTCCTTATTCAATCTTGGTAGGTTGCATTATTCTAGGAATTTATCAGCTTCCTTTAGGTTATTCAGTTTGTTGGCATATAATTGTTCATAATAGTCTCTTATGATGCTTTTTACTTCTGAGGCTTATGTTTTAATTTCTTCACTTTTAGTTTTGATTGTATTTGAGTTCTCTTTTATTTTCTTAGTCTAGCCAAGAATTTGTTGATTTTTTTTCCCAAAAAAAACCAACTCTGGCTGGGCACAGTGGCTCATGCTGTAATCCCAGCACTTTGGGAGGCTGAGGTGGGTGGATCACAAGGTCAGGAGTTTGAGACCAGCCTGGCAAATATGGCAAAACTCCGTCTCTACTAAAAATACAAAAATTAGCCAGACATGGTGGCAGGTGCCTGTAGTCCCAGCTACTCGGGAGGCTGAGGCAGGAGAATTGCATGAACCTGGGAAGCGGAGGTTGCAGTGAGCCAAGATCACACCACTGCACTCCAGCCTGGGTGGCAGAGTGAGACTCCATCTCAAACAAAAAAACAAGAAAACAAAAACCAAAAAACCCAACTCTTAGATATATTGATTCTTTCCATAGTTGTATTAGTCTGTTCTCACACTGTTAATAAAGACATACTCGAGAGTGGGGAATTTATAAAGGAAAGAGGTTTAATTGACTCACAGTTCTACATGGCTGAGGGGCCTCAGAATCATAGTGGAAGGTGAATGAGGAGCAAAGTCATGTCTTACGTGGCAGCAGGCAAGAGAGTGTGTGCAGGGGAACTCCCCTTTATAAAACCATTAGATCTCATGAGACTTACTCACTATCACAAGAATAGCATGGGAAAATCTTGCCCCATGATTCAGTTACCTCCCACTGGGTCCCTCACATAACACGTGGGGATTATTACCATTCAAGGTGAGATTTGATGGGGACACAGAGCCAAACAATCTCAATGGTTTTTCTCTGTTCAACATAGTGCTGGAAGTCATGGCCAGAACAATCAGGCAAGAAAAAGAAAGAAAAGCCATACAAATAGGATGAGAGAAAGTCAAACTATCCCTGTCTGTAGATGTTATAATTCTGTACCTGGAAAACCCCATAGTCTCTGCCCAATAGCTCCTTGATCTGATAAACAATTTAGGCAAAGTTTCAGAATACAAAATCACTGTACAAAAATCAGTAGCATTCCTATACACCAACCATATCCAAAATGACAGCCAAGTCAGAAATGCAATCCCATTCACAATAACCACAAATAGAATAAAATATCTAGAAAAACAGCTAACCAGGGAGGTAAAAGACCCCTGCAACAAGAATTACAAAGCACTGCTCAAAGAAATCAGAAGTGACACAAATAAATAGAAAAAATTCCATGATCAAGGATAGGAAAAATCAATATTGTTAAAATGGCCATACTGCCCACAGCAATTTACAGATTCAGTGCTATTCCTATCAAACTACCAATCACATTCATCACAGATTTAGAAAAAAACTATTTAAAAATTCATGTGGAATAAAAAAGAGCCTGAATAACCAAGGCAGTCCTAAGCAAGAAGAGCAAAGTGGGAGGCATCACATTACCCAACTTCAAACTATGCTACAAAGCTATAAAAACCAAAACAGCATGGTACTGGTACAAAAACAGACACATAGAACAATGGAACAGAATTGAGAGCCCAGAAATAATGTCATACACCTACCACCACCTGATCTTTGATAAACTTGACAGATACAAACAATGGGGAAGATACTCCCCATTCAATAAATGATGCTAGGATAACTGGCTAGCATATGAAGATTGAAACTGGACCCCTTCCTTATACCATATACAAAAATTCACTTAAAATGAATTAAAGACTTAAATGTAAAACATACAATGTTAAAAAAAAAAAAAAAACCTGGAAGATAACCTAGGACATACCATTCTGGACATAAGACTAGGCAAAGATTTCACGACCAAGATGCCAAAAGCAATTGCAACAAAAATTCAAGGTGAGATTTGGTGATTAAACTAAAGAACTTTAGCACAGCAAAAGAAAGAATCAATAGAGTAAACCAACAGCCTACAGAATAGGTAAAAATATTTGTACACTCTGCATCTGACAAAGGTCTGATATCCAGAGTCTATAAGGAACTTAAACAAATCTGCAAGCAAAAAACAGATAGCCCCATTAGAAGGTGAGCAAAGGACATGAACAGATACTTTTGAAAAGAATACATACACATGGCCAACATTTGTAGGAAAAAGCGCTCAAGGTATTTTTATTTATTTATTTATTTACTTATTTATTTTTGGAGAAGGAGTCTCACTCTGTTGCACCCAGGCTGGAGTGCAGTGGCACGATCTCGGCTCACTGCAACCTCCGCCTCCCAGGATCAAGCAATTCTCCTGCCTCAGACTCCTGAGTAGCTGGGACTGTAGGCGCACGCCACCATACCCGGCTAATTTTTTGTATTTTAGTAGAGATGGGGTTTCACTGTGTTGCCCAGGGTGGTCTCGAACTCCTGACCTCAGGCAATCAGCCTGCCTCAGCCTCCCAAAGTGCTGGGATTACAGGTGTGAGCCACCATGCCCGACCTTCCAGGTATTTTTAAATTTTGGTTTTGATTACTTATTTGACCCATTGATTGTTTAGGAGCATGTTTAATTTTTACATATTTGTGAACTTTCTAAGATTCTTTCTGTTATTGATTTCTAGTTTCATACTATTTTGGTTAGAAATGATCTCGGATATATTTTCAGTCTTAAGGTTGTTAATGTAGGTTTTAACCATAAAAATGTTTACTTTTTGACTCAGCACTTCCACTTCTAGAAATTTACCCTGAAGATAAATGATATGTTTTGGCTGTTTCCACACCCAAATCTTGAATTTTAGCTCCCATAATTCCCACTTGCTGTGGAAGGAACCCAGTGGCAGGTAATTGAATAATGGAGGTAGGTCTTTTCCATGTTGTTCTTGTGATAGCGAATAAGTCTTATGAGTTCTGATGGTTTTATAAAGGGGAGCTCCCCTGCACATACTCTGTCTTGTGCACTGCCATGCAAGACTTGACTTTGCTCCTCATTTGCCTTCTGCCATGATTGTGAGACCTCTCTAGCCATGTGGAAGTATAAGTACATTAAACCTCATTTTCTTTATAAATTACCCTGTCTCAGCTATGTCTTAATTAGCAGTGTGACAACAGACAAATACAGTAAATTGGTACTGGAGTGGGTACCGCGCTGTAAAGATACCCAGAAATGTGAAAGTGACTTTGAAACTGGGTAACAGGCAGAGATTGGAATAGTTTGGAAGGCTCAGAAGAAGACAGAAAGATGGGGGAAAGTTTAGAACTTCCTAGAGACTTGTTGAATGGCTTTGACCTTAATGTTAATAGTATTGTTATCAATAAAGTCCAGGCTAGGTGGTCTCAGATGGAGATGAGGAAATTGTTGGGAACAGGAGGAAAGGTGACCCTTGTTATGCCTTAGCAAAGAGACTGACTGCATTTTGCCCCTGCCCTAGAGCTCTGTGGAACTTTGAACTTGAGAAAGATGATGTAGGGTACCTGGCAGAAGAAATAAGTGGCAAAGCATTCAAGAAGAAGCAGAGCATAGAAGTTTGGAAAATTTGCAGCCTGATGATGCTATAGAAAAGTAAAACCCATTTTCTGGGGAGAAATTCAAGCTGGCTGCAGAAATTTACATAAGTAATGAGGAACCAAATACGAATCACCAAGACAATGGGGAAAATGTTTCCAGAGTATGTTAGAGACCTTTGTGGCAGCCCCTCCCTTCACAGGCCCAGAGGCCTAGGAGGAAAATATGATTTTTGTGAGCTAGGCCCAGGGACCCTCTGCTGTGTACAGCCTAGGGACTTTATCCCCTGCATCCCAGCTGCTCTAGCCATGGCTAAAAGGGGCCAAGGCACAGCTTGGGCCATGGCTTCAAAGGGTGCAAGGCCCAAGCCTTGGCAGCTTCCACATGTTGTTGAGCCTGCAGGTACACAGAAGTCAACAGCTGAGGTTTGGGAACCTTCTCCTAGATTTCAGAGGCTGTATGGAAATGCCTGGATGTTCAGACAGAGGTGTGCTGCAGGGGCGGAGCACTCATGAAGACCCTCTGCTAGGGTAGTGCAGAAGGGAAATGTGGGGTCAGAGCACCCACACAGCATCCCCACTGGGGCACTCCCTAGTGGAGCTGTGAGAAGAGGGTTATTATACTCCAGAGCCCAGAATGATAGGTTCACATACAGCTTGCATTGTGCACCTGGAAAAGCTGCAGACCCTCAATGCCAGCCAGTGAAAGCAACTGGGAGGGGAGCTGTACCCTGCAAAGCCACAGGTGTTTAGCTGCCCAAGGCCATGGGAGCCCACTTCTTACATCAGTGTGATGTGGATGTGAGGCATGAAGTCAAAAGAGATCATTTCAGAGCTTTAAGATTTGACTGCCTCATTGGATTTCAGACTTTCATGGGACCTGTAGCCCCTTTGGCCAATTTCTCCCATTTGGAATAAGTGTATTTACCTAATACCTGGACCCCCATTGTATCTAGGAAGTAACTAACTTGCTTTTGATTTTACAGGCTGATAGGCGAATGGGACTTGCCTTGTCTCAGATAAGACTTTGGACTGTGGACTTTTGAGTTAATGCTCACATGAGTTAAGATTTTGGGAGATTGTTGGGGAGGCATGATTGGTTTTGAAATGGAGGACATGAGATTTGGGAGGGGTCGGGGTAGAATGATAGGGTGTGCCTGCATCTACACCCAAATCTTGAATTTTAGCTTCTATAATTCCCGCGTGTCATGGGAGGGACCCAGTGGGAGGTAATTGAATCATGGGATGGGTCTTTCCCATACTGTTTTCATGATAATGAATAAGCCCCATGACATCTGATGGTTTTATTAAGGAGAGTTCCCCTGCACATGATCTCTGTCTTGCCTGCCACCATGTAAGACTTGACTTTGCTCCCTCCTTTTCCTTCTGCCATGATTGTAAGGCCTCCCTAGCTACATGGAACTGAGTCCATTAAACCTCTTTTTCTTTATAAATTAAAGAAAAAGTCTCCAGTCTCGGGTATGTCTTTATTAGTAGTGTAAGAACAGACTAATACAATATACTTCCAAAAATTTCAAATACTTATGCACATGGTTATTCTTGGCAGCATTTTTAAAATTGTGAAATAATGGAAACAAATACCCATGTATAGGAGAGTGATTGAACAAACTGTGGTATAACCACACGCTGGAGGATCAATGAAGAGAATCTCCATGAATAAAAATATGAAATGATTTCCAGGGTATACTGTTAATTAAAAAAATATAAAATGTAAAATAATATAGTACATTTCATTTTATGTGAGAAGAAGAAGAAATAAAAATGTATCTTATCGTATAAAAAGAAACATAGGAATGGTGGAATATAATAGAAAGGACAGGAGATGAGAATGGGTTAGAAGGCATGGGGAGAGTGACACTTCTCTGAGTATGCCTCTGTGTCTTTAGAATCATGTTAATGTTTCTTACCATTTATGTTTTTTATATATATATGACTTTCTTGTACTACTTATGCAGCTTTTAAAAGCCTGAAATCATTTCAAAATAAACACAAAAAATCACACACAAAGCATTCTTTTTGAAGTCAGAAATATGTCAAGACTGTCTGTTTTCACTGCTATCATTCTATTTTGTACTAGAAGTCCTAAAGTGTGCAATAAGGAGAAGAAAATACATAATAGTCATTAATTTTGGAAAAAAATCACATATATTTGCAGATATTGTGTTTGTCTACTTAAAAATCAAAACAGAATCTGGTGACACATAAACAGTGCTTTTAAGAGAGTAAATCAGAATGAATTTACAAAAGTCCTCAGCTTTTCTAGGCACTATCAACAAAGATAACATATGAGGAAGACGGGGGAAGATACCAGGTTGAAGGGATTTGAGGAGTGGATGGGAAGCAGATTATAGAGACTATGTGTGCAAGCAATTCTTTAGAAAATTTTGCATATAAAAAAGAGCAATGGCCGGCAGGATGTGTAAAAGGGTGTAGTTTCTTTTCTGCTCTTCCTCCTCTTTGTCTTCTTCTTGATAAGATATATTACAGCATTTTTGTATGCTGCTGGAAATAATACAGTAGAGAGAGAAAGACTGATGTTGCTGGAGATTTATGGCAGCCAGAGTCCCTGTGAAAGCACTGTGGGCAACCTTAGCAAAGCACAGGTCACTTCTTTAATTGTAACAGAGGGAAACTGTGGAATATGTGTGCACATGGGCAAAATTTACAGATCTGGTGGTTAAAAAGACAAGGAAGTATTGTGCAGTATGAGACAAGGTCAACTAAGACCAAGAGTGGGATAGGAAATTTGAGGAGAAAAGTGAACATGTAAAAGTCTTCTTAGAAGACTGGAAATCAAATTTACTGTAGTAACAAATAGAATTGCTAGGGAGTTGAGATTCTATTTGCAATATGTGCATATAAATTAAAAGGAAAACCATTTTTTTCTGGTTGTTTATTTGAATTTTCCTAGAAATATTAAGGTGCTTGGGTGCAGGCACAGATATGGTAAATGGTTGCTTTGTCTCCAGTGTGGGAGTTTTTCCAGGTGGGTATAATGGAGGGAGAGAAGGGGCAAGGGAATTGATGGTGTTTGCAGAAATATAGTGTTGGAGTGTGTCATCTAAGCGGGATAAGGATAAAAATAAATTGAGGATAAAGCTCTAGACAGAGAAAGAAAGTGACAAGTCCAGTAGATTAGAAATCAGGTTGGGGTTGAAACATTTTAAAGTGTAGTAGTTAAGCAAGTGTGCCAGCAGTAGAGGGGCTGTACAATTTTTAGTGATGACAGGGTCCCACCATGGTGTAACTAAGAGAGTGGTGGGTTGAAGTTAAGTCAAGTTACAAAAGAAGGGGGTCAAGAATTTGAGTGTCTTAGGGTGTTCCAGAGGGTTTCCATTCATAGGCTGGTATTACATAAAATGATAAAAAGAGTTGGGGTGGAGAGGAAGGTTCTGAGTCAGGAGTAAGGTGGTATATCCAGGTGGCATAGTCTCAGGATAGGAGGTTTGTAAAAGCGTGAATACACAATGGATTGGACATGCCAATGGGAAACAAGGAGAGCCACCTGCCCACCACAACATGAGACTTGAGACAAGAATAGCCTTTTCTGGGAAGGCTGTCCGTGGGTGCTTTGTTTTCATGGCAGGACCAGATTTTGATTAAATGAAAAGGTGGGGGAACCATTCTAAGGAGAGGTTGTATATGTAGGATAGTTTGCTTATTCCCACCATGAATTCCAGAGGTAAAAGGAAAGCTTTGGGTGGAAAGGGACCAAAGGGGGATTGATTCAGATGAGGATACGCTAAGCAGTATGGGTGTAAGAGTTTTGGTAAAAGTAATCAGAGAGGCTCATTCAGGGATTTAAAATATAAGATTTGTCCTGATCATTTTCTAAAGGAGCATGAATTTGATCTACAATATTTGGGTGCAAGAAACAATGTTTATCTTGTTTCTCTTCTTCAATGGGCTTCAATGGGCTATCTGGTGATAAATA
The DNA here is from genome assembly GCF_003255815.1 of Theropithecus gelada. NCBI lineage: Eukaryota > Metazoa > Chordata > Mammalia > Primates > Cercopithecidae > Theropithecus > Theropithecus gelada. The sequence goes on along the minus strand of NC_037673.1, from coordinate 111,195,672 downwards.
ATATTTAAAGCATGTTTGGGGGTTTCTTTCTACCCACTGGGGTTATAGAAGAATGGGAGGCTTCTTATACTGTTCAGGAAGTTCCTGAGGGCCTCTAGGCTCGGTATCATTACTGTTGCTGATGAGCTGCTCATTGTCCAAACTATGTTCCATTTTAAGTCATGCAATTAATTTGCTTAAAAATCCATTTGTTTCACTGCCAGTTCTGCCATGTGAAGTTTAAACATGGACCTCTTAGGCTTGTGTTTCCAGGTTCAGTCCCCAGAAATCCACCTCCCAGCTTCATGAGAAAGTCTTAGCATCTCCTGGAGTAGTGGGTTGGGGAGGGGGCACTGGTCTCTGCCACTGGGAGAACCTACTTTGATTTTAATCCTCCATGCCGTTACAAAAGCCTTCTCTTCTTGAAATTGGAAAAACTCATTTTTAACTGCTTTTTCCCATGACTATAGACTTCAGAAACAAATAACTCCCTTCTTTCCAGGGGATTTGATATGTCTGGAGGATAAAATCACTGCTTGCCTACTGGGTAGAAGTAGAGAATGAAGACTTCACATTTTTCCATCATGAGGCTGTAGGAATGTTTTTCTATTAGATTATTTTCATCTGTTTTTTAGAGTTTAGTGGACCCTCAGATTTAGTGCTGGGCTCTGAATGCATTACCTGTGGCATAGAAGTTTCCAGAGTAGCTGCTCCCTTTGCTTTTGAGGGTTCATGTGATTAGATTGAGACAAAGTGATGAGAGGCACTCTCCCTTAAACAGGGTGGGTTGAAACAGCTTCAGTATCTAGTCTCCATCCCTGAGAGGCAGCACTGCATGTAGAACTGCAGAAACAGGAAAGACTACCCCAAAACAGGACTCTGGGAGTTCTTCACCAGTATGCAAATCAGTTAACACCAAACAGTTGCTTTCACAGTCACACCGTCATGGTGCCCAGAGTAATCATTTCCGTTCCCACCATTGGGTGGGTGTGAGAACTGGGCTCGTTTTAAAACATATGACTAATGAGCATGTATCCGGATGGTACATCTGGTATTGATAGAACTGATCTGAAAAGATGGCAATGCAACTGAGACCTGGGAACACAGCTGATGGGCAACTCGCTGAGCCTGGGTAGCTTTCTGCTTGTGGGGGTTGATGGTGGGAAGGAAAGGTTTTCAGTATCTCCTGTTTCATTCAGAGTATTTTCTTTTTTGAGAGCATTTAGTTGAAAGATTTCCAGGCAAGTTAGTTAACAGATTCATCTTGGAAAACTGAAGCCTTCAGTTCTCTGAAAAATACAAATAAGTTAACACTCAAATTGTTTTGGGTAGAAGGAGCCCGTGGCTATTCCACCTGATGCCTATTTGCACTTTGTCTCGATTTCACTTAGGAAGTAGCCACATAAGCATGAGGAACCTTGACTCCCAGAAAAAAATGAATAAAGTACATACATGAAAAGGAATACAAGCTCGATCATTCACTTTAAAAATTAAGAATAGGAAATGTAGGACCCTATCTGATCAATGTAACATACAACAAAAATGTACTTTAATTCTCTGCTGTATGTGATTTAAATAAGAGAGGATAGAGAGAAAGTATTATAATAAAAGAGAATCAAAGAGGACTAGCAAATGAGAGGGGGAAAGCAAGAAAAAAACAATAAATTACACTTACCATCAAATAATATTATGGATTATTATTTCATTTACATTTTTGTTCCTTTGCTGTTTGACTCTTTTTTTTTTTTTTTGGCTGATTCTCATTTTTACTAGTTAGCTTGGAGACCTAAATCTGAACCAAATCAATTTTTTTTTGTAGTATGAATTAAAAGGAATGTTACCTTTCTTTTCCTACATTATTTGATTTTAAATTTATGTGATTTTTAAGGGTGTATCCTGATTTATAGAATTACTCAGAATCTTTCTGGAAATGGGCTATATCCTCCATCATATCCCTCTGTTATGGTTTTCAGTTGCTGCCATAACAACTTACATAGTAAGTCGATTAAATGATACAAATTTATTATCTTATAGTTCTGAAGGTCAGAAATTCAATTCAGTTCTCAGGCTAAAATCCTATTATCTGTGCTAACATCAAGGTGTTGCCAGTTCCAAGTCTATGTTTTTTTCTGAAGGCTTTAGGAGAAAATCTGTTTCCTATTCAAATTTCTAGAGACCCACATCCCTTGGGTTGTGGCCCCTTCTTCCACCTTCAAAACCAGCAACATCACTGTATTAGTCTGTTCTCACACTGCTAATAAAGATATACCTGACACTGGATAATTTATAAAGGAAAGAGGTTTATTTGACTCGCAGTTCAGCATGGCTGGGGAGGCCTCAGGAAGCAAACATGTCTTTATTTACATGGTGGCAGCAAATAAGTGCAGAGAAAAATTTAGGGTAAGCCCCTTATAAAACCATCAGATCTCCTGAGAACTCACTCACTATCATGAGAACAGCATGGAGGTAACTGCCCCCATGTTTCAATTACCTCCGATCAGGACCCTCCCAGACACGTGGAGATTATGGTAACTACAGTTCAAGATGAGATTTGGGTGGAGACATAGCCAAACCATGTCATACTGCCCCTGGTCCCTTCCAAATCTCATGTCCTCACATTTCAAAACACAATCATGCCCTTTCAACAGTCCCCCAAAGTCTTAACTCATTCCAGAATTAACTCAAAAGTCCACAGTCCAAAGTCTTATCTGAGACCAGGCAAGTCCCTTCTGCCTATGAGTCTGTAAAACTGAAAGCAAGTTAGTTACTTCACAGATACAATGGGGGTACAGGCACTGGGTAAATACACCCTTTTGAAATGGGAGAAATTGGCCAAAACAAAGGGGTTACAGGCCCCATACAAGTCTAAAGTTCAATAGGGAAGTCGTTAAACCTTAAAGCTCCAAAATGATCTCCTGTGACTCCATGTCTGACATCCATGTCATGCTGATGCAAGAGGTGTGTCCCCATGGCCTTGGACAGCTCTGCTTCTGTGGCTCTGCAGGGTACAGTCCCCCTGTGGCTACTTTCATGGGCTGGCATTGAGTGTCTCTGGCTTTTCCAGGGGCACAGTGCAAGCTGTCTGTGGATCTATCCTTCTGGCCTCTGGAGGACAGTAATCCGCTTCTCACAGCTTCACTAGGCAGTGCCCCAGTGGGGACGCTGTGGGGGCTCTGTCCCCCAATATTTCTTTTTCACACTGCCTTAGCAGCAGTTCTCCATGAGGGTTCCACCCCTGCAGCAAACTTCTGCCTGGATATCCAGGTGACTCTCGAAACAAGGTGGAGGTTCCCAAACCTCATTTCTTGACTTCTGTTCACCCACAGGCTCAATGCCACATGAAAGCTGCCAAGGTTTGGGCCTTGCAACCTTTGAAGCCATGTCCTAAGTTGCACCTTGGCCCCTTTTAGCCATGGCTGGAGTAGCTGGGATGCAGGACACAAAGTCCCTAGGCTGCACACAGCAGGGGGACCCTGGACCTGGCCTATGAAACTGTTTTTCCCCCTAGGCCTCTGGGCCTGTGAAAGGAGAGGCTGTCCTGAAGGTCTCTAACATGCCCTGGAGACATTTTCCCCCTTGTCTTGGTGATTAACATTTGGCTCCTCATTATTTATGCACATTTCTGTAGCCGCTTGAATTTCTCTCCGGAAAATGGGATTTTCTTTTCTATCATATTGTTAGGCTGCAAATTTTCCAAACTTTTATGCTCTGCTTCCTCTTAAATGCTTTGCCACTTAGAAATTTTTTCTGCCAGATACCCTAAATTATCTCTCTCAAGTTCAACGTTCCACAGATCTCTAGGGCATGGGCAAAATGCCGCCAGTCTCTTTGTTAAAGCATAACAAGGGTCATCTTTGCTACAGTTCCCAACAATTTCCTCATCTCCATCTGAGACCACCTCTGCCCCGACTTTATTGTCCATATCACTATCAACATTTAGGTCAAAGCTATTCAACAAGTCTCTAGGAAGTTTCAAACTTTCCTACATCTCTCTGTTTTCTTCTGAGCCCTCCAAATCTCTAGGAGTTTCGAACTTTTCCACATTATTCTGTCTTCTTTTGAGCCCTCCAAACTGTTCTAACCTCTGTCTGTTACCCAGTTCCAAAGTTGTTTCCACATTTTTACTCTTTACAGCAGTACCCCACCACCTAGTACCAATTTTCTGTTAATCTGTTCTCATGCTGCTAATAAAGACATATCTGAAACTGGGTAATTTATAAAGAAAGGAGTTTGAATTGACTCACAGTTCAGCATGGCTGGGGAGGCCTCAGGAAACAAACATGTCCTCCTTCACATGGTGGCTGCAAGTAGAAGTGCAGAGGAAAGGCAGGGGTGGAAGCCCCTTATAAAACCATCAGATCTCCTGAGAACTCACTCACTGTCATGAGAACAGCATGGAGCTATCCACCCCCATGATTCAATTACCTCCCACTGGGTCCCTCCCATGATACATGGGGATTATGAGGACTACAATTCATGATGAGATTTCGGTGAAGATGCAGCCAAACCATATGAATCTTATCCCTCTGACCCGTTTTTCATAGGCCCATCTCTCTCTTACCAGGGCAAGGAGAGGTCCTCTGCTTTTCAGGGCTGTTGTGATTAGATTGGGTTTACTTGAATAATCCGGGTGAGTCTCCCCATCTTAAAGCCAACAATTAATTGGTTAGCAGCATTAATTGCTTTTGTAACTTTAGTTCTCATTGCCATGCAACATAATACATTCATAGGTTCCAGGAATTAGAATGTGGACTTTTCAGCAGAGCCATTATTATGGGTAGGCCATTATTATGCCTACCACAACTTTCCTTTTCTTAAAATAATTAGATAATTTCCCCTTTTGGTCTCAGAACATCTGTGCCCACAAGGATTTGTCTATGAGGTATATTGAATGAGGACATTCCAGCCTTAAAAGTGATTGAGAAAAGTGGAGAATTCATTTCTCCCAACCAAAAATCCCTACATGTTTTTAAAAATTGTTATTAAATTTTTGGTCTACTTGAGGCATAGTAAATATGATATATATCTTATTTTGTTAAGTGTTTTTTAGTGATTGTTATATAATTATTTTTGGAGTTAGCCTCTCTCTGTGTTTAGACAGAGGCAGAAAGAGGGAATATCAATTATGAGGAGATAGATTTAATCTAACTTTCTGACTTTGAGCTCCTGATTGTACAGTGTTTGTCACTCTGTTGAGAGAAAAAAATTGTTAAAGAATTCACTGTTATCATTTGAATATAACCTAATCCTTCCACATAAAACTGTTAATATTAGTGATTTTGTTGACATTGTCTCTGGTTCAGAATTTACTTGGGAATTTTAATTTTTTTGGCCCTAGTCATACTAAGCATAATGAGGTAAGTAGAAATTACCTTGCCATTTGTCTCTGTTTCTATTTTCTTCTCCTACATCACATTCATCCCTACCCTGGTGTTGTGGTTTGGTTCTGTGCCCCAACAAATCTCACCTTGAATTTTGGCTCCCATAATTCCCTTGTGTTATGGTACAGTCCCAGTGGGAGATAACTGAACCATAGGGGCAGTTTCCACCATACTGTTCTTGTGATGGTGAATAAGTCTCATGAGAGTTGATGGTTTCTGAGGGGAAACCCTTTTCCTTTGACTTTCCTTCTCTCTTGCTGCCACCATGTGAGAAGTGCCTTTCGCCTTCTGCCATGATTGTGAGGCCTTCCCAGCCACGTGGAACTGTGAGTCCATTAAATCTATTTTTCTTCCCAGTCTCGGATATGTCTTTATCAGCAGCATGAAAACAGACTAATACATCTGGAGAACCCAGGCTGACTGCTATAGGGAAGCCAGCTCTTTCTATTAAAACTCTGGGATATTGTTTGACTTTGCCTTCCTGTCACTACCTCAGTATCCACTAACGGTATTCTGTTTGACACATGATACAGTGTCAAAGATACAGTCATGTGCCATACAATGACATTTCAGGCAATGATGGGTGGCGCACACGACTGTGGTCCCTTAAAATTAAAATGCCACATTTTTACTGTACCTCTTCTATTTTAGATACACAGATGCTTAGCATTGTGTTATAGTTGCCTACAGTATTCATTATAGTACCATGCTGTAGCCTAGGAGCAATAAGCTCTACCCTCTATATAGGTGTGTAGTAAGCTATGCCATCTAGGTTTGTATAAGTATATTCTGTGATGTTCACACAAATACAAAATCTCCTAATGATGTATTTTCACAGAATGTATCCCCATCTGCAACACAAGACTATACATCAGAAAGGGTAGTTGATTCTGTCCAAGGACTGATGTCAATATGCTTCTCTAGCTCAATCACTGTGAAGAGTATAATTATTCTTCCCACTTCATGCACATTATAACCTGATCTCTGTAGAATCAGTAAATAAACTCCTTTCATCTGTCCTGCAGTAAATGGCCTATGTTAGAGATATACTTTTACAGTGCTGTTTGACTGTGGCCAGAGTATTAACAGAGGTGGAAAAATAGATATTTTTTTTTTAAATGCCAGAATTCTTACATGACAACTTCTGAAGGTCTCAATGCTTTGTAATCAGATTTTTGAAAAGGTTGGCACAGAAGAGTGCCCTCAAGAAATAATTATTCTCTGATTCCCATCTTCAAGTCCATCTCTCTTGTTCCTAGATATGATCTTGGGTGGATTTCATAGTTTTTCAGTCACTTTTGAATTTTGGAGTTGTCATATTAAATGTACATTTCAGCTTCACCTGATGTAATTAAAAGCTTCTTGCCTCTCTCCAGCACAGGCCCTACTCAGGCTTTTACCAAGCAGCACAAGGGAAGGAGCACAGGTGGTCTGTTCCTTTACTCTCCACGTTTTCCTCCCACTTGTGGTTGGTAGGTGCAGAGGGAAAGCAGATTAGAAGGAATAATACAAAGTCTTAATTGTATCATCCAAATGCCAGTGCTGTCTCTTACAGACACTTTGGTTGATTATTTTGACACTTTCCCATTGTGGACTTCCACACTGGGCCCTTTCCTAGTAGCTAACCTCTTACGACAACCTGTACTCCCAAAACTCCCCATCTGCTACTCCTGGCTCTTGCTCCCTAAGGAACACTTTGGACAGACTCACATTCAGTCAGTATGGATCTATGGTGGATATTTCATTGTTTACTGGAATATATAATGATTGTTTGGTTCTGCTTTCTTACTAGTTGTAAGTATTTTAAATATTACCTCTACTTCTAGCCTTTTTTGTTCTGATGACAGCACTCCCCAGCATGCAGTTATGGGTAATCTCCTCTCAAGAAGACTCAATCCCAGTCCAGGGGGTTCACTTACTGTATGGGAACTACACTGGCATCCTTGAGCTGCAACACAGCCAGGCTTGCCCGCAAACCTCTCATGTGATAGCCAGGCACCAGTTTTCATTATGCCCCTCTCCAAATCCAGGGAACCAATGTCAAGTTTTCCCAGGAACTTTGTAACCATACCCTCTATGGCTACATGGCAACATCAAAGCCAGCAAAGCCCCTCATTGCAGTGGAAAAGTGAAAGGAGGAGAAAATGCACATTATCCTTTGTTCTTTGGAATTCCTGTGAAAACAATCTCTTCCCTTTTTTATCGTGCAGTGGCACAATCTCAGCTCACTGCAGGCTCCGCCTCCTGGGTTCACGTCATTCTCCTGCCTCAGCCTCATGAGTAGCTGGGACTACAGGTGCCTGCCACCATGCCCAGCTAATTTTTTTGTATTTTCAGTAGAGACAGGGTTTCCCCGTGTTAGCCAGGATGGTCTCAATCTCCTGACCTCGTGATCCGCACACCTCAGCCTCCCAAAGGGCTGGGGTTACAGGCTTGAGCCACTGCACCTGGCCTCTCTTTCCTTCTTAAAGCATCTCTAGCCTTCTCCTGTGTGCATGGAAGGAGTAGCAGCTGCTAATCCTGTTAGGTCATATGTTGGCAAGTTCTATAAGGACGTACAAGGCACCTCTGGTTAGAAAGTTTGGATACTTACTAGTATTTATTACATAAGTATAAAAAATATAAGGCATAATATAATAATCATAATGTTGAACATATAGCAAGTATGCTATGAAAATTTGGAAGAGGGAAATTATTTTCACCCAGAGGATCAGTGAAACTGTCATAAAAGTAGTGTCTTTCATCCAAGAAGATGGAGTAACAGCAAATGAGCTAATGTAGGGACTCTTAATCTGAAAACCAGCAAAAGCCATTAGTGAAAATTGATTAATTAACTTTCCTTAACATTTCTGAGTGTTTACTATGCAGTAGGCTCTGTTATTTATATAAATGTTGTTTAATTTTCACAATAAGCTCAAGAAAAATGAGCCATTATTATCTTCATCCAACTGTTTAGAAAACGGAAACTTGACCAAGGTCACACAGTTAGTAAATAATTGAGCTGGGATCTGAGACCAGGGCTTTTCTGACTTCAAAACCCATAGTTTTCAATTTCTCTAAAAGGCAAATATGCACAAACTAAGGCATGCGTTCATAAATGAGGGAAGATGCTGTTAAATGAAGACCACATGGCTGCATGTAAATGTTACAGGGTTTAGAGCAGCTGATCCCTTGATCTTGTCAGAGTGATGCTTATCCCTGTTTCTTGGCCTCTTTTCCTATAGTTCTCACACCTCAGATGTTCTTTCTCTTCTGTGCCCAGCAAAATCCCATATGTCCTTAAGGCCCAGTATAAGAAGCTGACTGTGAAAACAGCCCCAGCTTCAACATACCCACAGGCCCAGGTTTTGCCAGTCTCTTATCACTCATTGTAATTTCAGTCCATATCGCTGAATACTGGATGACGTACCTTCTCTTATTTCTTATTTACCTCTTCAGATAAACTATACATTGTTGGAAGGTGGAGCTATGTTTTATGTTCTTTTTGTATTTATGATAGTGCCTGGTAGACCAGTTGATTAATTATCAACTGGTCTGATTGATAACTGGGCCCATTTTTAGAGTGGAATTAACTGCTGGCGTATAAGGTTCTGTAGGACAGATTTGACCTTCTATTTTTTAAAACTTGTGTCACAATAAAACCACTAGGCTGAGAAACTTCTTGTAAATTTCAGATGCACTAGAGTATAAGGAAATGGAGAGCATGCTTGTACTGCTGACGAGTCATTAAAGATGCCTCCACAAGGGAGAATGTTGGGCTTGATGAGAGCCAAAGCAACAGCAGGGAGAATCCGAAGACTCATAAGATCAGTCTGCACAAGGGAGTGTGAGAAACATGAAGGGCCGTTGTTTCTGTCTATGTTTCCCTTCTTAGCAAATGAGCCAAGGGAATATGTAGTTTAAGAGCTTCCCTTCTGTTCTCCAGCTTTTGTGACACTCCAGCAAATGCAAAGCATTGTACACGCATGCATTTCTTAGTTGAACAGGAAGAACTTGGGAGGCAATGACAAATATTTCACAGTGCCTCCCTGGCATCTGAGATGGTTTTTCTGAGAGAGAACATGAGCTTCTACTTAGTGGATTCACAGAGGACATCTGTGGGAGGAGCTTTCCATAGCAAATATGTATATTCTCACCATCCCCACAGTGCAAATGCCACAAGACTGCATAAAATCTGGTGCAAAGTAAGAAAAATTAAGGAGAGTTAAGGAAGTCATAGGAACATCCATCATCATATACCTTGTCCAGACACTGAATGGTAAGTATATAAATCAAGTGTGTTATTCTCAGGAACTCAGAATGAACGCAGCAGAAAGAAACTCAGGAAGGCAGCAGATCGAGGGTAAAACAAAGACAGTATTACATTTATAAGCAAGTAAGAAGGAGCTTTTGGGAACCGCTCGTCTGAAAAACATGGCAGTGTTGGGCTTTGGAAAAAAATGACAATCCAAAATGTTTCAGTCTTCAAACAGCAATAGAAACCTGAATACAGTTTTATTAAGAGTCTCCTCACTCCCAAATGAAATCATAGTTGCACGTCTTTTATAGCTAAAGAGCCATGGATACTTATCTTCTTGGCTGATATATTTAGATTTTGCTCAGCACATGCTTGGTGAAGTAATACTTGCCAAATTAATACAAGTTGGCTTGGATAAGAGCTTAGTCATATGGATCTCATACTGGATAAAACTGATTAACAATAAATGTCAGGATTTTAAAATAATGAGTGAAAGACAAGAAATGTAGAAGAGAAGGTAGATTTTGACACATTTTTTCTCCTTTTCAAAGCAATGTCTGTTTACTTCACCCTTACCAAGGAAGGAGGATGGCTGCTAAGTATGAGGTGGCTGTAGAATGATTATTATTTTGTGAGCTGACCTTGCCCCTTTAGATATGTGTACATGGGTAGGAATCATGCAGTTTTTTAGGTGATTTAGTTTCCTGGGTTCTGAGACTATGTTTGGCCTCTTTTCCACATTGTGAAATGTGAAACTCTCAATTCCCCAGAATTCCAAAAGACTTAACAATGCTCTGGAGATGGTCCACTTCCCAGGGCTGAGATAAGGCTGTGATAAACTTAGTGTGTTAGGACCATACAATGAATAGTACTCTCTCCAGTGTTGGTTACTGTTCAGTTCTTCATTCTGCTTTTATTTTGGCTATGCTTGTTCATCTCCTGAGCCTGCTGCTTTAAGAACAATAAGTTCATTCATGATTTAATGAATTAATTCAACAAAAATTATTTTTCTGACATGTATGGGGGAGACAAAGACAAATGTCACAATAAAAAGTTCACAGTCTAGGGGAGCAAGAGCATAATTATCCTATAGGGAGACACATGGCATATTCAAGGTGTGCACAGTATGCCATAAAGACCTGGAGAAGTGGGGGCTAACCCCAGCCAGGAAAGGAGACAAAAGGGTCAGAGTGGCTTTCTGGAGGGAGTGACACATGAAGTGAGTTCTGATGAATAGTGGGACAGGAGCATACTATTCACTCATTGATCAAATATCTATTTAACACTATTAAACACCTGGCCTTTGATGCGTTGCTGGGGAAATATCAATAAACAAGAACAGATATAGTGCGGCCCACCCAGATATGTCAACAAGTAAACATATAAAAAGGCGATTTGTTTAAATTATAAAATAAGTTTATTCTCGCTCTGAAACACCGTGCTCTCTACTGGCAGCAGTGGAAGGTGGGAATGAATTTGCCATTTAAAGGTTGCTGCTGCTTTCAGTTCAGTCTCTTTTGGATACTTGATCAGCTTTTCAAAGCTTTTCTCCATCCCCATCCCTTCTCTTTTATTTCTTGCCACAAAGCATCTGGGCACAGGAAAAGTGTATTTAACTTCCTGAAATGGAGTGCGGAGGGAGTCTGGTCTAAACGGGTGTTCTTTGTTGACTCCTGTTGACCTCAGCTTTTCTTCCCTGGTTTCTGGGAATTGAATTCTGTCCTCACTTCATGTGTTGTGGATGCAATATGTAGTATTTTGTCTTGGCGTAGGGAGAGTGTGATGATCATGGTTTAGGAACTCAAGTATCTCCTCTTGCTGAAGAGGCATTATCTCAGTTCTCACTGGGGCTTGGCATCCTCTGAGGCCTAATTATGACTCTTTTAGAGCATGACCCCTTTGAATTATGACTTCTGCACCCCTGTTATGTGGACATTTCAACCTTAGCAACCTCTCAGCCCTCACTCGCCTTCAGTCTCAGCCACTTTCTTTGTGCTCCTCTGTTTCTTCCCCTTGGAGTACTCTGGAATATCTAAGTTACTTCTACTTTAACATGGAAGCCAATAGAGGCTTGAGGGCACCATTTTCCTTTCTCCTCTACTGTGCTATCTTTCTGTTGTTACCAATGACAAGTGGGGCTAAGACTTCCTCTGGTTTTGGATTCTTTCTCAATCTGAGATTTCTATCTTCTTGATCCACTTCCTTTGTCTGAGAGTGCCAGACATCATCTTCATCTAGATTTGTCTCTGTCAAACTGGCTCCTTCCTCTAATAAGAAGTGCTCTCTACTTCTCCCATGACAAATGGGAGCCTTCTTCTTGTCATATCCTGTATTCTCTTCAGCTATGGCTTGATATAAAATTCTGTTAGATCTCAAAGCTTTATTCTTGGTATATAAGAATTTGCTTCTGAAAATTAGAAAACTTTTTTCACCCTGAAAAAAGCATGGCTTTTAAAATTATTGTGTCACTCTAGCCTCAGAAACTTATTTTGGAGGAAAACAATCTGAATCTTTTTTTCCCTTTCATTGCATTTCTGCTATAGTAATTCAAATCATTTCCCAAGTATTCTATGCCTCAAAATTAATGGAGGAGAGTTTGCATATGAAAAAAACCAGAGGACATATTAACATACTTCCTAAAATAATTTCCCCCAACCCAGATAAATTACTGTGTCTGCTTTTATTGAGTTTATATATAGTTTAGAGAGATTAAACATGATTCCTGGTATTGGTAAAAGCAATTAAAAAATACGAAAAGTAACATGATCAAGAATGACTTACTGTGGGGTTTAGATAGGTGTTTCCTTAAGACTGCTTTTGTGTTATTTTTAGACATATTAGTCTACATATATTTAGTACCTCACAGTTATTGCATTGTAAAGTTACTGGTATTTTTCCAGTTACCTTTCCTGTGCTCTTTATTTGTTCCTGCATTTTAGTGTTTCTGTCTGGGGTTATCTTCCTTATGCCTAAATAATTTCTTTTAGTATTCCTTTTAGAGTGGATATGAGGAAAATAATTTCTTTTCGTTTTTGTCTGTCTGAAACATTTTTGCCATCTTTATGTGGCATCTTTATGGGAGGGAAATTTTCTCTGGGTATAGGATTCTAGATTGTTAGACATTTTCTTTTAGCAGCTTAAATACCTAATTCCATAGCTATATACCCAAAGTTATGTAAATCATTCTACCATAGAGACACATGTATGTGTATGTTCATCACAGCAATATTCACAATAGCAAAGACATGGAATCAACCTAAATGCCCATCAGTGGTAGACTGGATAAGAAACTATGTACCTATACACCATGGAATACTATGCATCCATTAAAAAGAATGAGATTATGTCTTTTACAGCAACATGGATGGAGCTGGAGGCTATTATCCTTAGCAAACTAATGCAGGAACAGAAAACCAAATACCACATGTTATCATTTGTAAGTGGGAGCTGATCATTGAGTACACATAGACACAAAGAAAGGAAAAAGAGACACTGGGGCCTACTTGAGGGTAGAGAGTAGGAGGAGGGAAAGAATTGAAAATCTACATATTGGGTACTATGCTTGTTACCTGGGTGACAAAATAATCTGTACCAAAACCCCATGACAGGTAATTTACCTATGTAACAAACGTGCACATGTACCCAAATAGATATATATTCTGCTGGGCGTGGTGGCTCACGCCTGTAATCCCAGCACTTTGGGAGGCTGAGGTGGGCAGATCACAAGGTCAGGAGTTCAAGACCAGCCTTGCCAAAATGGTGAAACCCTGTCTCTACTAAAAATACAAAAAAATTAGCCAGCCATGGAGTGGGGTCCTATAATCCCAGCTACTCAGGAGGCTGAGGCAGAGAATTGCTTGAACCCAGGAGGCAGAGGTTGCAGTGAGCCAAGACGGTGCCACTGATCTCCAGCCTGGGTAACAGAGCAAGACTCCATCTCAAAAAAAATTTTATATATAAATATAAAATCACAGTGTATATATATACTGTAATATATATATACTGTGATTAAAAATGTGCTAAAAGACTAGAACAAACAGAAAATGAAAGTAGGTTGTAAGTTTTCATAGTTTAAAAATGTCCAAAATATACTTTACAGAGTTTAAAGTTGATTTAATAATTTATAAAATAAAAGGAAAGGGGGAAATAAATGATTGCTAAAGGCCTTCCAGTCTCTAAAATTCTATGGAAGTTAATATTTTGTATTAATAAGTGTGAAACATTCATTATTTTTAGTATTGCAGTAAAAAATTCTACCTCTACCCACATTCTGCAGGGTTTGGTAAACAAGTTTGTCAGATCACACAGACACTTTAATAATAACAAAATGATAACAACAGCTGAAGAGGAGAGGCTAATAGTGACAGATACAATTAACACTGTCCAGGATCCATGCTTCATTGTTACTACCATGAAATCCTGAGGTTGCTAAAAAATAAAAATAAAAAAATTTCCACCATGTATGTATATTATCTTTAAAATTCAAAAGCAAATAAACATTAATATGAACAAGGTAAAAATACCTCATTCCATTGTCTTCTGACTTCTATAATTTCAGCCAAGAAGTCAGCTTAATTTCTTATGGTAACTATATTTTAGACCTTATATATTTCTTTTATTTATCTGGCAGGTTCTTTTCTTCTCCTTTTTTTTTTTTTAATGGAAACAGGATCTTGCTCTGTTGCCCAGGCTGGAATACGGTGGTATGCTCACAGGTTACTACTGCAGCCTTAACTTCCCAGGCTCACGCATTCTCCTTATTTTAGCCTCCTGAGTAGCTGGGACCACAGGCATATGCCACCACATCTGGCTAATTTTTCATTTTTTTGTAGAGCCGAGGTCTCACTATGTTGCCCAGGCTGGTCTTGAACCCTTGGGCTCTAGTGATCCTTCTGCTTCAGTCTTCCAAAGTGTTGGGATTACAGGCATGAGCACTGTGCCAAGCCAACTCTGGTGTCTTTTAAAATGTTATTTTATCTTTATTACTTAGAAGTTTGATTAACACGTGGGTTGTTTCCTCTTTTTGGCTATTGTGAACTTAATCTTTCCTCTTTAAATGATGTTGGCACAAAATTGTCATGTTTGAATTTGAATTAAATATGTTCTATTTTGGTGTAAAAAACTTTTTCCCAAAATTTGGTTATATTTTCTTTAAAGTGTAGTCAAATATATATGACATAAAATTTACCACTTAGATATTTTTAAGTCTACAGTTGCATGGCATTAAGTACATTCACAGTGTTTTGCAAATATCACTACCATCCATCTCCAGAACTTTTTCATCTTCCCCAGCTAAAACTCTGTACCTATTAAATACTAACTTTCCATTCCCCCTCCTCTTGGCCCTAGAAAACCATCATTCCGCTTTCTGTCTCTATGAATTTGAATACTCTAGGTAGCTCATAAAAGTGTGCTAAGTGAAATATGCCAGTGACAAAAGGACAAGAATTTTTACCTCTTGAACTTATCTTTCTTTAAAATACTAAGCCCACTAAGTGATCCTAGGCCACTACAATTGCTTCCTGACCAGTAGTCAATATTTATGTTTCAGTCACCCTCCAACTGACACTAAACACTGTGACCATAGTGCTCATTTCAAAGATCATGAGCCTTAACAAAACCCTTCTGCACCTTTATCCTAATTCCACACAGCACTGTTACTCAGTCTTCCTTTTCCCACCTACTGGCCCCTCTCAGTCCCTCTTGCCTCACACTCTGTTTCTCCAAAGGCATCTTCAAATGCCGATTTCTGCCCCATCAAGCTCTTTCTCCCTCCTATGGACTCGTTTATCTGGTTACTTCCTACTTCTCTTTTAGGCCTAAGCACAGTTACTACCTCTTTTTTTTTTTTTTACATCAATAACTAGGTCAAATTCACTTACTTTCTGTTCTCATACTATCAACACCCTACTTCACCCCACTTACTAAAGTTACAATTTTACATGTATTTATACGATTATTTGGTTTGACTACTTTCCTAAACTGTAGGGCAGAATCTATATCTGTATTTCTTTCTTTTGTAAAGCCAATGCCTGTCTTGGTTTCTGGAACATACAATGATCTCAGTAAATATTTTTTGAATAAATGGTTAGATTCATAATAGGTTATAAAGCTGGAACCTGAGAAACAGACACAGGCTACAGGACTAGTCAAGAGAAGAAATTCAGTGAGAAATCCGTTTTAAATGACAGAAGTGAGGAACTGGTTGGGAATCTTCCTTAGCAGCTCTTTTTTTTATGATAAATATTTTATTTTGAAAATGTGTGGTTAACACATAAAAATGGTACATATTTATGGGGTACACTATGATGTTTTGATACATGTAAACATTATGTAATGATCAAATCAAGGTAATGACATATCCATTGCCTTGAACGTTGATCATTTCTTTGTTATGAGAGTATTCAAAAACCTATCTTCTAGTTCTTTTGAAATATACAATACGTTATTGTTAACTCTCTTCATTCTACTATGCAACAGAATACCAAAACTTATTCCTCCTAACTGTAGCTTTGTACCTGTTGACCGACCTGTCACCATACTCCCATCCCTCACCTTTTCCATCCTCTGGTAACCACTATTCTACTCTCTGTTTCTATGGCGACAACATTTTAGATTCCACGTATGAGTGAGATCATGTGGCATTTCTCATTATGTGCCTGACCTATTTCACTTAACAATTTTACGTTAAGTTCACTTAACATAGTGTCCTCCAGGTTTATCTGTGTTGCTACAAACAACAGGATTTCATGTTTTTAATGGCTGAATAGTATTCCATTGTGCATAATACCACATTTTCTTTATCCATAACCACTGATGGACATTTAGGTTGATTCCATGTCATAGTTATGAATATTGCTAGAAGAAAACATAAAGGAAAAACTTATGATGTTGGTCTAGGCAAGTAATTTTTGGATAAGACCTCAAAAGCATGAGCTACATATAGACAAAATATAGAAAAACAGAGTTATATCAAACTACAAAAGCTTCTGCATAGCAAAGGAAGCAAACAACAGAGTAAAGAGACAATCTACGGAATGGCAGATTATGTTTGCAAACTATACATCTGATAAAAGGTTAGTATTCAAATATGTAAGGAACTCAAACAACTCAACAACGACAAAATGATTCTGAATAGAAGTTTCTCAAAACAAGACATATAAATGACAAACAGATGTATAAAAGATACTCTACATCTTTAGTCATCAGGGAAATGCAAATTGAAACTAAAATGGAACATCACCTTATTCCATTCAGAGTAGCTACTGTAAAAAATATCAAAAGATAACAAGTGTTGGTCAGGATGTGAAGAAAAGAGAACCCTTACATACTGCTAGTAGGCATGTAAATTAATACATCTGTTATGGAAAACAGTATGGAAGTTTCTCAAATAATTAAAAATAGAACTATCATATGATCCAGCAATCTCACTACTAAGTACATATACAAAGGAAATGAAATAAGTATGTTGAAGTGGTATCTGTACCCCTATGTTTACTGCAACATTATTCACAATAGTTAGCAATTCTTTAAAGGTTGATTAAAACAGCATCAAACATTGACTTTGACAGATGTTTAAGGAAAATAGGAAGAAAAACAGAAATAAAGAGAGATATTGATCAGTAAGAGTAATGTTGAGAAATCGGAACAAACTTGGGAAAAGAGTTGAAAAATAGGTTAGAGGTAAAGTCTGGGAGTAAGAGCTGAGAGTTTGGGTTTATTTCATCTAATAAATCAGTGACTGAGGTGCATTTAGCAATTGCCCTCAATATCCCACTATCCCACTGTACAGACTAGAGTAAGAGAAAATAGAGAATAAAATTTCACCTAGAGAGTTCTGTTTGATAAAGAAGGGTCTTGTCTTTATGGATGATTAAGCCATGGGATAGACTAATAGAACTGATGAATCTTATTTTAAGATCCTTTAAAAATGAATGAGGCAACCATTTATCTGAGATAAAGGTAGGTGATAAACTAGGCTGTTAGCTAGTTCATGTTTTAGAATCAGTGGTTTTCTTTCTGAAGAATTTTTCTCTGCTATTCCTTCTCAAATCTAAGTCAGAGAAGCAAGAGTTTTATCTAAGAATATACTATAGTAAAGGAAAGTTCCGGAGACATATCAGTGTGTGTATTGTCCACTTTCACACTGCTATAAAGAACTACCTGAGACTGGGTAACTTATAAAGAAAAGTGGTTTAATCGGCTTGCAGTTCCACGTGGCTGGGGAGGCCTCAGGAAACTTACCATCATGACCGAAGGTGAAGCGGAAGCAGGCACTTTTTATCTGACAGCAGGAAAGCAGGGGGCACCATGTACTTTTAAATCATCAGATCTTGTGAGAACTTACTCACTATCACAAGAACAGTATGGGAGAAACCATGCACATGATCCAGTTACCTTCCACCAGATCCTTCCCTCAACATGTGGGGATTAAAATTTGAGATGAGATTTTGTTAGAGACACAGAGTCAAACCATACCATTCCAACCCTGGCCCTTCCCAAATCTCGTGTCCTTTTCAGGTTTCTAAACCAATCATGCCTTCCCAGAAGTCCCCCAAAGTCTTAAATCATTCTAGCCTTAACTTAAAAGTCCAAGTTCAAATTCTCATCTGAGACAAGGCAAGACCCTTGTGTCTATGAGCCTGTAAAATAAAAAACAAGTTAGTTACTTCCAAGATACAATGAGTAAATGTTTCTGTTCCAAATGGGAGATTGGCCAAAACAAAGGGGTTACAGACCCCCTGCAAATCTGAAACCCAACAAGGCAGTCATTAAATCTTAAAGTTCCAAAATAATCTCCTTTGACTCTATGTCTTATATCGAGGGCACAGTGATGCAAAGAGTGGGCTCCCAGGGCCTTGAGAAGCTCCATTCCTGTGGCTCTTCAGGATATAGCCCCCATGGCTGCCTTCACAGGCTGGTGTTGAGTGCCTGTGGCTTTTCCATGTGCACAGTGCAAGCTGTTGGTGGATCTACCATTCTGGGATCTGGAGGATGGTGGCCCTTTTCTCACAGCTCCACTATGCAGTTCCCCATTGGGACTCCATGTGGGGGCTCCAATTCCACGTTTTCCTTCTGCATTGCCCTAGTAGAGGTTCTCCAGGGGGACTCCACCCCTGCAGCAGACTTCTGCCAGGACACCCAGGCATTTCCGTACATCCTCTGAAATTTGGTGGTAGTTTCCAAAGTTCAACTCTTGTCTTCTGCAAACCTGCAGGCCCAACACCACGTGGAAGCCACAAAGGCATGGGGCTTGCACTGTTTGAAGCAATGACCCAAGCTGTGCCTTGGCCCCTTTTAGCCATGGCTGGAACTGGAGCAGCTGGGATGCAGGGCTCCGTGTCCCAAGGCTGCACCAAACAGCAGGGCTCTAGGCCTGGCACACAAAACCATTTTTCCCTCCTAGGGCTCTGGGCCTGTGATGAGAGGGGCTGCCTTGAAGATCTCTGAAATGCCCTGGAGACATTTCCCCCTAACATTTGCCTCCTTGTTACTTATGCAAATTTCTGCATCTGGCTTGAATTTCTCTCCAGAAAATTGATTTTTCTTTTCTACCACATGGTCAGGCTGCAAATTTTACAAACTTTTATGCTCTGCTTCCCTTTCAAACAGAAGTTCCAACTTCAGAATATCTCTTTGTGAATACATATGACTGTACACTTTCAGAAAAATCACTCAGAATGCTTTACTGCTTAGAAGTTTCTTCTGCCATATACCCTAAATCATTTTTCTCGTGTTCAAAGTTCCACCGATCTCCAGGGAATGGGCAAAATCTCTAGGACACAGCCAGCCAACTAGCTTACTCGTTGTATAACCAGGAGCCTCTTTGCTAAAGCATAGCAAGAGTGACTTTTGCTCTAGTTTTCAATAAGTTCCTCATTTCTACCTAAGACCACTTGAGCCTTGAATTCATTGTTCATATCAACATTTTGGTCAAAACCATTTAACAAATCTATAGAAAGTTCCAAACTTTCCCAAATCTTCCTGTCTTCTTCTGTAACTTCCAAACTGTTCCAACTTCTGTTCATTACCCATTCCAAAGTCACTTCAACATTTTCAGGTTATCTTTATAGCAACACCCCACTCTCTGCATTACTGATTTTCTGTATTAGTCCACTTTCACACTGCTATAAAAACTATCTGTGACTGGGTAATTTATAAAGAAAAGTAGTTCAATTGACTCACAGCTCCATATGTCTGGGGAGGCCTCAAGAAACTTACAGTCATGGTGGAAGGCAAATGACGAAGCAGGAATGTCTTACATGGTAGCAGGAGGTGAGGGGAACTGCCACATACTTTTAAACCATTGGGTCTCATGAGAACTCACTCACTATCATGAGAACAGTGTGGGGGAAACTACTACATGATCCAGTCGCCTCCTGCCAGGTCCCTCCCTCTACACATGGGGATTTCAATTTGAGATGAGATTTGGGTGGGGACACAGAGCCAAACTGTATTAATGTGTATAGTGTAAGATTGCATAACTGACTCATAAACTGAGTTGACTAATCCCTCCAATGTAAGAGGCTGATGTTAACAGGCTTAATTCTTTTCCACTCAGTGCCACCCCCACCCTTTCACCACTTTGCCTCAGACTACTCTGTTCCTTAGATCCCTGCTGTGTTTGAGTAGTGCTGCTTGCACTAAATGTTTTCTCCAGACATCCATTTTCTCTTTAAATTCCTTGATTGTCCTTGTCAGGCTTTATTTCTCAGTATCTTTAACCTATCTTTTTCTATTGGCTTTTTACCATTAGCATGTTAACATGCTCAATTACTGCCATGTTAAAAAGGTAATATGTCTTTCTACTCCAGGGTTCCCTCCAGCTGCCACCTTATCTGTCCACTGCTCTTACCAGGCAAGGCTCTTTAAAGATGTGTCTACATTTGCCAATCCCACTTCCCTGTGTATAATATTTTTCAGCCCACTGCATCCTGGCCCCTCTTCTTTCCTCTCCTCTTCTCAGAAACACTAGTACCACCAATTAAATCCCAGAACTTTGAAGAGCAAACAGTATTTGACTACATCCTCCTCCTTGAAGTACTTGATTCTTGTATTTTATGTTGCTATTTTCAATTAAAAGTAACATATATAACATAACATTAGCCATTTTAACAATTTTTAATATACATTTCCATGTCAATAATTATGTTCACAGTATTATTCAACCATCACCATTATCTATTTTCAAAGTTTTTCATCATTCCAAATGAAATCTGAACCCATTGAAGAATAGCTCCCCATCTTTCCTTGTATTTGGGGGACATCATACTCTTCTAGTTTTCCTCTGTCTCTGTCCTCCCCTGGCTCCCTTCCTGCCTGCCTTCTTCCCTTTTCTCAGCCTTCTTTGTGAATATATTTTCCTCTGCTGGTTACTTAAAATCTGCTCTCCATGAGTACTGTCCTGGGCCCTTGTCTCTTCTTCTTCTTCTTCTTCTTCTTTTTTAATTACACTTTAAGTTCTAGGGTACATGTGCACAATGTGCAGGTTTGTTACATATGTACACATGTGCCATGTTGATGTGCTGCACCCATTAACTCGTCATTTACATTAGGTATATCTCCTAATGCTATCCCTCCCCACTCCCCCTATCCCACAACAGGCCCCGATGTGTAATGTTCCCCTTCCTGTGTCCAAGTGTTCTCATTGTTCAGTTCCCACTTCTGAGTGAGAACATGCGGTGTTTGGTTTTCTGTTCTTGTGATAGTTTGCTGAGAATGATGGTTTCCAGCTGCATCCATGTCCCTACAAATGACATGAACTCATCCTTTTTTATGGCTGCATAGTATTCCATCGTGTATGTGTGCCACATTTTCTTAATCCAGTCTGTCATTGATGGACATTTAGGTTGATTCCAAGTCTTTGCTATTGTGAATAGTGCTGCAATAAACATACGTGTGCATGTGTCTTTATAGCAGCATGATTTATAATCCTCTGGGTATATGCCCAGTAATGGGATGGCTGGGTCAAATGGTACTTCTAGTTCTAGATCCTTGCGGAATCGCCACACTGTCTTTCACAGTGGTTGAACTAGTTTACAGTCCCACCAACAGTGTAAAAGTGCTCCTGTTTCTCCACATCCTCTCCAGCACCTGTTGTTTCCTGACTTTTTAATGATTGCCATTCTAACTGGTGTGAGATGGTATCTCATTGTGGTTTTGATTTGCATTTCTCTGATGGCAAGTGATGATGAGTATGTTTTCATGTGTCTGTTGGCTGCATAAATGTCTTCTTTTGAGAAGTGTCTTTTTCATATCCTTTGCACACTTTTTGATGGGATTGTTTGCGTTTTTCTTGTAAATTTGTTTGAGTTCTTTGTAGGTTCTGGATATTAGCTCTTTGTCAGATAAGTAGATTGCAAAATTTTTCTCCCATTCTATAGGTTGCCTGTTCACTCTGATGGTAGTTTCTTTTGCTGTGCAGAAGCTCTTTAGTTTAATTAGATCCCATTTGCCAATTTTGGCTTTTGTTGCCATTGCTTTTGGTGTTTTAGACATGAAGTCGTTGCCCATGCCTATGTCCTGAATGGTATTGCCTAGGTTTTCTTCTAGGGTTTTTATGGTTTTATGTCTAACATTTAAGTCTCTAATCCATCTTGAATTAATTTTTACATAAGGTGTAAAGAAGGGCTCCAGTTTCAGCTTTCTACTTATGGCTACTCAGTATTCCCAGCACCATTTATTAAATAGGGAATCATTTCCCCATATCTTGTTTTTTTTTTAGGTTTGTCAAAGATTGGATGGTGGTAGATGTGTGGTATTATTTCTGAGGGCTCTGTTCTGTTCCATTAGTCTATATCTCTGTTTTGGTACCAGTACCATGCAGTTTTGGTTACTGTAGCCTTGTAGTATAGTTTGAAGTCTGGTAGCGTGATGCTTCCAGCTTTGTTCTTTTGGCTTAGGACTGTCTTGGTTTTGAATGAGTTTCTTAATCTTGAGTTCTAGTTTGATTGCACTGTGATCTGAGAGACAGTTTGTTATAATTTCTGTTCTTTTACATTTGCTGAGGAGTGCTTTACTTCCAACTATGTGGTCAATTTTGAAATAAGTGCAATGTGGTGCTGAGAAGAATGTATATTCTGTTGATTTGGGATGGAGAGTTCTGTAGATGTCTATTAGGTCTGCTTGGTGCAGAGTTGAGTTCCATTCCTTGATATCCTTGTTAACCTTCTGTCTCGTTGATCTATCTCTTTGACAGTGGGGTGTTAAAGTCTCCCATTATTATTGTGTGGGAGTCTAAGTCTCTTTGTAAGTCTCTAAGGACTTGCTTTATAAATCTAGGTGCTCCTGTATTGGGTGCATATATATTTAGGATAGTTAGCTCTTCTTGTTGAATTGATCCCTTTACCATTATGTAATGGCCTTCTTTGTCTCTTTTGATTTTTGTTTGTTTAAGTCTGTTTTATCAGAGACTAGGATTGCAACCCCTGCCTTTTTTTGTTTTCCATTTGCTTGGAAGATTTTCCTCCATCCCTTTATTTTGAGCCTACCTGTGTCTCTGTACATGAGATAGGCCTCCTGGATACAGCAAACTGATGGGTCTTGACTCTTTATCCAACTTGCCCATCTGTGTCTTTTAATTGGACCATTTAGTCCATTTACATTTAAGGTTAATATTGTTATGTATGAACTTGGTCCTGTCATTATGATGTTAGCTGGTTATTTTGCTTGTTAGTTGATGCAGTTTCTTCCTAGCATTGATGGTCTTTACACATTGGCATGTTTTTGCAGTGACTGGTACTGGTTGTTCCTTCCCATGTTTAGTGCTTTATTCAGGAGCTCTTGTAGGGCAAGCCTGGTGGTGACAAAATCTCTAAGCATTTGCTTGTCTGTAAAGGATTTTATTTCTCCTTCACTTATGAAACTTAGTTTGGCTGGATATGATATTCTGGGTTGAAAATTCTTTTCTTCAAGAATGTTGAATATTGGCCCTACTCTCTGCTGGCTTGTAGAATTTCTGCCGAGAAAGCCGCTGTTAGTCTGATGGGTTTCCCTTTGTGCATAACCCGGCCTTTCTCTCTGGCTGCCCTTAATATTTTTGCCTTCATTTCAAAGTGAGTCTGACAATTACGTGTCTTGGAATTGCTCTTCTTGAGGAGTATCTTTGTGGCGTTCTCTGTATTTCCTGAATTTGAATGTTGGCCTGCCTTGCTAGGTTGGGGAAATTCTCCTGGATAATATCCTGCAGAGTGTTTTCCAACTTGGTTCCATTCTCCCTGTCATTTTCAGGTACACCAATCAGATGTACATATTTGGTCTTTTCACATTGTCCTGTATGTCTTGGAGGCTTTGTTCATTTCTTTTTACTGTTTTTTCTCTAAACTTCTCTTCTTGCTTCATTTCATTCATTTGATCTTCAATCACTGATACCCTTTATTCCAGTTGACCAAGTTGGTTACTGAAGCTTGTGTGTTTGTCACGTAGTTCTCGTGTCATGGTTTTCATCTCTAGCAGGTCATTTAAGGACTTCTCTGCATTGATTATTCTAGTTAGCCATTCTTCAAATCTTTTTTCAAGGTTTTAATTTCTTTGCACTAGGTTCGTAATTCCTCCTTTAGCTCAGAGAAGTTTGGTTGTCTAACATCTTCTTCTCTCAATTCGTCAAAGTTATTCTCCATCCAGCTTTGTTCCATTGCTGGCGAGGAGCTGCATTCCTTTGGAATGGGAGAGGCACTCTGATTTTTAGAATTTCCAGCTTTTCTATACTGCTTTTTCCCCATCTCTGTGGTTTTATCTACCTTTGGTCTTTGATGATGGTGACATACAGATGGGTTTTTGGTGGGGATGTCCTTTCTGTTTGTTATTTTTACTTCTAACAGTCAGGACCTGCAGCTTCAGGTCTGTTGGAGTTTGCTCGAGGTCCACTCCAGACCCTGTTTGCCTGGGCATCAGCAGTGGAGGCTGCAGAAGAGTGAATATTGCTGAACAACAAATGTTGCTCTCTGATCGTTCCTCTGTAAGCTTTGTCTCAGAGGAGGTACCCGACTATGTGAGGTGTGAGGTGTCAGTCTGCCCCTAGTGGGGGATATCTCCCAGTTAGGCTGCTTGGGTGTCAAGGACCACGTGAGCAGACAGTCTGTCCATTCTCAGATCTCAAACTCCATGCTGGGAAAATCACTACTCTCTTCATAGCTGTCAGACAGGGACATTTACATCTTCAGAGGTTTCTGCTGCCTTTTGTTTGGCTATGCCCTGTCCCCAGAGGTGGAGTCTACATAGGCAGGCAGGCCTCCTTGAGCTGCGGTGGGCTCCACCCAATTCAAGCTTCCGGGCTGCTTTGTTTACCTACGTAAGCCTCAGCAATGGCGGGCGCCACTCCCCCAGCCTCACTGCTGCCTTGCAGTTAGATCTCAGACTGCTGTGCTAGCAATGAGGGAGGCTCCATGGGTGTGGGACCCTCCGAGCCAGGCGCGGGATATAGTCTCCTGGTGTGCCGTTTGCTAAGACCCTTGGTAAAGTGCGGTATTAGGGTGGGAGTGACCCGATTTTCCAGGTGTTGTGTGTCATGGTTTCCCTTGGCTAGGAAAGGGAATTCCCTTCCCCCTTGTGCTTCCTGGGGGAGGGGATGCCTCACCCTGCTTCGACTCTCACTCGTTGGGCTGCACCCACTGTCCTGCACCCACTGTCCAACACAACCCAGTGAGATGAACCCGGTACCTCAGTTGGAAATGCAGAAATCACCTGTCTTCTCTGTCGCTTACACTGGGAGCTGTAGGCTACAGCTGTTCCTATTCGGGCATCTTGGTGCAGGGTCACTCGTCTGTTCTTTCTTTATACTTTTTTTCTTCTTTGGTAGATCTCAATTTATCCTGCAGCTTCAATGAACATCTAAAGCTAGATCTTTTACCTGAGCCCTTTAATATAATTTCTTGCTTATCTCTTGCTACCTGCCAATGGTATAGTATTTTCCATCCCTCTAAAGCTTTACTATTTCTTCTCTACATGTTTGCAATTGCATTTTTCTATGCTTGGAATTTATTTCTCTTAAGTATGTTCATTATTTTTAAGATCTTAGCTTGGAGGTCACTTCTTCCAGGAAGCTCTTGAGGAGCTCCCCATAACTTCTCTTACTGTGGTGTCATTCCCACTGGTCCCTAAATTCCATGATTGATAAGATAGGAGTACTGTGTTCATTTGTGTGTTTCCAGCCCTGGCACATAGTAGACAATCATTAAATACTTGATTCAACAGCAAGGACTGTTATTGAATGAAGTTATAAAAAAGTATTAAGGACATTTAAGTATCTTTATGTTGACAGATGACTACTAGCAGTTGGACATAAATGATTCTGTTGGAGCTTGCTTTTTGTGTGTGTGATATCAAAATGTCTTACATTTTATTGAGAAACAGTAAAAATAATGACAAGACTTTAGTGAACATCTAACCAGATTCTTCAAAACCTTACTTAAACTTTACTTGAGACTTAGCTTTGATGGGTACATTAGCTTAATGGATGTTCTTTGACTTAAGATAAAGTCCTTTCAGCATTGTATACATTGAGGCTGTCAACATTTCTGTTCTAACTTTAAAAAATAAATACCTCCTGTGAAACAAACAGAAATGCCTTGGCTCTGTTCTTTATAGAGCGTGTAACTTCTCTGGATGTTCTTGCTTTGTAAATGTAGCTGGACGTGGTGCATTTTATGTGTAGAGGAGTCTTGTTGAAGAAGACCCAGCTGCAGTGAGCTGGGAACGAAAGGGCAGTGTGATGTTATATTAATAAATTTCTAACATCTCATAATTGAGAAGTACTTGAAATACTTTGTTTATAGGAGTGCTACATAAAGTATTTGGAAGCACTGCTAACAAAAGCCTCATGAAGTATAGGTATGCATCTATATGTATGTATTTATTCCAGATTTTATTTTATGTCTATAAGATTTTGGCCTTTAGTTTCTTCATGTTTAAAATAACCATAAGATCTTGGTGTCTTGAAATATACTTCATATAACTTTCATCTGTGAAAAATGTGTTATTTGAATTTTTAAAGGGTAATATCCTTTTAAAAATAATTTCAAAAATCTCAAAGGCAATATCAACCTTGGGGAAATATCTACAAGTCAGCAAGAAAAAAAATCACATAGGAAAAATGAGTAAGGGAAAACAATAATTTCCAATATAAAAATAATAAATGTCTAATGCAGCATGTGAAAAATGTTCATTTATACTTAGGATATGAATAAAAATTAAGGTAACAATAGAATTGAATTTGAAAAGATTAAGGAGAGATAAAAATATACATATTGAAAATAATTGTCAGTGCTACAATAATAATGGCTAACATTTATTGAGTGCTTACTATGTGCTAGATACGGTACTTAGTGTTTTATCTTTACTAATACACTTAATCATAATAAAAAAACATTTGTGGTAGATAGTGTCAACTCTAATTTTACAGATGAAGAAACTAAAACAGAATGATGATGAATAATTGCCCAAGGACATGCAGCTAGAAAGAGATGAGCCCAGAGGACTTGACACAATAAGCATTACACATACTACACTGGTTTGTGATCTCTTAGGTGGATAGATACTGCCACAAGTGGCTACTAGGGGTGAGTGTTGGAACAAATGTACCAGAAGTCAATACTTGGCTCACTATGGGCTATGAAACATGTCGTTCAGCTCTGCAGCAGATAATCATCTATGCTTCTCTTGCTCAGAAAACCTCTTTACATCCTTTTTGTTTCCCTAAATATTATTGCTATAACTCCAACTTAAAATTTTACATCCTGTGTCAACATATATCTGCTCAAAAATTCACTCACCTCATCATTGTTAACTATCATAGTTCAAATCAATTTTATCTTAGAATATCAGTGTATTTCAACTCACTCACATAGAATACATAGGCATAAACAAAATTATTACTGTGTAGTTATAAAACCTTAAGCCATAACCAGTCATTTACATTTACACTGAATTATTTATTATCTCCTGAGGCAACCAATGAGTGCGAGACATTGAGAAGGTAAGTGTCTCTGTGATGGAGGAGTAAGATAAAGTCAACACATGAGGTGCTGTGTTGGGAAAGATAAGCCTAGGTAGGAGATGTGGTTAAAAATCTAGTCATTCAGGGGTACAATACAGGAGCACTGGGCCTTTGGAAATACAAGCAGGAGAGGAAAAGATGCCCAGTAGGTTGAAATGACCACCATTAGAAGAGATGTGACTATAACAAAGCCATTCTTTACAATTGTGCTCAGAGCTCTGGCCTGGATGACTCATGGTGCTGATAACTCAGAGAAAGGAGTCTACTTGGGGATAGCATGTTTACAATGTCTCCCTATGTGAACATTTTGATTAGACAATCGTAATTATCAACAGCAGTGTTCCTTACCTTTTTTTGCTCCTCTGCACAAAAAAGCCTGTTCCTTAGACCAAATGCACCTTAAGTTATGAGTCATTCCCTAAAGCTGTGCCAGCTTCTTTCCTCCTTAAGAAGGTGTATCATACACTTTTTCAAGCTGCACATTATCCTCATCCCATCTTGCTAACATACACCACCACCCTTAGGTGTTCCCTGACACATGTACCCAGAGAATGTTTGCTCTAGATAAAAAGAAGGAACTTGAAAAAAATCTGATACCATCTGTTTTGCAAATCAGGAACTCCCAAAATTTAAAACAAAACAAAACAGATTTGTCTGGAGGGAGAGCGTGTTCCTTGGTATCAGCTGCTAAAGTCCTTCAAGACAGATGCAAACTGATCTGATCTCCTCTGCAGCCTCCCACCCACCGTCTGGCACTCTCATTCCTTTCAGTGCACTGCCATTGTTTTAAACGGAAGTGTAGCCCCTGCTACTTTATTTCTAGATTTATAAACAGTGCACAAGAATATTCTCATGGGCTTTGCTTATTTAAATATGGGTGTGCTTTATTTTAAAATGGCTGTGTTCAATTATTATACCTGTAATGGAGACAGCTCAAGGTAAGAAGAGTTTCTGAGTCATTCACCTAAAAGGATTTAGTTAGTTGTAGCTAGAGAAAGCCATACTACTGTTAAAGTCTAAAGCCCACTGAGAGGCATTTATCTAAGGGAGAAGGCTTAAGAATAGGAATATGTTTGGGCACTCTAGAAAAAAAAAATCAGCTTCTGTATATTGAAAACAACATAGCAGAAAGATTGCTTTGGGAAATAAGGCGGCAGAATCAGATTAAATAAAATTAAAACTTCGTTAGAAAATTAAATAGTAGGTCAGGCGTGGTGGTTCATACCTGTAATCCCAGCACTTTGGGAGGCCAAGGTGGGTGGATCACGAGGTCAGGAGATGGAGAACATCCTGGCCAACATGGTGAAACCCCGTCTCTACTATAAATACAAAAATTAGCTGGGCATTGGTGGTGGGTGCCTGTAGTCCCAGCTACTTGGAAAGCTGAGGCAGGAGAATTGCTTGAACCCGGGTGTCGGAGGTTGCAGTGAGCCAAGATCATGCCACTGCACTCCAGCCTGGGTGACAGAGGAGACTCAGTCCCCCCCCCCCCAAAAAAAAAGAAGAAAGAAAGAAAATAGTAATTAGAGGTAATTAATAGTTATAATAAAAAGTCTATCTAAAATTCAAAATATGTGGATTTTGATAAATTGAAATTGTTGAAATACAGAAGCCCAAAGCTATTATTATAGCAAAATTAAGAAAGACGATTTTTTTTTTTTGGTATTTAGAAGTGCCTTTTCCTTTGCACTATTGATTTATTTTATCTGGCACATGAATTAACTGATATATTTATCACTTTTAAATATATTTCACTTTTATTTGCATGCTGGCAAACATTTCCTTTGGAGTCTTTATTTTTCCCATTTTAAAGCCATCTGTGGTTAATTTAAGTGTACAAGAGTTTAAAATGTTGCATAGGAACAGAAAACCAAATATTGCACATTCTCACTTGTAAGTGGGAGCTAAACATTGGATACTCATGGACATAAAGATGGGAACCATGTTGCCTTGGTAGTGATAACTGGGCCACATACCTTTTGAAAATACATTTCATAGACATTGTGGACTTCTAAATGGGGGAGGGAAAGAGAGGAGCATGGGTTGAAAAACTCCCTATTGGGTATTATGCTCACTACCTGGGTGTTGGGATCTGTACTCCAAACCTCAGCATCATATAATATACCCACGTAACAAAACCTGCACATGTACCCCTGTTTCTAAAATAAAAGATAAAATTATTTTAAAAGAAGTACATAGGCTGAGAGAGCTTTCAAAAAGAAGGTAGAAGTGTCTGAATTGGGGATACTCCTCTTTCTGCTGTTAGTAGCTCTCTGCTTTCATGGGATGCAAGTTGTTATAGTGAAGGGAAGGTGGCTGAAATTGGAAAGAGTTGTAACATGTTGATAATGTATAAGTTTTTTTAAAAAACTGATACATAATTTGTCAATGTATACTTTTTAAAAATAGGTTTGGTTCATGGAATTGCCTATTTGCTTTATAGGGGCAATAAAATCTCCCAAGATATTACAAGTTAAATTGGTCCTTATCACCTTTACTTTTCTGGCAATGTTAGGGGCAATGACTAATGAAGGACATCTCATTTGAAAGAATATACCCCCTGCATGTTGAGCTTATGTCTAGTACCAAGGCCTTCAAAGAATCAAATTTCCTGGCACTGAAGCTCAGCCAAAACACACTTCCTGGGACTGAACTGCTAGGATTACTACTAGACTGTCACCAAGAAAGGCCTTTCCTGCTTTGATCAAGTAGTGTTCTCTATCACCTGTTATTTATCCAACAAGCAAATTTTCTGTTTTGTTCTTCAGACTCATACCTTTGAATATCTGATTAACTAGAGAAGCTGAAGCAGGAACCCGTAAGACCTTATCTTCTTTCTTGCATAAGCTGCAATGATTTGTACTTCATAAATTATTGATAAAACCAACCTTTCTACCTTGGTAGTGATGAGTGCACCATGTACTGACAAACTAGTCGAAGCTAAGCATGCTATGGTTGAGCATGAGGGAGGTCAGCAGCCTCTGAGATGAACTGGCATGTTCTATTCACTCATTTATTTTTGAGGGCCCACAAGGTTACAAGCACAGTTCTTGCCCTTGTGGAAGTTAGAGGGTAGTGAGGATGCAGGCATAATCATAATAAAATAATCACATAAGCAAGAGAGTAATTGTAATGTTGACATATGCTGTGATAAGGTAGTACATAATATTCTGAGAGCCTGTAATTGGGACATTGACTAGTTCAGGGAAAGCTTGGCTGGAGATGTCAAACCTGATCTGAATATGAAGACTGAATCATGTTAACTAGGCAACAGAGAGAAGGAAGAACAGGAATAAATGCTCTTTGATAGGTAAACAAGAGAAGATGATCTTTCTAGTTCAGTTTTTGTCTCAGAGATGCTTAAGGTTTTCTCTGTTCTCCTTGGAACCT
This sequence comes from Theropithecus gelada, assembly GCF_003255815.1. Taxonomy (NCBI): domain Eukaryota; kingdom Metazoa; phylum Chordata; class Mammalia; order Primates; family Cercopithecidae; genus Theropithecus; species Theropithecus gelada. The sequence continues at coordinate 111,164,693 of NC_037673.1, read as the reverse complement.
GATATTCCCAGAATGGGAATGCTGAGACTCTTGGTGACTGATGAGGTGACCTCTCATGATTCTTTATATTTCTTTGTGTTAATGCACCATTATCAAAAGTTATTGGCACATATGTCTTCTGTGAGATGCTAAGGCATAGGACAGACTTAATAGTACTTGAATAGTGCAACCAACTTCTCAGAAACCTGTCTTGTGTTTATTTCCATATTCTCATCCTGGGTCTACCTAGAAGGGAATAGAGGAGCACAGACTGGGTAAAATGCTGACTGCAAGCACAGTAGCCTAACAGGAAAATGGGTTTGATCCACTTTCCTATTGCTCCAGCCTCAATGATGATCTCAACTTTTATTAAAGTGATAAAAACATTGATGTAATAACATGAAATACTAGGTGACAGCAGCCTGAGGAATACATGTATTCCTCAGGAAAGTCGGGTAAGATACCAAATTCATGCACATAGAAGAAAGATACTAAGAAAGGTGTTAAGTCCAGTCAAAGGCAAAGTCTGGAAAATTGGCATTCTTTGCAGATTATACTTGGCTTATGATAGCTGTAGTCAGCATAAGGACAATGTAAGTTATGTTGTATCCTTTCTTTAGAGCACTAGTGAGCAAGCTCAGGCCAGGATCTGCTTTTCAGGATGGCTCTGCTACAGAAACATGGAAGTACTGTTTAATTTATGCTTGCCTTTTAGGTGAAGATTCTGCATTGTTTTAAATAAGGTTTGACAAAAATAAGCATTGTCGTACCAGGAGACTTTTTTTTCATGAGGAGAAGAGAGTCTATTGTGTTCCTATACATTGCGTATTTTAGAATGACATGGATCTTTGTGGCTTCTTAATTTTGTGATTGGTTTGGCTTCTAAGCTTTACTTCTGCACATTATTTGGACATTTTAGAAGAAAAGCAGAATTTAAAATAAGTTAAAAAAATTTTAACTTAAAATTTAGAATTGTAAAGAGTTTTTAAATCAATGTATAAGATTATAAATTTAAAAAGGATAGTCTCTCCTCACCCATTCTTGCCCCTATCTACATTCTTGTGTGTTATTGCTAATAATTTGTTATTGCTAATGATTACTAAGACTATATAAGTATATAAGTGTTAGCTGTTATTATTACTATCTTTCTATACAGTCATACACAGATATGTAGATGTTTATACACACCTTTACAAACACATATACATACATTTTTAAGCACAGGTCATTACATTGTATATTTTGAAATTTTTGTTTTTTTTCTCTTGACAACATACTTTAGACCTATACATATATAATTGATTCTGTTTAGTGATTATATAATATTGCTAGTAAGTTAATGGACATTCAGGTACTTCAGATTTTTGTCTTTACTAAAATATACTGCAATGAACATTACTTGTCCCTTTACTTTTGCATACTTTTGCCAGAATTTCTTTAGTGTGCATTCCTAGAAGTAGAATTGCTGGGTCAAATGTTCAGCATTTAAAAAATCTTGCTACATAATAAGGATATAATTTGAGAGATGTGGAAGTGCTTCTTTGACTCTTCTCTCCCCACAAAAAGGAATGTATTCATCGTAATTGACCAGAGTCATGTTCTAGGGGTAGGGCTTCTGAGGGTAAATTGCCAGAGCCAGTCAGTTCTGCTGCTTGGTGCAAGACTTTGAATTTAAATTTAAATCCAGAGGGGAATGTTAAATTTATTATTATTCAAGCTGTTGTAAAATTGCTTCCCAAATATTAAAAAAGTAATCTGATCTGTTTTCCTACCCCAATTTAAATAGTGTCATCTATACATCCCTGAAGAAGACTGTCTGAGTCTCATCTGACCTTCCTATTCGTCAGCTGCAGCTCCCTCTTTTTTATTGAATCATTTTTCTCTTGTTGCTTCTTTCATATTCTATAATAAGTATGACTTTGCTGACTTACTGCTGGAACTCCTAGACTACTATTTACAGTTCTACTTATACCAGCTTTAGTGACTTCTTAGAAATTCCATGATGATAAAAGAAAGAATGGACTTTTTATAAAATGAAGAGAAAGAAAACAATGTTACTTTTTTTGTGCAGCCTGTTTTAGGTTTTCTTAACTGCCACTACCCAAGTGAAGTCAGTGACCTTGGTTTATTTCCTCTGGACCTGATTTTAACAGGTCTGGCGTTCTTGTTAAAACCAGAATGATGTGTTGATTCTATATATGTAGCTGAAGCACAGAAACTGGTTTTTAGTTACCTCATCAATTTCACGTTAATGTCTGTATTGTTTTTCTCACGGACCTTTAGCTCCCTGTAAGTGTTACTAATTCCTTGGTTTCTGCCTTATACTGAATATTTTTCTGTTAAGTGTATATTCCTTTAGTTGTGTAATTGTTTAATTTTTTTTTTTTTTTCTTTTTTAGACTGGGTGTCTCGCTCTGTCACCCAGGCTGGAGTGCAGTGGTGCGATCTCAGCTCACTGCAACCTCCGCCTTCTGGGTTCAAGCAATTCTCCTGCCTCAGCCTCTTGAGTAGCTGGGCTTACAGGCACGCACCACCACACTCAGCTAATTTTTGTATTTTTAGTAAAGATGGGGTTTCACCATGTTGGTCAGGCTGGTCTTGAACTCCTAACCTCGTTATCCATCCACCTTGGCCTCCCAAAGTGCTGGGATAACAGGTGTGAGCCATCACGCCTGGCCTTAAGTTTATGTTACTATAGAAGTACCTTTATTGTAAACTACTTAGAAAGTATATAAATGAAAAGTTTTTAAAATTAACCACAACTCTACTCCTCAAAAAAATTGACTTAATATGTGTATTTTTTTCCCTAGGATTTTAATTTTTTTATTCTACATAATTTAAATCGTCATGTGCATACAATTTTTATCTTTATATATTTAGTTCACGTCTTCTTTTTTATACTTTTAATTGTAAGATATACATAACATAAAATATACCTTTCACAGTATTTTAAAAATTACAGTTCAGTAGCATTATGTATATTCATGTTGTTGTGCAGCCATTACTACCATCTAGCCACAGAAATTTTTTCATTTTGCAAAACTGAAACTCTGTACCTATTAAAAACAATGATTTCCCATTTCCCTGTCCCCCAGAACCTGGCAACTAACATTCTGCTTACTATCACCATGAGTTTGATTATCCTAAGTACTTCATATAAATGGAATAATACAGTATTTTTCATTTTGTGCCTGACTTATTTTACTTAGCATAATGTCATCAAGGTTCATCCATATTGTAACATATGTCAGAATTTCCTTCCTTTTTAAGGCTGAGAAATATTCCATTGTATGTATATATATCACATTTTGTTTAGCCATTCATCTGTCAGTGGACATTTGGTTTGTTCCCACTTTCTGGCACTTCTGAATATGAGGTACAAATATCCCTTTAAATCCCACATTTTAATTATTTTGGGCATATACCCAGAAGTGGAATTGCTAGGTTATATGGTAATTCTATATTGAAATTTTTGAGGAACTGCCACACTATTTTCCATAAAGGGTGCATCATTTTATATTTGCAACAGTATATAAGGTTTCAATTTCTCTACATCTTTACCCATATATGTTTCTCTTTTGTTTTTGTAGTAGCTATCCCAGTGAATTTGAGGTGATATCTCATTGTGATTTTGATTTGCCTTTACCTAATTTTAGGGATATTGAGCTTCTTTTTATGTGCTTATTGATTATTTGTATATCTTCTTTGGAGAAATGCCTAATCAAAATTTTTGCTCATTTTTCAATTGGGTTCTTTGTTATTCTGTTGTTTGTTTTTTGTTGTTGTGTTATAAAATTTCTTTATATATCTTATTTATCTCGATATTAACCCCCATCAGATAAATAGTTTGAAAATATTTTCTCCCATTCCATGGGTTGCCTTTTTATTCTGTTGACTGTGTCATCTGATGCAAATAATTTAAAAATTATGGTGTGGACCAATTTATCTATTTTTTTGTTGTTGTTGCTTGTGCTTTTAGTGTCATATTCAGGAAATCATTGCCAAATCCAATGTCATAAAGATTTTTTCTTATGTTTTCTTCTCAGAGTTTTATATTTTAAATTTAGGTCTTTAACCCATTTTGAGTTAATTTTTACATATGATGTATGGTAAGATTCTAACTTTATTATTTTGCATATGGACATTCCAATTTTCTCAGCACCATGTGTTGAAAAGACTGTTCTTTCCACATACAATGGTCTTGACACATTCGTTAAAAATCATTTGACCATACTTGTAAGGAATTATTTTTGGGCTCTGTATTTCATTCCATTGGTCTATGTTTCTGTCTTTATAGCAGTACCACACTATTTTGATTACTGTTAACACTGTAGTAAGCTTTGAAATCAGGAAGTGTAAGACTTCCAACTTTGTTCTTCTTTTTCAAGATTGTTTTGGCAATTTAGGGTCTCTTCAGAGTCCATAAGAATTTTAGAATAGACTTTTCTATTTCTTCAAAAAAATAGTCATTTTGATGCAGGATGTTTTTGCTCCCTATTTCAGCTAAAATCCGGCTTCTTGTCTTACAACCAGGATTAATTAGGCATGTGGACACACTGAAAGGTGAGGAGAGTGGAATTTATTAAAGGAAAGCTTTCAGGGGACAATAAAAGGGTGGGGGTCCTTTAACAGGCTCCCACCTCACAGATTAAATACAGGCCACCACACATGCATACACACATGCACACACCACCTAGAGGTCTGGCTCTTCCCCACTGCAGACAAATCCCCAGAAGCTCCACCCCATTCCCGCAGTGCACAGGTGGGCCCCCAGTAAGTTGTGGGCATGCCCAGACGAGGCCCAAGGCAGGTTTCTTCATCTGCACAAAAGCATCTGATGTAAACACTTGTGGGTTGGCTCAGAGATTCTCTGGGGATTCTCCTTTATCTGCCTCCTGCATCTATCAATTGGTATTTTGATACAGATTGCATTGAATCTGTAGGTCACATTGGGTATTGACATTTTAACAATATTAAGTCTTCTAATCCATGAACATGAGATATCATTCAATTTATGTGTGTCTTCTTTAATATCTTTCAGCAACATTTTTTTAGTTTTCAGTGTACAAATCTTTTATCTCCTTGGTTAAGTTTATTTGTAAGTATTTTATTCTTTTTGATGCTATTGTAAATTGAATAGTTTTCTTAATTTTCCTTTCAGGTTGTTCATTTTTATTGTATAGAAATGCAATTGAATTTTGTATCTTTTGTATCATTTCAGTAAACTTGTATCCTATAACTCTACTTATTTATTATTTATTGCATTTGTGTGTAATTGTTAGTGTTTTCTTTTTTTTTTTTCTTTTTTTTTTTTTCTGAGACGGAGTCTCGCTCTGTCGCCCAGACTGGAGTGCAGTGGCCGGATCTCAGCACACTGCAAGCTCCGCCTCCCGGGATCACGCCATTCTCCTGCCTCAGCCTCCCGAGTAGCTGGGACTACAGGCGCCCGCCACCTCGCCCGGCTAGTTTTTTGTATTTTTTAGTAGAGACGGGGTTTCACTGTGTTAGCCAGGATGGTCTCGATCTCCTGACCTCGTGATCCGCCCATCTCGGCCTCCCAAAGTGCTGGGATTACAGGCTTGAGCCACCGCGCCCGGCCAATTGTTAGTGTTTTCTACATATAGCTTCATGTTATCAATGAACAGAGATCCTTCATATCATTTTTAATGGCTACATAACATTTTATAATAGGGTGAATCATGATTGATTTAACCACAAAGCTATGTTTGGAATCTAAGACTTAAAAACATTCTTAGAATAAATTATGCTATGATGTCCATTTTTTCAAATTAATAAATTCATTAGAGAAGTTTTAGGTTCACAGCAAAATTGAGTGAAAAGTACAGAGTTCCCATTCACTGTCATTCCCCGACCCGCACAAGCTCACCCACTAACATTCTCCACCAGAGTGCAGATACATTTGCTACAACTGATGAATCTACAATGACATATTATCACTCAAAGTCCGTAGTCTGCATTAGGGTTCATTCTTGCTGTTTATTCCATGGGTTTGGAAAAATGTATAATGACATGGATCCACCATTGTAGTATTGTACACAATAATTTCAGTGCCCTAAAACTTACCTGTGCTCTGCCTATTCATCCTCCTCCCTCCAGCCCCTGGAGACCACGAATTTTTTTGTCTCTATAGTTTGACTTTCCTAGAATTTCATATTGTTGAAATCAAACAGTGTGTACTCTATTAAAAATGGCTTCATCACTTAGTAATATGCATTTAAGTTTCCTTGATGTCCTTTCATGGCTCATTTCTTCTCTGCTGAATAATATTCCATTGTCTGGATATACCACAGTTTATACATTCACATACTGAAGGACATCTTTGTTGCTTCCGAGCTTTGACAGTAATGAATAAAGATACAGTAAATATTAATGTGCAGGTTTTTGCGTGAATATATTTCCAGTTCATTTGGTCAAATACCAAAGGGCACTATTGTTGGATTGTATGGCAAGAGTATATTTAGTTTTGTAGGAAACTGCCAAATTGTCTTCCAAAGTGGCTGTATTATATTTGCATTCTCACAGCAGTGATTGAGAATTTCTGTTGTTCCACATTCTTATCAGCATTTAGTGTTGTCAGCATTTTGATTTTTGGCCATTTTAACAGATGTGTAGTGATAGCTTATTGTTTTAATTTGCAATTCTCTAATGATATATGTTATTGTCCTAGTCTGTTTTCTGTTGATACAACTGAATACTGCAGACTATGTAATTTATAAAAAAATAAAGGTTTAATTATCTCATGATTATGGAGGTTGGGAAGTCAGAATTATGGTATTGGCATCTGGTGAAGTCCTTCTTGCTGCATCATAGCATGGCAGAGGATATCATCACATGGCAAGACAGAGCAAGTGTGCTAGCTCAGGTCTCTTTTTTACTACTTATAAAGCCACTGCCCAATCATAGGGCCCCACCCTCATGAGCTTATCTAACCCTAATTGCCTCCCAAAGGCCTCACCTCCAAATGATTAACATATTAATTTGGGAATTAAGTTTCCAATATATGAAATTCTGGGGACATATTCCAACTACTGCAGATGTCGAACATCTTTCATATGCTTACTTGCCGTCTTTATGTCTTCTTTGGTGAGATGGATATTCAGGTCTTTTGCTTACATGTTCATTGGTTGTTCATTTTTATATTGCTAAGAATTAGGAGTTCTTTGTATATTTTGGATAATAACTCTTTAGCAGATCTATCTTTTGCAAACATTTTCTCCCAGTGTGTGACTTGTCTTCTCATTATCTTGGCAATGTTTTTCACAGAGCAGGAACTTTAAATTTTAATGCATTCCAATTTATTAATTTATCTTTCATAAATTGTACTTTTGGTGTAGTATCAAAACAGTTATCAAACTCAAGATCATCTCAAATTTCTCTGAAGTTATCTTCTAGGGGTTTTAGAGTTTTGCATTTTACATGTAGGGGTGTGATCTATTTTGAGTTAATCTTTGTGAAAGGTGCAAGGTCTGTGTCTAGATTTGTTTATCTTTTCCTCTTCTCTTTTCTTTCATGTGAATCTCCAGTTTTTCCACCATCATTTGTTTAAAAGATTGTTTTTGTTCCATGGCATTGCCTTTGCCCCTTTATTAAAGATCATCTGATTATATTTATCTTGATCTATTTTGGGGCTCTCTATTCTGTTCTATTGATCTATTTGTCTATTCTTTAACCAATATCACACTGTGATTACAGTAACTTTATAGTAATTCTTGAAGTCAGGTCTTGTCAGTCCTACAATTTTGTTCTTCTCTTTCAATATTGACTTGACTATTTTATGTCTTTTGCCTTTCTATATAAACTTTAGAATCAGCTTGTCAATATCCATAAAATAAGTAGATAGGACTTTGACTGGAATGGCATCGAATCTATAGAGGAAGCTGAAAAGAACTGACATCTCAACCATATGGAGTCTACCTATTCATGAACATGGAATATCTCTCCGTTTATTTAGTTCTGCAATCTCTTCATCAGATTTTGCAATTTTGCTCATTTAGCTCTTGTAGACACTTTGTTAAATTAATACCTAACTCTTAATTTTGGGTGTGCTAATGTAAATGGTAATGTGTTTTTAATTTTCAATTCCATTTGTTCATTGCTCATATATAGAAAAGCAACTGACTTCTACATATTAGCCTGGTACCCTGCAACCTTGTTATAAACACTGATTAGTTCCAGTTATTTGTTTTTGTCAATTATTTTGGATTTTGTACATAGATGATCATCTGTGAACATAGATAATTTTATTTTTCCCCATTCTATATACCTTTTGTTTCTTTTTTTTTTTTATTACATTAGCTAGAATTTTTACAATATTGATTTTACCCACCCATGAGCATGGGATGTGATTTGATTTGTTTGTGTCATCTATGATTTCTTTCAGCAGTGTTTTGAAGGTTTTCTTGCAGAGGTCTTTCACCTCTTTGGTTACTCATATTGCTAAGTATTTAATTTTTTTGGAGGTATTATAAAAGGGGTTGAGTTCTTAATTTGATTCTCAGCTTGGTCACTGTTAGTGTATAGCAGACCTACTGATTTGTGTACATTAATTTTGTATACTGAAACTCTGTTGAATTCATTTATCAGTTCTAGGAGCTTTCAGGAGGAATCTTTTTTTTTTTTTTACCCTGATATAATACTTAAAGCATGTTTTTTTTAAAAAATTTATTTATTATTATTATACTTAAAGTTGTAGGGTACATGTGCATAACGTGCAGGTTTGTTACATATGTATACTTGTGCCATGTTGCTGTGCTGCACCCATCAACTCGTCATTTACATCACGTATAACTCCCAATGCAATCCCTCCCCCCTCCCCCCTCCCCATGATAGGCCCCGGTGTGTGATGTTCCGCTTCCTGAGTCCAAGTGATCTCATTGTTCAGTTCCCACCTACGAGTGAGAACATGCGGTGTTTGGTTTTCTGTTCTTTTCAGGAGGAATCTTTAGGGTTTCCTAGGTACACCATCATATCATCAGCAAACAGCAACAGTGTGACTTCATCTTTGCCAATTCGGATGCCCTTTATTTCTTTCTATTTTCTGATTGCTCTGGCTAGGACTTCCAGTACTATGTTGAATAGAAGTGGTGGAAGAGGTCATCCTTGTCTTGTTCCAGTTCTCAGGGGGAATGCTTTCAACTTTTCCCTGTTCAGTATAATGTAGGTTGTCAGTTTGTCATAGATGGCTTTTATTACATTAAGATATGTCCCTTCTATGCTGATTTTGTTGAGGGTTTCAATCATACAGGGATTCTGGATTTTGTCAAATGCTTTTTCTATGTCTATTGAGATGATCATGTGATTTTTGTTTTTAAATCTGTTTATGTGTTGTATCACATTTATTTACTTGCGTATGTTAAACCATCCCTGCATCCCTGGTGTGAAACCCACTTGATCGTGATGGATTATCTTTCTGTTATGCTGTTGGATTTGGTTAGCTAGTATTTTGTTAAGGACTTTTCTATCTATGTTCATCAGTGATAATAATCTGTAATTTTCTTTTTTTATTGTTATCCTCTTTACCGCTTTTGGTATTAGGGTGATACTGACTTAGAATGATCCAGGGAGGATTCCCTGTTTATCTTGTGGAATAGTGTCAATAGGATTGGTACCAGTTCTTCTTTGAATGTCTGATGGAATTCAGGTGTGAATCAGTCTGTTCCTGAACTATTTTTTGTTGGCAATTATTTTATGACCATTTCAGTCTCGCTGCTTGTTATTGGTCTGTTCAGAGTTTCTATTTCTTCCTGGTTTAATCTAGGAGGTTTGTATATTTCCAAGAATTTATTCACCTCCTCTAGGTTTTCTAGTTTATGTGAATAAAGATGTTCACAGTAGCCTTGAGTGATCTTTTGTATTTCTGTGATATAAGTTGTAATATCTCCTGTTTTGTTTCTAATTGAGCTTATTTGTATCTTCTCTCTTTTCTTGGTTAATCTTGCTAATGATCTATCAATTTTATTTATCTTTTCAAAGAACCAGCTTTTTTGTTTCATTTAATTTTTGTATTTTGTTTTTTTTGTTTCAATTTCCTTTAGTTCTGCTCTGATATTTGTTATTTCATTTTTTACTGCTGAGTTTGGGTTTGGTTTGTTCTTGTTTCTCTAGTTCCTTGAGGTGTGACCTTAGATTTCTATCTGTGCTCTTTCAGACTTTTTGGTGTAGGCACTTAGGGCTATGAACTTTCCTATTAGCACTGCCTATGCTGTATCCCAGAGGTTTTTATAGGTTGTGTCAACAGTATCATTCAGTTCAAGGAATTTTTAAATTTCCATCTTGATTTAATTTTTGACCCAATTCTCATTCCGGAGCAGGTTATTTAATTTCTCTATATTTGCATTGTTTTGAGGATTCCTTTTGGAGTTGATTTCCAGTTTTATTCCACTGTGATCTGAGATAATACCTGATATAACTTCAGTTTTCTTAAATTTATTTTGTGGCCTATCATATGGTCTATTTTGAAGAATGTTCCATGTGTTGATAAAAAGAATGTATATTCTGCAGTCATTGGGTAGAATGTTCTGTAATATCTGTTAAGTCCATTTATTCCAGCGTGTAGTTTATATCCATTTTTTTTGGTTGACTTTCTGTCTTGATGACCTGTCTAGTGCTGTCAGTGGAATATTAAAGTCCCCCACTATTATTATGTTGCCATCTTTGTCATTTCTTAGGTCTAGTTGTAATTGTTTTACAAATTTGAGAGCTCCAGTGTTAGGTGCATATATATTTAGAATTGTGATATTTTCCTGTTGGGCAAGTCCTTTTTATCGTTTTATAATGTCCATCATTGTCCTTTTTAACTGCTGTTGCTTTAAAGTCTGCATGGTCTAATATAAGAATAGCAGTTCCTGCTTGCTTTTGATGTCCATTTGCATAGTATATCTTTTTCCATCCCTTTACCTTAAGTTTATGAGTCCTTATGTGTTAGGTGAGTTTCTTGAAGACAGCAGATACTTGGTTGGTGAATTCTTATCCATTCTACCATTCTTTGTCTTTTAAGTGGAGCATTTAGGCCATTTACAGTCAATGTTTGTATTGAGATGTGAGGTACTATTTTATTCATTGTGCTATTTGTTGCCTTAATACCTTGTTGTTGTTGTTTTTCATTATGTTTTTATTTTATAGGTCCTGTGTTATTTATACTTTAAGGAGGTTCAAAACTTTGGTGAATTTGGAGGATTTGTTTTAATATTTAGAGCTCCTTTTAGCAGTTCTTGTAGTGCTGGCTTGGTAGTAGCAAATGCTCTCATCCTTTGTATGTCTGAAAAAGACTGTATCTTTTCTTCATTTATGAAGGTTAGTTTCCTTCATTTATGAAGCAAAAATTCTTGGCTGATAATTATTTTGTTTAAGGAGGTTAAAGAAAGGGCCTCGGTCCCTTGTAGCTTTTAGGCCAGGATATCTGCTGTTAAACTGAGAGGTTTTCCTTTATAAGTTACCTGATGCTTTTTACCTCACAGCTCTTAAGATCCTTTTCTTCAAATTGACTTTAGATAACCTGATGACTATGTGCTTAGGTGATGATCTTTTTCTGATACATTTCTCAGGTTTTCTTTGAGCTTCCTATATTTGTATGTACATTTTTTAGCAAGGTAGGGGAAGTTTTACTCGATTATTCCTTCAAATATGTTTTCCAAACTTTTAGATTTTTTTTTTTCTTTGGGAACACCAGTTATTCTTAGGTTTGGTCATTTAACATGATCCCAAGCTTCTTGGAGGCTTTGTCATTTTTTAAAATTCTTGTTTCTTTGTCTTTGTTGGATTGAGTTAATTCAAAAGCCTTGTCTTCTAGCTCTGAAGTTCTTTCTTCTACTTGTTCTATTCTATTGCTGAGAGTTTCCAGTGTATTTTGCATTTCTCGGTGTCCTTCATTTTCAGAAGTTGTGATTGTTTTTTATTTATGCTATCTATTTCATTGAAGGTTTTTCCCTTCACATCTTGTATTTTTTTTTTTTATTTCATTAATTTGTACTTTACCTTTCTTTGGTGCCTCCTTGATTAGCTTAATAATTGACCTTCTGAATTCTTTTTCTGGCAATTCAGAGATTTCTTCTTGGTTTCAATCCATTCCTCATGAGCTAGTGTGATCTTTTGGGGGTGCTAAAGAACCATGTTTTGTCATATCACCAGAATTGTTTATCTATTTTTTTCTCATTTGTGTAGACTATTTTTGAGAGAAGATCTGGAGATCAAACACTGCTGTTCAGATTCTTTTGTTCCATGGTGTACTGCCTCGATGTGGCACTCTCCCTCTTCTCCTAGGGATATGACTTCCTGAGAGCCAAACTGCAGTGATTGTTATTTCTCTTCTGGATCTAGCCACTCAGAGGAGCTAGCAGGTTCCCAACTCGTACTGGGGAGTGTCTGCACAGAGTCCTGTGATGTGAACTGTATTCAGGTCTCTCAGTTGTGGATACCAGCATCTGCTTTGGTGGAGAGGTGGCAGGAAAGCAAAGTGGACTTTGTGAGGGTCCTTGGTTTTAGTTTTTTTATTGAACTGGTGTTGTGTTGGCTGGCCTCTAGCCAGGAGGTGGTGCTTTCAAGAGAACATCAACTATGGTAGTTTAGGGAGGATCAGGCAATGGGCATGGCCATAGAGCTCCCAGGAGATTATGTCATTTGTCTTAGGCTACTAAGGTGGGCAGAGAAAGATCATTCAGTGGGGATCGGGTTAGGCATGTCTGAGCTCAGACTCTCCTTGGGTGGGGCTTCCTGCAGCTGAGTTTTTCAGCTGTCTCTGAGAGCCTGCAACAGCAATCTGCTTCCTTCATATAGTCTCTGGATTCTCTCAGCTTTCCTGGTATGTTCTTATGGTAGTTCTTGGAGCAAAATTTTATGATGTGAGTCTCCACGTGCTGCTCTGTCTGTGCAAGTGGGAGCTGCAAGTTAATTCTGCTTCTTATCTGCCATTTCTCTCCAGATTATCTGATAACTCTCTTTACTCTGAAGTCTTCTGTTTCAGAAATTAATAAAGCTACTTCTGTTTTCTTTTGGTTAGTGTTACCATTGTATATCTTTCTCCCCCTCTTTACTTTTTATCTATCTATTGATCTGTGTATATCTTAAATTTAAAATTGGTTTCTTGAAGACAACACACCGTTGGGCCTTACTTTTTGACTTACTCTGGCAATCTCTATCTTATGGCTGGTATATTTAGACCATTAATATTTAAAGTGGTTATTTATATATTTTGACTAATATCTACCATATTTGTTAATGCTTTCTATTTATCACTCTTGTTCTTTATTTCTGTCTTTGTCTTCCAATTTTTTTTCTGGCTTTTGTGGTTTTAATTGAACATTTTATATGATTCCGTTTTCTCTCTTTTCTTAGCATATTGATTATACATTTTTAAATCTTTTTTAGGGGTGCCTTAGAGTTTGCAAAACTGTATTTACAACCAATCCGAGTTCATTTTCAAATAACACTATACCTCTTAATTTGTAGTAAAGGTACCTTATAATAACAAAATATTCCTAATTCTTTCACCTTACCCCATGTATTATTGCTGTCATTCATTTTACTTATATGTAAGGATATATATATACACACACACGCATATACATGTGTATACATAATCACATACATTATTGCCATTATTATCTTGAATAAACTTATGCATTAACTCAATTGAGAATTAAAAATAAGTGTGTTTTTTTACCTTCACTTATTCATTCTTTGATGCTCTTTCTTTTGTAGATATGAGTTTCTGGCTTATGTGATTTTCTTCTTGTCTGAAGACATTATTTTAATGTTTCTTGCAAGATAGGTCTACAACACCAACATTCTCAATTTTGTTTGTCTTTATTTCTCCTTCATTTATAAGGAATGACTTTGCAGGATGGACAATTCTGGGTTGGTAGAGTTTTTATTTCCCTCAACACTTTAAATATTTCACTTAACTTTTTTCTTGCTTGCATGGTTTCTGAGGAAAAGTCAAAGTCATTCTTAATATTTTTTCCTCTATAGGTAAAGTGTTTTTATCCTCTGCCATTTTTGAAGATTTTTACTTTTTATTTCATTTTCTGAAATTTGAATATGACAATACATAGGCTGTTTTGGCATTTATCCTGAAATGTATTGGTATTGTCTGAAATTTCTGCATCTGCAGTTTGATGACTGAAATGAATTTGGGAAAGTTCTCAGTCATCATTATTTCAAATATTGCTTCTGTTCTCTTTTTCTCCCCTGGAATTCCCATTTTTGTATTTACACCTTTTGTAGTTATCCCACTGTTCTTGGATGTTCTGCTCTGTTTTTTTTTTTCTTATGTTCTCAGGGATTCCTTCCTCAGTCATGTCCAGTCTACTGAGGAGCCTATCAAAGGTGTGTTTTCATTTCTGTTACAGTGTTTCTGATGTCTAGCATTTCTTTTGATTCTTTTTTAGAATTTCTATCTCTCTGTTCTTTCATGTTGTTTACTTTTTACATTGAAGCTTTTGGCATGTTAATCATAATTTTTTATAAACTCCTAGTCTCATAATTCCAAAATTTCTGCTATATGTAACTAGTTCTGATGTTTGTTTAGTCTCTTCCAACTGCGTTTTTTACCTTTTAGCATATCTTGTAATTTTTTTTTTCTTGAAAAGTGGACACAATGTACTGGGTAAAAGGAACTGTTGAAAATAATCCTTTAGTAGTGTGACAGGTGAGGAGCAGGGAAAACATTTTATAGTTGTATGGTTAGTCTCAGTCTTTTGTTGAGTCTGGGCTTTTGAACTGTGAGCTTCACTAGTACTTTTCAGGTTTATTCCCCACTTAGGTGGCACGGGATGGTTAGTAGGGGCTGGAGTTAGGTATTTCCCTTCCCCTAGTTCATTTTGGTTCTGATAAAGCCCCGGAAGACTAGGTACTAGTTGAATAGTTTCTCCTGAGGGCAGGCCTTCTTAAGAAAATCAGAATGCTCTGATGTGTTATAGCATGGCTCCTTTTCTTTTCTCCCTGTCAGTAATACTAGGGAATATTTTTCTAGTATTCACTGTGAAAACCTGATACAGACCACCCATGACTGAGTATTCCTGGAGTTTTTAACTCTCAGAGTTGTCTACACTGAGCTTCCAGCGATTTTTCAATTATAATTTAGGTTTGCCTATCCTAGGAATGGTCCCTGTAGCAGTTTCCACTTAGGTAGGTTGTACTTCTCTGTATCAGCTTGTTTTTCTCTCTAATTTCTGCAGCAGTGATTTTCCTTGTGACCTCACTTTTGTGATGGAGCTAAGAAGAGCTGTTGATTTTTCAGCTTCCGTATCTTTGTACTTGTTTTTTGGATGCAGTGGTGACTTGTAATATCCTTATATACTAGACTGGAAACTGGAAGTCTGATTTCTATTTTTAAAATAAAGATTTATCTGCTTTTCACATTGTTTTGTGAGAAAGAGGAACTGAATCCAAAGGTGTAAATAGATGTTTGAGTCTTTATACTGTTGCCACCTTGCCTTCAAGAAAAGCTATATCAATTACTTACCTATATTGCACAGCATACTACATCTTCACTAAACAGAGTTCTTGTTTAAAGAAATACAGTTAAGTTGATATGTAAAAACAAGTTTCTGATTTTAAAAATTTTCCTTATTAGTAGCATGATTAATGTTTCTTCTTAGATTTTATTATAAATTAACTATGTTTAGCTCATTTCCATTTAATCTTAATATTTCCTTTTAGTTTTTTATTGTTTAAAGTTTTGTCAAGTCAAATATCAGTGTCTTCCTGTTTTCATTTCTTACATTATTTTTGGTTTGGAAAGCACTTCAATCTACAGATTTGTCAACATAATATTTAAATTTTTTTTTGTTTGAGAGAGAATTTCACTCTTGTTGCCTAGGCGGGAGTACAATAGCGCTCATTGCAACCCTCGCTTCCTGGGCTCAAGTGATTCTCCTGCCTCAGCCTCCTGAGTAGCTGGGATTACAGACACCTGCCACCATACCTGAGGATATTTTTGTATTTTTAGTTGAGTTGTGGTTTCACCATGTTGGCCAGGCTGGTCTTGAACTCCTGAGCTCAGGTGATCTGCCCACCTTGGCCTCCAAAGCACTGGGATTGCACATGTGAGCCACCATGCCTGGCCTTTTAAAAATTATTATGCTTGATTTTTCTTGCATTTTAGTCTATTCCATTTGGAATTTAATCTGGCCCTTACTGTATGATAAGAGACAAACTCCTGAATCTCAATAGATTTATATATTAAAAGTTTATTTCCTGGTCATGTTACATGCCCATCATGGAATGGCAAGAGGGTCCACACAGTTGTCCAGGAACCCATGCTGATGGTGCATCATCTGTAGGATATGGTGTTCCAGATCTCTATGACTTGAGAAGGAGAGATAGAGGAAGCACACTATAAATTAACTGCCTTGGTGAGGAAATACACATTATTTCCCTAAGAGCCCACTGGCTAACCAGGCTGAGAAATGTAGGGGAACAAATGGAAAATTTGGAAAGCTGTAATTTTCTCTGTTACAGAACTCATCTCTTCACTTCTTGCAACTGGTTGATAGTATAATGATTAAAATAAATATTTATAAAAATACAACTGAAGATTGTGCTACTTTCTCATTAGAATCTTTTAGTGGTTTCTCATTATAGTTGGAATACAATCTAAGTCCTGAAATCATGGCCTATAGGGGATTTCCATGTTTGGTCCCCTAGTCTTTCCAACCTTATTCAAGGCCATTGGACCCTATCTTTCTCTACACCACTTACACTGCTCCCCCCTGGGCCTCAAGCACGCTAAGTTCTTTCCAATCTTAAGGACTTCATTTCTGCTGTTTCCTCTCCTCTTCTCCTACCTCCTCCTTCAACTGCATTTATATTCTTGAGGTCTGAAGCACATAATCTGCAGTACAGCTTAGCGTACATTTACTTCTGGAGGAAGAGGCAAAACAGAAAGTTGACAGGTATAGACTCTTTAGCTCAGACTCTGGTCTACTTTTTATGATTTTTCTGCAGAGTCACAGGAAGACATAAATCTTAATAATTTGCCAGGGAAAACTTGGTGGCAGAAAGTAGACATTAACTGCAGTTTTGAAAGATATATTTGCAGAAAGTAAACTATGTCAGATAGTGTTTTGAAGAGACTTGAAGAAAAGAGATTTTATTTAGTTTTTGTGTGTTTATCGTGGCAATGAATACTATTTCAATAGTTTGTAGGCATTTGCCATTAATACTGTGGTGGTTATATATCTATATCTATATCTATATGTTGATTTCTAAGCATTTCTGTTGCATTAAAAGAATGTTTGCCATTAAGTAGTCTAATTTCTAGACTAGTCAACTGTATTTCTGTATTTTTTTGACTTCCAGCAATGTATTCATGACATCTTCATTCATTTATTCATTCAATTACTCATTAATTAAACACACATTTATTGAGATCTTGACATGACAGGTGATGTTAAAATTCCAAAGAAGAATAGCATTGGATCTGTTTATAGAATTCAGTTTGGTGAGAAAAAGATTTTCGTGAGATTTTTGAAGAGACTCCTACATTTTGGTGGCAGACATTGTGGTGTTCAGTATGAAAACAAGGAAAGAATGTTAATCAGGGTTCACTAAAGAGATAAATTCTGAAAATTTTTCTCAAGGGAGAAGTGCAGGTCTGGCATAGTTAGTAGTATGAACCAGGGGAGAAGGATATAGAAATAATATGCATGTATGAAGAACTGAGAATGGTTTAATGTGACTGTAGTGTAAATTGTACATGGGAAGGAGAATGGCAAAGAATGAAGCAAGAACATGCAATGGGGCCTGTTAGGTCTGGCTCTGTGTCCTCACCCAATCTCATCTTGAATTGTAATCCAAGTTGTAATCTCTATGTGTTGAGGGAAGGACCTCATGGAGGGGGGTGATTGGATCATGGGGGCAGTTTTCTTGATGCTGTTCTCATAATAGTAAGTGAGTTCTCATGAGATCTGATGATTTTATAAGGAGCTTTTTCTGCACTTCTCTCTCTTGCTGCCTTGTGAGGAAGGACGTGTTTGCTTCCCTTCCTGCCATGACTAGGTTTCCTGAGGTCTCCCCAGCCATACAGAACTATGAGACAATTAAACCTCTTTTCTTATAAATTACCCAGTCTTGAGTAATTCTTTATAGCAATGTGAAGGTGGACTAATACTGTAAATTGGTACTGAGGTAGTGAAGTGCGGCTATAAGAATAACTGAGGGCTGGGCGGGGTGGCTCACACCTGTAATCCCAGCACTTTGGGAGGCCAAGGTGGGTGGATCATAAGATCAAGAGAGCGAGACCATCCTGGCCAACATGGTGAAACCCTGTCTCTACTAAAAATATAAAAATTATCCGGGCATGGTGGCAGGCACCTGTAATCCCAGTTACTGGGGAGGCTGAGGCAGAAGAATTGCTTGAACCCAGAAGGCAGAGGTTGCAGTGGGCTGAGATCGCACCACTATACTCCAGCCTGGTGTCAGAGTGAGACTCCATCTCAATAAGTAAATAAATAAATAAATAAATAAATAATACCCAAAAATGTGGAAGTGACTTTGGAACTGATTAATGAGACGAGTTTGGAACAGGTTGGAGGGCTCAGAAGAAGACAGGAAGATGTGGAAACTTTGAAAGTTTCCAGAGACTTGTTAAATGGTTTTGACTAAAATGCTGATAGTGATATGGAAAATGAAGTACAGCTTGAGGTGGTCTTGAGTGGAGATGAGGAACTTATTGGGAACTAGAGCAAAGGTGACTCTTGCTATTCTTTAGGAAAGAAACTAGCAGCATTTTGTTCCTGCCCTGGAGAGCTGTGGAGCTTTGAACTTCAGAGAGATGATCTGAAATTGGGGCTTTTATTTACAAGATAAGCAGGGCATAAAAGTTAGGAAAATTTGCAGCCAGACAATGTCATAGAAAAGAGAAACCCCATTTTCTGGGGAGAAATTCAAGTCAGCTGCAGAAATTTGCATAAGTAATGGAGATCAAATGTTCATCACCAAGACAATGGGGAAAATGTCTCCAGGCATGTCAGAGACCTTCATGGAAACCCCTCCTATCACAGGCCCAGAGGCCTAGGAGGAAAAAATTGTTTCCTGGACTGGGTTCAGGGCCTTGCTGCTTTGGGCTGTCTTGGGACGTGCTGCTCTGCCTCCTAGCTGTTGCTAAAAGGGGCCAATGTACAGCTCAGGCTGTTGCTTCAGAGGGTGCAAGCCCCAAACCTTGGTGGCTTACACATGGTGCTGGACCTGTGTGTGCCCAGAAGTGAAGAATTGAGGTTTGGGAGCCTCCACCTAGATTTCAGAGGATGTATTGAAACAACTAGATGCCCAGGCAGACGTTTTCTGCAAGGGTGGAGCCCTCATGGAGAAGTTCTGCTAGAGTGGTGTGGAAGGGAAATGTGGGATTGGAGCTCCCACATAGATTCCCAACTAGGGCATTGCCTAGTGGATCTGTGAGAAGAAGGCCGCTATTCTCCAGACCCCAGAATGGTATATATACCGACAGCTCATGCCATGCACTTGGAAAAGCCACAGACTCAATCCCACACTGTGAAAGCAGCCAGGAGGGGGGCTGTACCCTGCAAAGCAACAGGGGCAGAGCTGCGCTAGATCATGGGAGCCCACCTCTTGCATCAGTGTGTCCCCGATGTGAGACATGGAGTCAAAGGAGATTATGTTGGAGGTTTAAGATTGAATGACTGCCCCGCTGGATTTTGGATTTGCATGGGTCTTGTAGTCCCTTTGTTTTGGCCAATTTCTCCCATTTGGAATGGGAGCATTTATCCAATACCTGTACCCCCATTGTATCTAAGAAGTAACTAATTTGCTTTTAATTAAGCTTCTAGGCAGAAGGTCCTTGCCTTGTCTCAGATGAAACTTTGGACTTGGACTTTAAGTTAATGCTGAATGAGTTAAGACTTTAGGGGACTGTTGTGAAGACATGATTGTGTTTTGAAATGTGAGAAAGATGAGATTTGGGAGGGGTCAGGGGTGGAATGATATGGTCTGGCTCTGTTTTCCCATCCAGATCTCATCTTAAATTGTATTTCGATTTGTAATCCCCATGTCTTGGGGGGACCTCATGGCAGGTGATTGGATCATGGAGGTGGTTTCCCCCATACTATTCTCATGATAGTGAGTGAGCTCTCATGAGATCTGATGGTTTTATAAGGGTCTTGCTCTGCACTTTTCTTCCTTGACACCTTGTGAAGAAGGACATGTTTGCTTCCCTTTCTGCCATGATTGTGGGTTTCCTGAGGCCTCCCCAGCCATGCAGAACTGTGCATCCATTAAACCTCTTTTTAAATAAATTACCCAGTCTTGGGTATTTTCTTACAGCAGTGTGTAAATGGACTAATACAGGGCCAGATTGCAAAGCAGTCTCTTAAATGCTGATCTACTGCATTTGCATTTTCTCATGGACTTGACAAAATGTCAGTGGCAGTGGCCAAATTAAACCTGTGATTAGAGACATAATTCTGAAATTACCTTGTTTACTTTTTCAGGGGGTGAATGTATACAATCTTTTGTTGTCACCTAAAAATATTTATCTTCCCCTTTTTATGGAAAAGGAAGCTAAATGACAGTAAAACAGCCAAAGCATAAAATCATGGCAATTAACCCCTCTGAACAAACAAAGCACAATAACTGGAATGATTTCTCTTCATCGAATTATTGTTTTACGTCATTAAGGCATATTTTTTATCTTCTACCATAAAACTTACGGTGTCTTCTTAGCTAATAGGTATTTATAAAATCTTTTCCATATAACACTAAATGATCTAAAAATCTAGTAGATCTTTTAAAATATTCCTTATGACATTGACTGATTATATGCTTACCATAAAGATTTTAAATTTGCGAAGATTCAGGGCTTGTTTCTGACAGAGGAGAAATAGACGTAACCACTTATGGGTTTACAACATAATGCATCTGTCAATAATAAAAAAGCTAAAGCAGACAGGCTTTGGCAAAGACCTGTTAAGCTTCATCACTCCCTCTTCACACGTCTCCATTCAGAGCATTTATGGATAAACTTGGGAGATTCACAGTCACTCCTATCATTCAGTTTGTACATTTATGTGTCTAAAGGAGAGTGAAACTACTTCATGAGTTAAAATTGTCTTTCCATAAGAGTCAGAAGTTGTACAGCTGTTATGTCAGCAGCAGTCTATTGCTTTTTCTGTGTAAGTGATCTAAGTAGAATCAAGGGGAAACAAATTGTATTGGTACTTAGAAGCAATGTCAATCATTTTTAGAGAATGGGAAACATTAGAATTGGTTTTGCTTTTTAGAAAAGGTCACTCTCATTAAAATATTTAGAGTTTATTTATTTTAAAGTAACATTTTATTTCTGTGAAAGAGCATTTCTCAATCGAGTGCTTGGAAAATATGCTGCAAATCATTCTCAGGGCCAAAGATAAAGTGATGAAAGAGAAAAGTCTATTGCTTTCTAAATTATCCAGGATTATTTTTCTGGTGCTGGAATAACTGGCTAGCTATATGCAGAATAATGAAATTGGAACCCTACCTTTCATCATATGCAAAATTAACACAAAATGGATTATATATTTAAATATAAGACTTCAAACTATGAAAATCCTAGAAGAAAACCTAGGAAATACCCTTCCCAACATTGGCCTTGGGAAATAATCTATGGCTAAATTCTCAAAAACAATTGCAACAGAAACAAAAATTTGCAAGTGAGACCTAATTAAAATAAAAAGCTTCTGCACACCAAAAGAAACTATCAACAGAGTAAACAGATAACCTATAGGATGGGAGAAAATATTCACAAACTACGCATCCAACAAAGGTCTAATATCCAGAATCTATAAGAAACTTAAATCAACAAGCAAAAAACAAATAACCCCGTTAAAATTGAACAAAGAACATGAACAGACACTTCTCAAAAGATAACATAAACATCCAAGAAACATATCAGAATGCTCATGGTCACTAATCATCAGAAAAATACCAATCAAAACCACAGGGAGATACAATCTCAAATCAGTCAGAATGGCTATTTTGAAAAGTCAAAAAGTAACAGATGCTGGTGAGACTGTAGAGAAAAGGGAACACTTATACACTGCTGGTGGGAGTGTAAATTAGTTCAGCCACTGTGGAAAACAGTTTAGACATTTCTCAAAGAACATAGAACAGAGCTGCCATTCAACCCAGCAATCCCAGTACTAGGTATGTACTGAAAGGAAAATAAATTATTCTGTCAAAAAGACACATGCACTCACATATTTATCACCATGCTTATTCATAATAGCAAAGACATGGAATCAACCTAGCTGCCCATCAACAGTAGATTGGATAAAGAAAATGTGGTACATATATACCATGGAATAATATACAGCTATAGAAAAGAATAAAATCTTGTTCTTTGCAGCTATATGGGTGAAACTGGAGCTTTTCATAAATCTATTTGCCATTTGAGAAATTTCTATTCAGATCTTTTGCCCATTTAAAAATCAGATTATTACATTTTTTTCTATTAAGTTCTTTGAACTCCTTATGTACTCTGGTTATGTATTAGTCTGTTCTCATGCTGCTATAAAGAAATACCCAAGAGTGTGTAATTTATAAAAGAAAGAATTTTAATTGTCTCACAGTTCTGCATTGCCAAGGAGGCCTCAGGAGACTTACATTCATGGTGGAAGGCAAAGGAGAAGCAGGCATCTGCTTCACAGGGTGGCAGGATGGAGTGAGTACAAGCAGAGGAAATGCTAGATGCTTATAAAACCATTGGATCTCATGAGATCTCAAACAACTTGAAACAGAGTGACCATTCAACCCAGTGATCCCATTACTAGGTATGTATCAAAAAAATAGATCATTCGATCAAAAAGACACATTCACTTGCATGTTCATCAGCACACTATTTTCAATAGGAAAGACACAGAATCAACCTAGGTGTCTATTGGTGGTGGATTGGATAAAGAAAATATGGTACATCTACACCATGGAATACTATGCAGCCATACAAAAGAATCTTGTCATTTGGACAACATCAAAGAAGCTGGAGGCCATTATCCTAAGTGAATTGACACAAGAACAGGAAACCAAATACCATATTTTCTCACTTATAAGTGGGAGCTAAACAATGAGCACACATGGAAACAAAGACAGGAACAATAGACACTGGGGACTACTAGAGCAAGGAGGCACAGAAGGGGAAAAGGGCTGAAAAATTACCTACTGTGTAATATGCTCACTTCCTAAGTGATGAAATCACACACACTCCATTCCTTAGCATAATGCAATATGCCTACCTAACAAACCTGTATATGTACCCCCTTAATCTATAATAAAAGTTGAAATTACAATATTTTTATGCCTGAATGTAGAAGTGGAGCAAAATAGTCAAGTAGAAGCCTCCAGCAATCATGCCCCCTGCAGGAACACTAAATTGAGCAACTATTCAACACTTTATAAGAACCAAAATTAAGTGTGTGATCACAGTACCTGACTTTAATATTATATTAAGGAAAGAGGTACAGAAGAGGGTAAGACAGTCTTAAATTGCCTACATCACCCATCTCCCTTCCCCCAGCAGTGGCCATATGACATGGAGAGAATTCGTGTGATTGGGGGAGGAAGAGTGTTGTGATTGTGGGACTTTGCATTGGAACTCACTGTTGTCCTGTCACAGCAAAGAGCATCACAGGACAGAACTCAGCCAGCATCCAAAAAGGGAACATTTCTACTAGACCTAGCCAGAGGTAAATTGTTCATTCAGTGAATGAAACCTGAGTTCTGGAAAGTCCTGTTACCACAGGCTTTAGCTCTGGGGTTCTCAACAAAATTGAAAGACAATGTAAGCCACAGGAATTGCAATTCCTGGGCAATTCCTGGGAAAGTCCCGGTGCTGTGCTGGGCTCAGAGCCAGTGAACTTGGGGTGCACACAACCTAGTGAGATACCAGCTGCAGAGGCCAAGGGAGTGTTTGCATCACTGCTCCCCTAAACCCAAGTAGTCTACCTCACAGCTCTGGAAAAGACTTCTTCCCTCTGCTTCAGGAGAAGAGAGAGTAAAGAGGACTTTTTGTTGGGATTTAGACACCAGCTCAGCCACAGTAGAACAGGGCATCAAGCAGAGTCTAGAGGCCCCCATTTCAGGCCCTACTTTTTGGAAGACATTTCTGAACATGCCTTGGGCCAGAAGGTAACCCAGTGCCTAGAAGGGAAGGAATTAGTCCTGGCAGGATCCATTACCTGCTAACTAAAGAGCTTTTGGGCCCTGAATAATCTGCAGTGGTAGCCAAGCAGTACTTGCTGTGGGCCATGGACAAGACTCAGAGCCGTTGTGATTTCAGGTGTGACCCAGCATGTTCTAAGCTGTAGTGGCTAAGGGAAGAGACTCCTTCTGCTTGAGGAAAGAGAGGGAAGACTAAAGGGGACTTTGTCCTGCAACTTAGGTATCAACTCAGCCACAGTGGGGTAGAGCACTAAGTGGGCTTGTGGCATCTCTGATTTCAGGCCTTGGTTCCTGTGTGGCATTTCTAGACTTGCCCTGCCTGGGCCAGAGGGAAGTCCACTGCCCTGAAGGGAGAGACTCACACCTGACAGAATTCACTCCAGCTGACTGAAGAGCCTTTGGGCCTTTGGCCCTTGAGTGAACATTGACAGTAGCCAGGTAGTACTTGCCACAGGTCCGGGATGGTGGTGGTCATGGAAAGAAACTCCTCTGCTTGAGGAAAGTGGGGAAGAGTGGGAAGGACTTTGTCATGTGACTTCGGTGCCAGCTCAGTTGCAGTAGAATACAGCACCAGGTAAATTCTTAATGTTTCTGACTCCAGGACCTGGCTCACAGACAGCATTTCTGACCTATCTGGGATCAGGGGGAAACTCACCACCCTGAAGGGAAGGGAAGGAGACAAGGTTGAATGGATGCACTACATTCTGATTGTAGAGTTCTTGGGCCTTGAGTGAACATAGGTAGTAGCCAGCCATTTGTCACTGTGGGGCTTGGGTGAGACCCAGTGCTATGTTGGCTTCAGGTCTAACCCCAGAACAGTCCTAGTGGTGCTGGCCACAGGGGTGCTTATATCACCCCTCTGACAGCTTCAGACAGCTCAGCACAGAGAGATAGACTCTTGTTTGTTTGGGGGAAAATGAGAGAATAAGAGTCTCTGACTGATAATCCAGGGAATTTTCCCAGATCTTACCCAAGACCACCAAGGCAGTACCATCTATGAGTCTGCAAGAGCCAGGACATTATTGGGCTTAGGGTGCCCCCTAATGCATATATGGCTCCAGTGACCAAAGACTTAAATCATAATACCCAAGTCTCTTGAAACATTTGGAAAGTCTTCCCAAGAAGGACGGGTACAATGAAGCCTGGACTATAAAGACTACAATACATATGTAACTTTAACACCCAGACACTCACAAACATCCACAAGCATCAAGACCATCCAGGAAAATATGACGTTACCAAATGAACTAAATAAGGCACCAGGGACCAATCCTGAAGTGACAGAGATATGTGACCTTTCAGACAGAGAATTTAAAATAGTTGTTTTGAGGACACTCAATGAAATTAAAGAATATGCAGAGAAGGAATTTAGAATCCTATGAGAGAAATTTAATAAAACTATTGAAATAATTAGAAAGAATCAAGCAGAAACTTTGCAGGTGAAAAATGCAATTGACATACTGAAGAATGCACCAAAGTCTCTTAAAAGCAGAATTGATCAAGCAGAAGAAAGAATTGGTGAGCTTGAAGACAGGCTATTTGAAAATACATAGAGTAACAAAACAAATATCAATTTTAAAAGTTTAAACATGCCTTCAAGATCTATAGAATAGCCTCAAAAGGGCAGATCTAAGTGTTATTGACCTTAAGGAGGAGGTAGAGAGAGATAGGGGCAGAAAATTTATTCAAATAGATAATAACAGAGAACTTCCCAAACCTGAAAAAAGATATCACTATTCAAGTACAAAAAGATTTTAGAACACCAAGCACATTTAACCCAAATAAGACTGCCTTAACATATTTAATAATTAAACACTCCAAGGTGAAAAATAAAGGAGCCAGGTGGCTCATGCCTGTAATCGAAGCAACTTGGGAGGCTAAGGTGAGATGATTGCTTGAGCTCAGGAGTTTGAGACAAGCCTGGGCAACATAGTGAGATCCTGTCTGTAAAAAATTTAGCTAGGCATAGTGGTTCATGCCTGTGGCCCCATCTACTCAGGAGTATGAAGTAGGAGGATCACTTGAACCCAGGTGTCAGTGAGGTATGATTGCATTACTGCAATCCAGCTGGGGTGACAGAGCAAGATTCTGTGTCTGAAAGAAAGAGGGAGGGAAGGAGGAAGGGAAGAAGGGAAGGAAGGAAGGGAGGGAGGGAGGGGAAAAGGAAGGAAGAAAAGAAGAAAGGAAAGAAGGAAGAAAGGAAGGAAGGAAGGATGGAATCCTAAAAGCAACACTAAAAGCAATCCTAAAAGCAGTCAGATAAAAGTAACAACATTAAAAGGATCTCCAAGATATTTGGCAGCAGATTTCTTAGTAGATATCTTATAGGCTAGGAGAGTGTCATGACATATTTAAGTGCTGAAGGCAAAAAACACTCTTATCCCAGAATAGTATATCCAGCAACAATATCCTTCAAATATGAAAGAGAACTAAAGACTTTCTCAGACAAATAAAAGCTGAGGGATTTCATCAACACCAGACCAGTCCTACAAGAAATACTAAAGGCAGTTCTTCAGTCTGAAAGCAAAGGATGTCAATGAGAAATTAAAAAAAAAATCATCTGAAGATATAAAACTCACTGCCAATAGTACACACAAAAACACAGAATATTATAACACCATGATTTTGTTGTGTGAACTACTCATACATTGAGTAGAAAAACTAAAAGATAAACACAACAACTCTTCAAGACATAGACGATATAAGATACAAATAGAAACAACAAAAAGTTAAAAGGCAGAATAATGAAGTTAATGTCTAGAGTTTTTGTTAGCTTTCTCTTTGCTTGTTAGTTTGTTCAAGCAATTGATGTTATTTTTAGTTTAAAATAGTGGGTTATAAGTTATTATTTGCAAGCCTCATGGTAACCTCAAATAAAAAATAGATCAGTTACACAAAAAGTAAAAAGCGAGAAATTAAAACACACCACCAGAGCAAATACTTTTTATTAAAAGAAAAACAGGAAGGAAAAGAAGAAAGAGAAGACCAAAAAGAGAAAAATCCAGAAAACATAAAATGGCAGGAGTAAGTTCTTATTAATAATAACATTGAATGTAAATAGACTAAATTCTCCAATTGAGACACAGAGTGGCTGAACGAATAAGAAAAGAATACCAAATGATCTATTGCCTGCAGCTAACACACCTATAAATACACACATATACTGAATATAAAGAATGGAAAATGAGAGTGCATGTAAATTGAAACCAAGAAGAGCAGGAGTAGCTACGCTTATATCAGACAAAATAGATTTAAAGAGAAACATATTTAAGTGCTTTATGTTATAAAAAGAAAGACATTATATAAGGATAAATCAATTTAGCAAGAGGATATAACAATATTAAATATATATGCACCTAACACAGGAGCACCCAGATATACAAAGTAAATATTATTAGAGCTAAAGAGAGAGATAGACCTCAGTACAATAAAAGTTGGAGACTTCAACACCCTACTTTCAGCATTGAACAGATCTCCAGACAGAAAATCAGCAAAGAAACACTGAACTTAATCTGTACTATATACCAAACAGATCTAGTATGCACTTGCAGAACATTTCATCTAATGGCTGCAGAATACATGTTCTTCTTCTTGTTATATGGACTTTCTCAAGGATAAACCATGTGCTAGGCCACAAAACAAGTATTAAAAATTCAAAAAAAATTTAAATTTTATCAAATATCTTCTCTGAGTGCAAAGTTATAAAACTATCAATGAACAACCAGTGGAATTTTGAAAACGGTACAGACAAATGGAAATTAAACAATATGCTCCTGAATGACCAGTGGGTCAGTGAAGAAATTAAGAAAATTTTAAAAATTCTTGAAACAAAATGGAAATACAACATACCTATGACGTACAATGAAAGCAGTAGTAAGAAGAAAGTTTATAGCAATAAGCATGTATATCAAAAATGTTGAAAAACTTAAACAACCTAGTGATGCATCTTAACCCATTTCCCATTTAGGAAAAAAAGTGCAGCTTGTTGCCAGTGCTCATTTAATTGTACATAAATGTGCTCTTTGGGGCTGAAGCAAATCTGACTGATTTTCAATGTGAAAATAAAATATACAAGCTTATTCTTGGAGTTACTTCTCAATAGAACTTGTCTCTAATTGTAACATAACAGAAAGGTGTATGATGTTACATTAGGATTACAGATAACAGTAGTCTCAGTACAAATGGGAAATGAGTTAAAAACTAGAAAAGCAAGAGCAAACCAAAACCAAATTTAGAAGAAGAGAAGCAAAAAAGATGATAGCATAAATACATAAAATTAAAACAAAAATTCAAAAATCAACAAAGCAAAAATTTTGTGTTTTGAAAACCAACAAAATTAGCAAATGCTTAGCTAAATTAAGAAAAAAGAGAAGACGAAAATAAAATCACAGATGGAAAAGAAAACATTACTATTGATACTGAAGACATTAAAAAAATAAGGTTACTATGAACAACTATATGCCAGTAAATTGAAAAGCCTAGAATAAATAGATTAATTCCTAGACACATATAACCCAGCAAAATTTAAACGTGAAGAAATGTAAAACCTCAACATACTAATAACAAGATTGGAGCCATAATAAAAAGTCTCTCAGTGAAGAAAAGTCCAGGACCAAATGGCTTCATTGGAGAATTTTGCTGAGCACTTAAAAAAGAACTAATAACAATCATCCTCAAACTGTTCCAAAAAATAGAGAAGGAAATACTTCCAACTAATTCTATGAGGCCAGTATTACCCTGATACCAAAACCAGGAAAAGTCAAATCAAAAGAAGCAAATTACAGGCCAATAATTTCAACTGATGCTGGAAATGCATTTGATAACATTCAACATCCCTTCATGATAAAATCCTTCAAAAACGGGCTGTAGAAGAAACATACCTCAACACAATAAAAGAGATACAACAAATTCACAGCTAGTATCACACTGAATGGGGAAAAACTGAAAGCCTTTCCTCTAAGATCTAGAACAAGACAAGGATGCCCTCTTTTTCATATTTATTCAGTGTAGTACTGGAAAGAAATACACAGCATTCCAATTGGAAAGGAAGAACTCAGATAATCTTTGTTTGACAATGATACAATTGTTATATTTGGGAAAACCTAAAGACTATTAGACCTTATTAAAAAATTCAGTAAAATGACAGGATAGAAAATCAACACACAAAAATCTGTAGCGTTTCTATGTCAACACTGAACAGTATGAAAAACTAATAAAATAATCCCATTTACAATAGCTACAAATAATATAATATGCCTAGGAATAAATTTAACCAAAGAAGTGAAAGATGTCCACAATGAAAACTATAAAACACTGATGAAAGAAATTGAAGAGGACATAAAAATGTAAAGATAATCCATGTTTTTGAATTGGAAGAATCAGTATTATTAAAATGTCCATACTACCCAAAGCAATCTACAGATTCAATGCAATCCCTATCAAAATACCAATGACATTGTTCACAGAAATAGAAAAAGCAATCCTGAAATGTATATGGAACCACAAAAGACCTAGAATAGTTGAAGATCTCCTGAGCAAAAAGAACAAAACTGAAGGAATTACATTAACACTGACTTGGTTACTACAGAACTATAGTAACCAAAGCAGCATGGCATTGGCATGAAAACAGACACATAGACCAATGCAACATAATAGAGAGCCCAGAAACAAGTCTACACATCTACAGTGAACCCATTTTTGAAAAAAAGGTGCCAAAAATATCCATTAGGGAAAGAACAGTCTCTCTAATAAATGGTGCTGGGAAAACTGGATATCATATGCAGAAGAATGAAACTAGATTTCTCACAATATAAAAACATCAAATCAAAATGGATTAAATACTTACATCTAATATCTCAAACTATGAAACTTTTAAAAGAAAACTATGGGGAACTCTCTAGAACATTGGTCTGGGAAAAAATTTGTTGAGTAGTACCCTGTAAGCACAGGCAACCAAAGAAAACATAGACAAATGGGATCACATCAAATTAAAGAGCTTCTGCACAGCAAATGAAACAATTAACAACGTGAAGAGGTTGGGTGCCGTGGCTCACACCTGTAATCCCAGCACTTTGGGAGGCTGAGCGGGCGGATCACCAGGTCAGGAGATCGAGACCATCCTGGCTAACAGGGTGAAAACCCATCTCTACTAAAAAATACAAAAAATTAGCCAGACATGGTGGTGGGCACCTGTAGTCCCAGCAACTAGGGAGGCTGAGGCAGGAGAATGGCGTGAACCTGAGAGGCGGAGCTTGCAGTGAACCAAGATCACACCACTGCACTGCAGCCTGGGCAGCAAGCGAGACTCTGTCTCAAAAAACAAAACAAAACAAAACAAAACAAAAACATGAAATAACCCACAAAATGGAAGAGAATATTTGCAAACTATCCATCTGACAAGGGATTAATAAGGATTTGGCTCTGTGTGCCCACCCAAATCTCACCTTGAATTGTAATCCCCATAATCCCCACACATCAAGGGAGGGACCAGGTGGAGGTAATTGAATCATGGGGGTGGTTTCCTCCATGTTATTCTCTTGATAATCAGTGAGACTCATGAGATCTGATGTTTTTCTAAGCACCTGCCATTTCCTTTGCTTGCACTCACTCCATCCTGCTGCCCTGTGAAGAAAGTGCTTGCTTTTCCTTTGCCTTTTACCATGGTTGTAAGTTTCCTGAGGCCTTCCCAGCAATGCAGAACTGTGAGTCAATTAAATTCTTTCATTTATAAATTACCCAGTTTCAGGTATTTCTTCATAGCAGTGTGAGAACGGACTAATACATAACCAGATCATATAAGCAGCTAAAACAACTTAATAGAAAAAAAAATGGAATAATCTGATTTTAAAGTGGACAAAAGATCTGAATAGGCATTTCTCAAAAGAACACACACAAATGGCAAACAAATATGAAAATCTTCAGTTCCTTCCATGTAGCTGCAAAAGACAAGATTTTATTCTTTTCTATGGCTGCATAGTATTTCATGGTGTATATGTACCACATTTTCTTTATCCAATCTACTGCTGATGGGCACCTAGGTTGATTCCATGTCTTTGCTATTATGAATAAGCATGGTGATAAATATGTGAGTGCATGTGTCTTTTTGATAAAATGATTTATTTTCATTTGAGTACATACCTAGTACTGGGATTGCTGGGTTGAATGGTAGCTCTGCTTTATGTTTGAGAAATGTCTAAACTACTTTTTTTTTTTTTTTTTTTTTACCAACAG
This sequence comes from Theropithecus gelada, assembly GCF_003255815.1. Taxonomy (NCBI): domain Eukaryota; kingdom Metazoa; phylum Chordata; class Mammalia; order Primates; family Cercopithecidae; genus Theropithecus; species Theropithecus gelada. The sequence goes on along the minus strand of NC_037673.1, from coordinate 111,133,319 downwards.
TGTATAAGTGTTTTCTTTTTTTCTACAGCCTCACTGGCATCTATTGCTTTTTGCCTTTTTAATAGTAGCTACTCTCACTGATACGAGGTGGTATCCCATTATGGTTTGATTAGTATTCTGATGATTAGTGATTATGAGCATTGTTTTCCATGTTCCTTGGCTGCTTTTTTGTTATCTTTCAAGAAGCATCTGTTCACATCCTTTGCCCATTTTTAGTGGGGTACTTATTTTTTCTTTGTTGATTTAAGTTTCTTATAGATGTTGGATATTAGACCTTTGTTGGGTACATAGTTTGTGACTATTTTCTCGTATTTTATATATAGGTTGTCTGTTTACTCTGTTTATAGTTTCTTTTGGTATGCAGAAGCTCTTTGGTTTAATTATGTTCCACTTGTCAATTTTTCTTTTTGTTGCAATTGCTTTTGAGGATTTTGTCAAAGATTCTTCACTAAGCCTCATCTTGATGAGGATATTTCCTAGGCTCTCTTCTAGGGTTTTTATAGTTCGAGGTCTTACATTCTAACTTATAAATGAGAAAAAGTGGTATTTGGTTTTCTGTTCGTGTGTTGATTTGCTTATATGAAAAAGTGAGGTCTTAAATTTAAATCTGTAATCCATTTTGAATTAATTTTTGTATATGGTAAAATGCAGGGGACCAGTTTCATTCGTTTGCATATGGATAGCCAGTTATCCCAGCACATTTATCAAATAGGAAGGCCTTTCTTCATTGCTTGTTTTTGTCAGCCTTGTTGAATATCAGATGGTTGTAGGTGTGCAACATTATTTTTCAGTTTTCTTTTCTGTTCCATTGATCTATGTGTCTGCTTTTATACCAGTATCATGCTGGTTTGATTACTCTAGCCTTGTAGCATAGCTTGAAGTTGAATAATGTGACATCTCTGTTTTTTTTGGTTCAATATAACTTTTATAATAACTTTTTCTAATTCTATGAAAAATGACATTTGTAATTTGATGGAAATAGCATTGAATCTGTAAATAGTTGTGAGCAGTATGGTCATTTTAATGACATTGATTCTTCCAATCCACAAGCATGGAATGTTTTTCCATTTATTTGTGTCGTATCTCATTCCTTTCAGCCATGTTTTGTAGTTCTCCTTGTAGAGATATTTCACCTATTTGGTTAGCTGTATTCCTAGGTATTTCATTTTATTTGTGGCTTTTGTAAATGGGATTGTTAAATCGAAATAATAAAAATGATATTACAACTGATCCCATAAAAATACAAAAGATCCTCAGAGACTAATATGAACAGCTCTATGTAAACAAATTAGAAAATCTACAGAAAATGGGTAAATTCTTGGAAACACAGAATCTTCCAAGATTGAATCAGGAAGAGATTGAAATATTGAATAGTCCAATACTGAGTTTTGAAATTGAATCAGTAATTTAAAAAACCTACCAACAAAAAAAAAAAAAAAAAAAAAACCAGCCCTGGATCATGTGGATTCACAGCCAAATTCTACCAACTGTACAAAGAACTGCTATTTTTCGAAACTCTTCCAAAAAATAGAGGAGGAGAGCTTCCTCCCTAACCTGTTCTATGAAGCCAGCAACAGCCTGATACCAGAATCTGACAAAGACACAAGACAACAGGAAAACTTCAGGCCAATATTCCTGATGAATATAGACACAGAAACCCTTGACAAAATACTGGCAAACCACATTCAGTAGCATATAAAAAGTTAATTCATAACAACAAAATAGGCATTATTTCTGGGATGCAAGGTTGGTTTAACATATAGAAATCAATACATGTGATTCATCACATAAACAGAATTAAAATTAAGAACAATGTGATCATCTCAATGGATGCAGAAAAAGATTTCAATAAAATCCAACATCCTTTCATGACAAATACCCTCAGGAGACTAGGCATTGAAGGAACATACCTCAAAATAAGAAGAATCATCTATGACAAACTCACAGCTAACATGACACTGAATGGACAAAAGATAGAACCATTCCTCTTGAGAACTAGAACAAGATAAGGATGACCACTCTTAGCACTGCTATTCAATATAGCACTGGAAATCCTAGCCAGGGCAATTAGACAAGAAAAAGAGATAAAAAGCATTGAGATAGGAAATAAAGAAGTCAAACTATCTCTATTCAAATAGCATTTCACTGATGGTATGATTCTATACTGAGAAAATCCTAAAGATTCCACAAAAAGACTCCTAGAATTGCTGAACAACTTTAGTAAAATTTCAGGATACAAAATCAATGTACTAAAATCAGTACATTTCTATACAGAAATCAGTACGTTTCTATAACCAATAACACAAATAACAAGCTGAGAGTCAAATCAAGACAGAATCTTTTAACTTTTAACCTGTTTGTTCTAATCTTATACTTTGGAACTTGGAATAGGTATGGTTGGATCAGTGCTTCTCAAACTTTAGCATGCTCGAGAACTTGTTACAATGCAGATTCATGGGCTCCATCCCCAAACATTCTGATCAATAGGTCTGAAGTTCGGCCAGATAATTTTCATTTGTAACAAGCTTCCAGGTGATGCTGCTGCTGCTAACGTTGCTGCTATTGGTCTGCAGATTACTTTTGAGTAGTTTTGAGTTAGATTACTCAAGATTCCTCCCCTGTTCCTTTGGGCACAATACCTGATTTTTCCTTGGATTACTAACTTGTCTTCTACTGGAGGTGGGTGGTTGGAGCTGCCAACCAAACCTTTTCACTATCTACGACTCCAGTGGTAGGCAAGTGACACAAGGTAGATCAAATGGAAGCTTGTTATCAAGAATTTGAAACATCAAATGGAAGCTTGTTATCAAGAATTTGAAACAAAGGGAGGAAAAAAATAGTAGCTACATAATCCTGTTAAACACAGCTATGACCTAGGTTCCTGGACCTACCGTGTTTCCCATTGTTTTGGAGCCTAATAGTCAGTTTTCCTTTCATTCTTTGAATTACTTCATACCCTTCCAATGAGAGATGGGTTTTCTTCCACTTCAGTTTTTCCTTCTCTTTTTTCTCCTCCTTTTATTACTCATCTTTTTATATTAACCAATTGGTTTCTACTTTTTACCACCAAAACCCTGAATGGATACATAACCACAAAGAATATACCTGCTCTCTTGACCTAACATACATATCGAAAGACAACTTTGACTCACTTCTTCTCCAGATCAAATGCTCCTAGTTCTTTCATTGTTCTTTTTTTAGGGCACTTTATAAAAAGTCTTCACATTACTGTGTCCTCTTTTGGTGATGTACTGGTTTTCTCTATTCCAGTTAAAGTGTGGTGGACAGAAGGAAATTCAATACTTCACCAATTCAGTATAGCATGATCCAGATTGCAGAGAAGAAGGAGGTTTAACAACCTTGTTATGGGTAGACAGCCACCTAAAGCAGAAGGAGATTGGAAAAAGCAATACGAGAAAGGGAAAATAGACAGTTATATAACAGTCTATTGGATTAGTGTCAACAATGAATATAGGCAATCTAGGTCTCAAAGTGGATCTTTTCTTTTTTTTTCTTTTGAGTTCAGCATTTTCTTTATTGTGAAAACTTTAGTGTAATGCAATTTTATTTTATTTTTTATTATACTTTAAGTTCTAGGGTACATGTGCACAACATGCAGGTTTGTTAACATACGTATACATGTGCCATGTTGGTGTGCTGCACTCATTAACTCGTCATTTACATTAGGTATATCTCCTAATGCATTCATCTTTTCTACTAAACGATTATTTAGATGTGATTTCTCTTTTGTGTTATATAGACCAGATATTAGGTTGGTACAAAAGTAAGTGCAGTTTTTGCCATTACTTTCAATGGTACATCAGGCATCTCATATATCTGCTGATAAGCAAGCAGGGAAATTGACCTGTGAAGGCAGAGAACACAAGTGTAGTTTTGAACAGCATGTGCTCAGAGCTGGCTTTGTGTAAAGGGGAAGGAATGACAGAACATTAAGAACTTAGAACTGTCATCATATGCACAGGGAGTGTTGGAAGTTTGAAAAATAGAAAAAACAAAAGGCTCTCCTGGGATTCTGCTTAAATGCGGATAAGACATTTACTTATGGACTCTTGTTAGGCCCTTTCATTCTGGGAGAGTCAGAAAAGTCTGATAAGGTGGAGGTGCTCTGGAACATCAATACTTTTTCTTTAAATGACTACTATTGTATTTCATTTCAATACTTAGAAGTTTAACTTAGTCACTTGATATACATACTCATATATAGTCATTTTTTTTATGGGGGTGAGTACTCAGGAAATAGCAATGATTCTCTTTGTCCTTAATAGAGTGATTTGAATTTAAAGCAGAATGACATAAAATGTTTGATCACATCAAATAACAATGGTAGGGAACAGAGGAATAGTAAACCTTTTGATTTCTTCCTTTCCTTTATTTTAAATTGCTTTTTTGTAACCCTGAGATTTAGGGTCAGACTATTTCCATGTAGCAAAACAAGGTTGGAGAGAGGGAGGAGACGAATCATGATGACTTTGTTGCAAAGGCCACATCCGATGGCAGAATGTGGTCATGTGTCAGGATGGCCCTTCAGAGTTGTCCCAAATTGAGGCAATGGGACCGGGCCTTTGTATCCCCTCATCAACCAGTCTCTGGACACAGGTTGCTATTGGGGAGGGTGAGTGTGGCCTTAGTGAGGTGGCTCTCTCCCTCTGACTGCAGTTCCCATAGGGGGCCTCAGCTGAGAGCTGTCAAATGACCATACTCCCAGCAGCTGGCCAATGAGTGCTGACTGGGCAGTACTGATGGGATGCTGGGCAGTGCACCCACATCCACTACAGGTTCTGGCTGTCCCATGGCTGCCTAGTGGGTCTGGGTGGCACAGGGGAGTTAATACTCTGTGAAGAGGATTTTGACAGATGATGGCAGATGGGAGGGCACAAGTGGAGCAGTTGCTCTCCTTTCCTGCCTTCTATGGATTGCTCTAAGATGCAGTTCATGAAACTGAGCAGTGAGCTGTATTTGTTACAAAAGTGTAGTGGGCTTGGTAGCACACCCCCTTGTGTGTGCTCTCCCTCTTTCTCTATTTCATTTCCCTTTCCCCTCATCACTTTTTTCTCTGATAATTTATTTTCCCAGTAAAGTGGTAGCATGGTAGCTGTGATGGATAATTTTATGTGTCAACTTGGTTAGGCTGTGGTGGTTAGCTGCTTGGTCAAACACTAGTTTAGATGTTCCTAGGAGGATATTTTGTAGATGTAATTAACATTTACAATCAATTGCCTTTAAGAAAAGGATATTACTCTAGATAATTAGGTAGATCTTATCTAATCAGTTGAAGGCCTACAGAGTGAAAAGAGGTTTTCTGGAGAGCCAGTATATATCTTTATGTCTATCATTTATCTATCTATCTATCTGTCTATCTTTCTCCCTCCCACTGGTTCTATTTCTCTAGAGAACCCTGACTGATACAGTTCCTTTTTCCTTACACTCTGTTTTTTAGAAAACCCAGGATGAGACCAAATGACTTTGTTGGGATCTCTAGAATTACAAGTTTTAGGAGTTAAAAGGGGACTTAAAAATCATCTAGTCTAATCCTTCCCCTTTTATAGGTCAGGAAACTGAAACTCAAAATGGTTCAGTTATCGATGAGCAGTCCAGACCCAAAGCATAGGCTTCCTGACTCCTGGTCCCCTGCTGTTCCTTCTCGGTCACTTCTTATCTGCAGTAAACCACTTGAAAGTGACTGTAACCCAGAAGATAGCCCTGTGATGGGGTTGGTTATACCTGAAACATAGAGGAGCTGGGGAACATCCTGGATACAAAAGAATTTGATATTTTTATGTCACCCCAGATGAATCCTTCTCTGAAATTTTTAACAGTATAGAGCCTCTGGACTGTTAAAGCTGATAGGAAACAGGAAGATTATCAACCCTGTGGTTTCTAACCTATTTACCATTAAGGATTCTTTCTGTAATTTCCCTTAATCTCTACTGCCAAACTTTAAAAGAAAATTGTTTCCTACCTCTCCGCCACTGTATTTCCTTCATCTTGAGCAATGCCAGGAAAACAGTAGGTTTTGAAAGACAAAGAGTCAGATGAGCACTACCCTTTTAAAATTACACATCACACACATATATTTTTTATTATACTTTAAATTCTGGAGTACATGTGCAGAACGTGCAGGTTTGTTACACAGGTATACATGTGCCATGGTGGTTTGCTGCACCCATAAAGCCGTCATCTACATTAGGTATTTCTCCTAATGCTATCCCTTCCCTAGCCCCCAATCCCCACTACAGGCCCCAGTGAGATATTCCCCTCCCTGTGTCCATGTGTTCTCATTGTTCAACTCCCACTTGTGAGTGAGAACACATGGTGTTTAGTTTTCTGTTCTTGTGTTAGTTTGCTGAGAATGATGGTTTCCAGTTTCATCTGTGTTTCTGCAAAACACATGAACTCATCCTTTCTTACAGCTGCATAGTATTCCATGGTGTATATGTGCCACATTTTCTTTATCCAGTCTATCATTGATGGGCATTTGGGTTGGTTCCAAGTCTTTGCTATTGTGAAAAGTGCTGCAATAAACATACGTGTGCATGAGTCTTTATAGTAGAATGATTTATAATCCTTTGGGTATTTACCCAGTAATGGGATTGCTGGGTCAAATGATATTTCTAGTTTTAGATTCTTGAGGAATTGCCACACTGTCTTCCACAATGGTTGAACTAATTTACACTCCTACCAACAGTATAAAAGTGTTGCTATTTCTCCATATCCTCTTCGGCATCTGTTGCTTCCCTTTTAATGATTGCCATTCTAACTGGCATGAGATGGTATCTTAATGTGGTTTTGATTTTCATTTCTAATGACCAGTGATGATGAGCTTTTTTTTTTTTTCATATGCTTGTTGGCTGCATAAATATATTATTTTAAGAAGTGTCTGTTCATATCCTTCATGAACTTTTTGATGGGGTTATTTTCTTCTTGTAAATCTGTTTAAGTTCTTTGTAGATTCTGGATATTAGCCCTTTATCAGATGGGTAGATTGCAAAAATTTTCTCCCATTCTGTAGGTTTCCTTTTCACTCTGATCATAGTTTCTTTTGCTGTGCAGAAGCTGTTTAGTTTAATTAGATCCCATTTGTCAATTCTGGCCTTCATTGCCATTGCTTTTGGTGTTTCGGTCATGAAGTCTTTGCCTGTGCCTATGTCCTGAATGGTATTGCCTAGATTTTCTTCTAGGGTTTTTATGGTTTTAGGTATTATGTTTAAGTCTTTAATCCATCTTGAGTTAATTTTTGTATAAGGTGTAAGGAAGGGATCCATATTCAGCTTTATGCATATGGCTAGCCAGTGCATCCCAACACCATTTATTAAGTAGGGAATCCTTTCCCCATTTCTTGTTTGTGTCAGGTTTGTCAAAAATCAGATGGGTGTAGATGTGTGGTGCTATTTCTGAGGCCTTTATTTTGTTCCATTGGCCTATATATGTGTTTTACTACCAATACCATTCTATTTTGGTTACTGTAGTCTTGTAGTGTAGTTTGAAGTCAGGTAGCATGATGCCTCCAGCTTTGTTCTTTTTGCTTAGAATTGTCTTGGCTATGTGAGCTCTTTTTTGGTTCCGTATGAACTTTAAAATAGTTTTTTCCACTTCTGTGAAGAAAGTCAGTGGTAGCTTGATGGGGATAGCATTGAATCTATAAATTCCTATGGGCAGTATGGCCATTTTCATGATATTGATTCTTCCCATCCATGAGCATGGAATGTTTTTCCATTTGTTTGTGTCCTCTTTTATTTTGTTGAGCAGTGGTTTGTAGTTCTCCTTGAAGAGGTCTTTCACATCCTTTGTAAGTTGTATTCCTAGTTATTTTCTTCTCTTAGCAGCAATTGTGAATGGGAATTCACTCATGATTTGGGTCTCTTTTTGTCTGTTATTGGTGTATTGGAATGCTTCTGATTTTTGCACACTGATCCTGAGACTTTGCTGAATTTGCTTATCAACTTAAGGAGATTTTGGACTGAGACAATGTCATTTTCTAAATATACAATCATGTCATCTGTCAACAGAGACAATTTGACTTCCTCTCTTCCTATTTGAATACCTTTATTTCTTTCTCTTACCTGATTGCCCTGGACAGAACTTCCACTAGTATGTTGCATAGGACTGGTGAGAGCGAGCATCCTTGTCTTTTGCTGGTTTTCAAAGGGAATGCTTCCAGTTTTTGCCCATTCAGTATGATATTGGCTGGGGTTTGTCATAAATAGCTCTTGTTATTTTGAGATACATTCCATCAATACCTAGTTTACTGTGAGTTTTTAGAATGAAGGGCTGTTGAATTTTGTCGAAGGCCTTTTTTGCATCTATTGAGATGATTACATGGTTTTTGTCACTGGTTCTGTTTATGTTATGGATTACATTTATTGATTTGTGTATGTTGAACCAGCCTTGCATCCCAGGGATGGAGCCCATTTGATCATGGTGGAAAAGCTTTTTGATGTGCTGCAGGATTCAGTTTGCCAGCATTTTATCGAGGATTTTTGCATCATTGTTCATCAGAGATATTGGCATGAAATTTGTTGTTGTTGTTGTGTTTCTGCCAGATTTTGGTATCAGGATGATGCTGGCCTCATAAAATGAGTTAGAGAGGATTCTCTCTTTTTCTGTCGTTTGGGATAGTTTCAGAAGGGAATGGTACCAGTTCCTCTTTGTAGCTCTGGTAGAATGTGGCTATGAATCCATCTGGTCCTGGACTTTTTTTGGTTGGTAGGCTATTAATTGCTGCCTCAACTTAAGAACTTGTTGTTGGTCTATTTAAGGATCTTCCTTGTTTAGACTTGGGAGGCCGTATGTGTCCAGAAATGTATCCATTTCTTCTAGATTTTCTAGTTTATTTGTATAGAGCTGTTTATCACATTCTTATGGTAGTTTGTATTTCTGCAGGATCAGTGTTGATATCCCCTTTATCATTTTTTTATTGCATCTGTTTTATTCTTCTCTCTTTTTTTCTTTATTAGTCTGGATAGCATCTATCTATTTTGTTGTTCTTTTCAAAAAACCAAGTCCTGAATTCACTGATTTTTTTGAAGGGTATTTTGTGTCTCTATCTCCTTCAGTTCTGCTCTGATCTTGGTTATTTCTTGTCTTCTGCTTGCTTTTGAGTTTGTTTGCTCTTGCTTCTCTAGTTCTTTTAAGTGTGATGTTAGGGTGTTGATTTTAGATATTTTCTGCTTTCTCTTGTGGGCATTTAGTGCTATAAATTTCCCTCTACATACTCCTTTAAATGTTTCCCAGAGATTCTGGTACGTTGTGTCTTTGTTCTCATTGGTGTCAAAGAACATCTTTATTTCTGCCTTAATTTCATTATTTACCCAGTATTCATTCAGGAGTAGGTTGTTCAGTTTCCATGTAGTTGTATGGTTTTGAGTGAGTTTCTTAGTCCTGAGTTTTAATGTGCTTGCACTGTGGTCTGAGAGACTGTTTGTTATGATTTCCATTCTTTTGCATTTGCTGAGGAGTGTTTTACTTTCAATTATGTGGTCACTTTTAGAAAAAGTACAATGTGGTACTGAGAAGAATGTATATTCTGTTTTTTGGGGGGTGGACAGTTCTGTAGATGTCTAATAGGCCCACTTGGTCCAGAGCTGAATTCAGGTCCTGGATATCTTTGTTAATTTTCTGTGTTGTTGGTCTGTCTAATATTGACAGTGGGTACAGTGGGGTGTTAAAGTCTCCCACTATTATTGTGTGGGAGTCTAAGTCTCTTTGTAGGTCTCTAAGAGCTTGCTTTATGAATCTGGGTGCTCCTGTACTGGGTGCATACATATTTAGGATAGTTAACTCTCTTGTTGCATTGATCCCTTTACCACTATTTAATGGCCTTCTTTGTCTCCTTTGATCTTTGTTGGCTTACAATCTGTTTTATCAGAGACTAGGATTGCAACCCCTACTTTTTTTTTGTTTTCCATTTGATTGGTAGATCTTCCTCCATCCCTTTATTTTGAGCCTATGCATGTCTTTGCACATGAGATGGGTCTCCTGAATATGGCACACCAATGGGTCTTGACTCTTTATCCAGTTGACAGTCTGTGTCTTTTAATTGGAGCATTTAGCCCATTTATATTTCAGGTTAATTTTGTTATATGTGAAATTGAGCCTGTCATTATGATGCTAGCTGGTTATTTTGCTCATTAGTTCATGCAGTTTCTTCATAGTGTCAATGGTCTTTACAATTTGGTATGTTTTTGCAGTGACTGGGTACTTGTTCCTTTCCATGTTTTGTGCTTTCTTCAGGAACTCTTGTAAGGCAGGCCTGGTGGTGACAGAATCTGTCAGTATTTGCTTGTCTGTAAAGGATGTTATTTCTCTTTCACTTATGAAGCTTTGCTAGGCTGGATATGAAATTCTGGGTTGAAAATTCTTTTCTTGAAGAATGTTGAATATTGGCCCCCACTCTCTTCTGGCTTGTAGGGTTTCTGCCAAGAGACCCACTGTTTTTTTTTTTTTTTTTTTTCCAGATGATTATTTAATTTGTAAATATTGTACAAATTTTAATAGCTTAAATTGTATATACAGCCAAATAAAAACTTGCATTAACAGTTGGTGGGGTTTGTCTCATGGAATCAATAAAATCAGTGTCGGGCTCCTTGCTGTGGCTGTACACTTGAGAATGGAATGGAATCTCCAGGAGTTAGGGTTTCCATGGAAGCCAGCACTATCCTTGGGGACACCATTGACCATTAACAGATTAGGAAGATGTGCCCATTTTACACATGGAGAAGCAGCCCAGAGTTCAGTGCCCTGCCTTAGGGCAGAGACCAAGTTGGGGAGCCAGGAACTGGAAGCTGTCTTAGCCAGTTTGGGGGTAGGGTGGGGTCTCAGGCCTTTAGCCCCTGTGACTCCAATGAAGGCTGGTGAGCTGGGGTTGGGATGGGATGGCAGGGTGAAAGGTCAGCGTATTCCTGCCTGCAAAGCCCTCCCCAGCCTTGATTCCAGGTCAGCAGGCTGGGGAGGATGGCCCTATGCTGGCTGTGAGGAGTTCCCAGCCACTCCCTTGTGGTCGGGCCAGCCAAGTCTGGTCTGCAATGGAACAGTGACCAAGAATGGGCCTCCTACCTCTCTATGAGAAAGAGCCCCGGGCTAACGTGGGCACTCTGTGCCCCAGTGCCAGCACTGTACTTCGAACAGAAGATCTCCAAGCCCCATGCCCGAGTCATCTGTGTTCATAGCCTGTACCAAACAAGATCGGGCCTAGAGCAAGGGCTTGGGCATGTTTGCAACAATGAGTTTTGGAGGGCCAAGGAAACAAAGTGCCCAGTGGCTCTGCCCTGTGCTACCTTCCCCTAAACTGGTTTGGGCTACTGCTTCCACCAAATAACAACTAGAATTTGAATTGCTGAGCCCAAGGAAAGGAAAACAAAACAGGCCAAAGTGGGCAGGGCACATGGCTCACGCCTATAATCCCAGCACTTTGGGAGGCCGAGGTGGGCAGATCACTTGGAGTCAGGAGTTTGAGACCAGCCTGGCCAACATGGTGAAACCTCATCTCTACTAAAAATACAAAAATTAGCAGGTTGTGGTGGCGGGTGCCTGTAATCCCAGCTACTCAGCAGGCTGAGGCAGGAGAACTGCTTGAACCCAGAGGTGGAAGTTACAGTGAACCAAGATCATGCCACTGCACTCCATCCTGGGCAACAGAGTGAGACTCCATCTCAAAAAACAAAAAACAACAGGCCAAGATAGGAGGGAGAGAAAGCTGCTGACACCCCCCATTAGCCTGGTTATTCCTATTTGGTCTCCCACATTAGGCACTCTCCCCCAGCATGTACATAGGGTCCAGTTTTCTCCTTTATGCAAGCAAGGCCTGACCCCAAAGTCCTTTAGCCTTAGTTTCTGTATCCCCTGTCTCAGGGGCTCCAACACCCACCTCCCTCCTCCTGAGGCCCCCTAGACTTGATCCGCAGGGCACACTGACATGCAGGCTGCTCAGCTAGGCTTCAGAAGCCTTTCTCCAAGAGCCAGGCTTTAAGCTCCTGGTCAAAGTAGCCCTTGATTCACAGGGTACCTGTCACCTCATTGACCTGGGTGACGGGTGTCTTCCCCAGCAGTGGGCCCAGAAGATCTTCCACATCTTTCTGCAGGGCCCAAATGTCCCCTTCCACTTTCCAGATCACAGTCATCTGCTGGTTGCCATGCGTGATGTCCTTGTAGACAGGGATGTTGTGCATCCGAGAGCGTCGTACAAAGTAGGGCAGGTTGGGTGGGGGGTCTCTGGGAGGCTGCCAGCCACTAGGGGTAGGATAATGTTCATGTTTTGGGGGATCTGGGATCCTCGTAGCTGGTAACAGGCGCTCCACAAACTGATATTCATCCACAGACTCCACAAAGCTGGGGTAATCTGGAGGGCCCTGCGTCTGACTCAACAGCCGTAGCCCGCAGCCCTGCTGGACACCAGTTCTCCATCCCCGCAGCGCAGCCCGGAACATGGTAACTGCCATCTTGACCGAGACCCACTGTTAATCTGATGGACTTCCCTTTGTGGGTAACCTGACCTGTCTCTCCGGCTGCCCTTAATATTTTTTTCTTAATTTCAACCTTGGTGAATCTGACAATTATGTGTATTGGCGTTAAACTTCTTGAAGAGTATCTTTGTGGTGTTCTCTGTATTTCCTGAATTTGAATGTTGACCTGCCTTGCTAGGTTGGGGAAGTTCTCCTGGATAACATCCTGTAGAGTGTTTTCCAACTTGGTTCCATTCTCCCCATCACTTTCAGGTACGCCAATCAAATGTAAGTTTGTTTTTTTTTTCACATAGTCCCATGTTTCTTGGAGGCTTTGTTTATTTCTTTTCACCTTTTTTTCCTCTAATCTTGTCGTCTTGCTTTATTTCATTGAGTTGATCTTCAGTCTCTGATATCCTTTCTTCAACTTGATTGATACAGCTATTGATAATTGTGCATGCTTCATGAAGTTCTTGTGCTGTGTTTCTCAGCTCCATCAGGTCATTTGTGTTCTCGCAACTGGTTATTCTAGTTAGCAATTCCTCTAACCTTTTTTCAAGATTCTTAGCTTCCTTGCATTGGGTTAGAACATGCTCCTTTAGATTGGAGGAGTTTGTTATTATCCACCTTCTGAAGCCTACTTCTGTCAATTCGTCAAACTCATTCTCTGTCGAGTTTTGTTCCCTTGCTGGTGAAGAGTTGCAATCCTTTGGAGGAGAAGGGGCATTCTGGTTTTTGCAATTTGCAACCTTTTTGCGCTGGTTTCTCCCGATCTTTGTGGATTTATCTACCTTTGGTCTTTGCTGTTGGTGACCTTCAGATGGTGTCTCTGAGTGGACCTCCTTTTTGTTGATGTTGACACCATTCCTTTCTGTTTGTTAGTTTTCCTTCTAACAGTCAGGCCCCTCTGCTGCAGGTCTGCTGGAGTTTGCTGGGGTCCACTCTAGACCCTGTTTGCCTGGGTATCACCAGCAGAGGCTACAGAACAGCCAAGATTGCTGCCTGTTTCTTTCTCTGGAAGCTTTGTCCCTTGGAGCACCTGCCAGATGCCAACCAGAGCTGACAGACACATATGAAGTGTCTGTCAGCCCCTACTGGGAGGTGTCTCCCAGTCAGGATACATATGGGTCAGAGACATGCTTGAGGAGGCAGTGTCTCCCTTATCAGAGCTTGAACGCTGTGCTGGGAGATCCGCTGCTCTGTTCAGAATTGTCAGGCAGGGATGTTTAAGTCTGCTGATGCTGTGCCCACAGCCACCCCTTCCCCCAGGTGCTCTGTCCCAGGGAGATGGGGGTTTTGTCTATAAGTGCCTTACTGGGGTTGCTGCCTTTTTTTCAGAGATGCCCTGCCCAGAGAGGAGAGCTCTAGAGAGCAGTCTGGCTGCAGTGGCCTTGCTGAGCTGCAGTGGGCTTCACTCAGTTCAAACTTCCTGGGGGCTTTGTTTACACTGTGAGGGGAAAATTGTCTACTCAATCCTCAGCAATGGCAGACGCCCCTTCCCCCACCAAGCTTGAGCATCCCAGGCCGAGCTCAGACTGCTGTGCTGGCAGCGAGAATTTGAAGCCAGTGATCTTAGCTTGCTGGATTCCATGGAGGTGGGACCAAGCCAGACTACTTGACTCCCTGGCTTCAGTCCCCTTTCCAGGGGCATGAATTGTTCTGTCTCGCTGACATTCCAGGTGCCACTGGGGTAAGGAAAAAAAAACAAAAAACAAAAAACCAGCAACTCCTGGAGCTAGTTTGGTGTCTGCCCAAATGGCCACCCAGTTTTGTGCTTGAAATCCCAGGCCCTGGTGGCATAGGCACCAGAGGGAATCTCCTGGTCTGCTGGTTCCAAAGACCACGGAAAAAGTGCAGTCTCTGGGCTGGAGTGCACTGTTCCTCCCGGTACAGTGGTACAGTCTCTCACGGCTTCCCTTAGCTAGGGGAGGGAAATTCCTCGACCCCTTGTGCTTCCTGGGTGAGGCAGTACCCTACCTTTCTTTGGCTCACTCTCTCTGGGCTGTACCCACTGTCCAACCAGTCCCAATGAGATGAACTGAGTTCCTCAGTTGGAAATGCAGAAATCGTCTGCCTTTTGTGTAGGTCTTGCTGGGAGATGCAGATAGGAGCTGTTCCTATTTGACCATCTTGCCAGCCAGGGCCTAAGTTTTCACATCACGTATTTACCACAAATAGGCAACAATGGAAACCAATGTCACTCTCTACTGCACTGCCTCAAAAAGGCTGCTCCAGTCATTGATTTTTGAATGTGGTTAAGCATAAACATTTTTATTTTTCCCTTTGCTTTGTTTGCGAGGGTCATCCTAATTCAGTCTGATATCTTTTGGAAAGATTTCTTCTTGTTTTATTAAGAAATAATTACTTTTTTTCCATTTAACTAAAAACATATACAACTTCCATCAGAATTGCTGATGTATATTTACCCTTTTAGTCATACAAATTGCAGATAAATATGTGGTTTTTACTTAACTCTTTAAAAGAGGGAAGTCAGTGGTGAAGCCATCTTTATAGAATTCTTCCAGAAACCCCAGGGAGTAAACCATTAATCTGAACTGCCCCCCCCCACCCCAGCACCCACCCCTGCACATTCACCCCTTCCTGCCCCAGCAGAACCTAGTAGAATTCAAGCCTGGAAAAGAATCTGGATCTCCAGACTTTAACTAACAGGCTTTTTCCGGTTTTACAACATTCCTCCTCAAGAGGCTTCTTAGCTTTTATTAGTCATTGTCAAGTTTATAGTGCTGATTATTAGCAGGCACCATTTCTACCAAAATGATTGTGCTTCCTTGTTGACTGAATTTACTGCATGCAGGTCTCTCAGCCTCATTTGATTTTTAGAGATTCCTCAGACATCCGTCCTTGGGCTGCCATATTCCTTTCAGGGGAGTGTACCAGGTTCCATCAGTTCAACTTTGATTGTTTTTCCCTTTGCCAGTAGTTCTTGGTGGACTAGCCATACCAGACTGCTGAGTCCCAAATGGCATATGTGGTCAGGAGAAAGGGACACCTGCCGGTGACCTCCTACTTGTCACTTTCAGGTTCATCTACATTGGATTTTCCTGAGAAGAGAAGCTTTGAAGCTCAGCAGGAGCTTCCTAACAAAAAGACAGTTTGTTAGGAAGGAATACCTTTAGTTATTAGGACAAATGAATTCAATAGATGGATTATCACTCATCTTTGCCTACTATTGGACTGGGAATTGAAAGAACTAGTTCTAGTCCTTCCTCTGTTACTCATTTACAATGCTGTCTTGAGAACCATGTTAACTTCTGCAGGGGTTTCCTTATTTTATAAACTGGGATAATAATGCCCATATTCTTTTCATGTATGGAAACTCATATCCCTGTCAATAAGCCTCCTTTCTCATAGTGGTAGAGGTGGTGGAGTGTGGTCAGTTGCTCATGACTGAGGATTTTCAGCATGGTTCGATGGCCATATGTCAAAGATGTAGCAGAGGGACTTTCTGTATGAGGTGAGAAAATTCAAAAAATTAGTCTAAGGTTTCTTTTCATCTCTACACTCCATGTTTCTAATTGGACTATAGACACATTGGCTCACTTCACCTTTATTTCCCAAAAATAGGAAAATAAATATTTTCTAAAAAAGCTTTCATTTTCAGCTTCTCGACAGTTTATCACTCTCTCTGTTTTAAGGCACAGTCATGTCTCCCTAGACAACTGCAAGACAACCTCCTAACTGGTTCTACTCCTGCCTCACAAGAAGTCTGTTCTCCATGGAGAAGTCCAAGTAATCTCTTAAAAATATAAATTGGACTCCATCACACTCCTGCTTAAATCCCTCCAATAGCTTCACATAGATTTAAAATAAAATGTGGTGTTTTTAAATGTGGTGATTCAATTTCTTCCTGGTTCAGTCTTGGAAGGGTGTATGTGTTCAGGGATCTATCAATTTCTGCTGGATTTTCTAGTTTATGTGCATATAGTGTTTAATAGTATTCTCTGATGATTGTTTATATTTCTGTGGGGTCAGTGGTGATATCACCCTTATCATTTCTGATTGTGTTTATTGATTCTTCTCCCTTTTCTTCACCATTAGTTTAGCTAGTGGTCTATTTTATTTCATTCAAAAAACCAAACTCTGGATTCATGGAACTTGCAAGTGGTATTTTGTATCTCAATTTCCCTGAGTTCAACTCTGATTTTACTTATTTCTTGTCTTCCTCTAGGTTTGGGATTTGTTTGCCCTTGCTCCTCTACTTCTTTGAGTTGGGATTTAGGTTTGCTGAGTTAACATCTTCTTAGCTTTTTGTTGTGGGAATTTTAGTGCTATAAATTTCCCTCTTAACACTGCTTTAGCTGCATCCCAGAGATTCTGCTACATTGTCTCTTTGTTCTCATTAGTTTCAAAGAGCTTCTTGATTTCTGCATTAATTTCATTATTTACCCAAGAATCATTCAGGAGAAGGTTGTTCAATTTCCATGTAGTTGTGTGGTTTTGAGCAAATTTCTTAATCTTGAATTCTAATTTGATTATGTTGTGGTCTGAAAGACTGTTATAATTTCAGGGTTTTTTTTTTCTTTTGCATTTGCTGAGTGTTTTACTTTCAATTATGTCACCAGTTTTGGAGTAAATGCTGCGTAGCAATAGGAAGAATGTATAGTCTGTTGTTTTTGGGTGGAGAGTTCTGTAAATGTCTACCAGGTCTGCTTGATCCAGTGTTGATTTCAGGTCCTGAATATCTTTGTTAATTTTCTGTCCCAATAATCTGACTAATATTGTCAGTGGGGTGTTAAAATCTCCCACTATTATTGTGTGGAAGTCTATGTATCTTTGTAGGTCTCTAAGTACTTGCTTTATGAATCTGGATGCTCCTGCATTGGGTGCATATACATTTAGGATAGTTAACTCTTCATATTGAACTGAACCCTTTACCATTATGTAATGCCTTTTTTTCATTTTTGATCCTTGTTGGTTTAAAGTCTGTTTTGTTAGTAACTAGGGTTGTAACCCCTGCTTTCTTTTGTTTTCCATTTGCTTGGTAAATTTTTATCCATCCCTTTGTTTTGGGCCTTTTTGTGTCTTTCCATGTGAGATGGGTTTTTTGAAGACAGCATACTGATGGGTCTTGGCTCTTTTTTTTTTTTTTTTTTTTTAATTTATTTATTATTATTATACTTTAAGTTGTAGGGTACATGTGCATAACATGCAGGTTTGTTACATATGTATACTTGTTCCATGTTGGTGTGCTGCACCCATCAACTCGTCATTTACATCAGGTATAACTCCCAATGCAATCCCTCCCCCCTCCCCCCTCCCCATGATAGGCTCCGGTGTGTGATATTCCCCTTCCTGAGTCCAAGTGATCTCATTGTTCAGTTCCCACCTATGAGTGAGAACATGCGGTGTTTAGTTTTCTGTTCTTGTGATAGTTTGTTAAGAATGATGGTTTCGGGGGGGGTC